>NW_026652291.1:10632300-10653948 GCF_009828535.3 Hylobates moloch | reverse complement strand
TTCTTTCTTGTGCAGAGGCACAATCACAGCTCACTGCAGCCTCAACCTGCCACACCCAGAAATTGCATGTCACCAGGCCCAGCTAATTGTTTTATTGTTTTTTGTAGAGATGGGATCTCACTATGTTGCCCAGGCTGGTCTCAAACTCCTGTGCTCAAGCCATTCTCCTGCCTCGGCCTCACAAAGTGCTGCGATTATAGGGGTGAGCCACCTGACCCAGCCTTAACCTCAGTTTTAAATTTCGGATTGGGGATAGCTGTTTTCTTTGACACTCATGTTCTGTTTCCTGCTGGGCCTCAGAGTTTGAGAGTCTCTTCAGTCTAATCAACCTGGTCCATCATCTTCTTGAGGAACCAACACCCAGAAGGGGAGAGGACTTGTTCTAGGACCCCTGTGCTGAGCCTGAAGCCAGGACCTCCCACACCTCTGCTACCGCCTCTCACACACATCTCCAGAGGGTGTCATCTGTAATTCTGAAGCCAGAGTCCTCCCGGGCCCTCCTGGAGCCTGCCCCAGGGCCCAGTGATGGCCTAAGGGCTGGGCAGCCTCTCTTGGTCCTGACATGAGTGTGGCATTTGATTGGCTCTAGTCCCAGGTCTGACAACATGTGGAAGAGCAGGAAGAATAGAGAGGAGCTGCCACTTCCAGAGGGCCTGGCTGTGTGCTGGGCTCCACACCACACACCTGCCCATCCGTCCCTTTCAATTTGTGCAACTACCCTCCTTTCCAGATGAAAAAACCCAGGCTGATGGAAACCAGGCAATTCCCTACAGTGATCCACAAGTAGACAGAGTTGGAGCTAGAATGAAACCTAGGTCCACTGATTACAAAGCTCATGTGCTCTCCCGAGAGCTTAGGGGAGGTCTGCCTTTGGGTGAAGTCCCCACCCTGGGGTTCACCCCAACCTGACATGGAGGCTGCCGAACTGTCAGGGATCTAACCTGAAGCACAGTCTTGGCCTGAGTGGTTTAGGGAAAACCAAATGATAGGCAAGAATTGCCATGCGATTCCCAAAATCTGCCTGTCACTTAGACCTGCCAGTTCATTTCCTAGAGGTGTCAAAACTGGGAGTCCTGTGAACAGGGGACATTCCGAGTCCCTGGGAGGGAGGGATGCTGGTCTAGCTTTGCTTCCCTACATGTTCCTCTGGCTTTCAAACACCCTGGTTTCACAGCCCTCCATGCCTCTGCAGCAGCACGCAGGCAGTGCACACTCATACAAACACCACATACGGCTCCCACAAAGATGGTCATATGGGCTGCAGCTGGGACTCACAAGTTCCTTTCTATGTGGTCTGAAAAACAGCCGGAATCATCCATGCCCTGCTTCTCCCACTGACCTTAAATTGCTAATGGAGGGGAAATAACAGATCCAAGTCAAATTTCTCTTTTCAAGATTAAACACGGAAGCTTTGGAGCCTGAGGACCAGAATCTGAGGACCCGGCTCTCCCTTTCCCTTTGGCAATTTCTTTTAGCTCTCAGAGGAGCTTCGGGTTCATCTCTTGTACAAAAGAGCCTCAAGGGGCTGTTGTAAAGATTCCTAACAGAATGCGAAGTCGCCAGCAAAGTGCATGGCACGTGGATGCTCATCCTTAGGTCTGGGCATGCTGGAACCTTAGGTGAGGAATTAAAATTTTGTTATGGAAGGACAAGAGTCTTCTAATTTCTTGCCACCCAAGATCAAACTTTTTTTTTCAACCTACCTTGCGTTGGAATAATACATTTTAGTCAACATGTATTCTATGTTGTACATGTTGTCCCTGTCAGCCTATGCGTTAGGCATCATTATTTCTATTTTATTTTATTATTTATTTATTTATTTATTTTGAGATAGGGTCTTCCTCCGTAGTGCAGGCTGGAGTGCAGTGGCACCATCATGGTTCACTGCAGCATTGATTTCCTGGGCTCAAGCAATTCTCCCGCCTCAGCCTCCCTAGTGCTGGGACTACAGGTGTGTGCCACCAGGCCTGGCTAATTTATATATATATATATTTATTGATGGGGTCTCACTATGTTGCCCAGGCTGATTTGGAACTCCTGGGCTCAAGAGATCCTCCTGCCTCAGCCTCCAAAATTGCTGGGATTATAGACGTGAGCCACCGCACCGAGCTTCTTTTTATTTTAAAGAAAGGGACAGGCCGGTGTGGTGGCTCATGCCTGTAACCCCAGCACTTTCGGAGGCCAAGGCAGGTGGATCACCTGAGGTTGGGAGTTTGAGACCAGCCTAATCAACATGGAGAAACCCTGTCTCTACTAAAAATACAAAATTAGCCAGCATGGTGGTTCATCCCTGTAATCCCAGCTCTTTGGGAGGCTGAGGCAGGAGAACCGCTTGAACCCAGGAGGCAGAGGTTTTGGTGAGCCAAGATCATGCCATTGCACTCCAGCCTGTGCAACAAGAGCAAAACACCAGAAAGAAAGAAAGAAAGAAGAAAGAAAGAAAGACAGACAGACAGACAGAAAGAAAGAAAGAAAGAAAGGAGAGAGGGAGGGAGGGAGGGAGGGAAGGAAGGAAGGAAGGAAGGAAGGAAGGAAGGAAGGAAGGAAGGAAAGAAAGAAGGAAGGGAGGGAAGGAAGGAAGGAACACTATGGCACAGAGAGATTTAAAGTCACACAACACATTGATGGCAAAGGAGTAGACTTCAAACCCAAAGCACAGAGCTGCCTCACAGTAAGAACTGCCTGCAATTGCCAAGTGAAGACTCAAAGCCAGACCTCTAAGAAGGATGATGATTATAACATGGAGGGGGCAAAGCAGGAGGCAATACCAATAGCTACAACTTATTGAGCACAAAGCCTCTCCTGAAGCTTTCTGTTCATTTCCTCCTTTCAGTCCTCCAAGCGACCTCATTCAGCAGGCAGCACAGGGAGGATCGGGACGAGATGCTGGTGTATCTGGGCTCCCTCACTACTCTTTCACGTTCTAGCTGCATGACCATGGGTGATGCACTTCTCCTTTCCATGCATCAGTTTCCCGACCTGGAAAATTGAGCTAATCATTATACCCCACTCTGAGGGTTTGGAGGAGCCCTCGAGTTATCCACGGAGTGCTATGTCTGCATCTGAACTGGAGCAAGCGCTCCACAGACTGAGGCTCACAGACAATCACCAAGGCTGGTCCACTCATCAGTGAGAACTCTTGTCAAATAAATAAAAAGGCTCATGAGCCATCACTGAGCGCTTGTTGTAGATGAGGCGTTGCAACAGGTAGGGGAAGAGATGCAAAGGGAATGCTTCTCAGTGGCATTCACTTGCCCCCCAACTGCTATGGACCACATCGTGTTCCCCCAAAGTGCGTATGTTGCAGCCCTAACCCCCAATGTGACCGTATTTGGAGATAAGGGCTTTTAGGAGGCAACTAAAGTTAAATGAAGTCATAATGGCAGGGCCCTGATCCAACAGGACTGATCGTTTCAGAAGTAAAGGAATGGAGAGAGAGAGAGAGAGAGCTCTTCCCCTGCTTGTGAGCACATAGCTAGAAGGCACCATCTACAATATAGGAAGTGAGTTCTCACCAGAGACCAAATGACACCTTGATCTTGGACTTTCCAGCTTCCAAAACTGTGAGAAAATAAATCTCTGTGGTTTAAGCCATCCAGTATGTGGTAGACGGTTATGGCAGCCCAGGTGGGATTAATATACTGACACAGTCAGATCTGGCAGCAAAGTAGATATTGGATGGGCAACAGCAGTGTGTGACCCCAAAAGCCAGGCAATGCTTAGTGACAATGAAAACATGAGACATATTGCTAAGGGATGGTGTGGAAATAAACTTGAGACAAAATGTTCAATGAAAAGGCAAGCGATGGAACAACTCAGAAAGCATAACCCATTCACGAAAACCAAACTACCACACACACAAATAGAAAACAATGCTGTGTATTTCTTTTTTCTTTTTTTTTTTTTTTTTGAGACAGAGTCTCGCTCTGTCACCCAGGCTGAAGTGCAGTGGCGCGATCTTGGCTCACTGCAAGCTCCGCCTACTGGGTTCACGCCATTCTCCTGCCTCAGCCTCCTGAGTAGCTGGGACTACAGGTGCCTGCCACCATGCCCAGCTAATTTTTTTTTGTATTTTAATACAGACAAGGTTTCACCATGTTAGCCAGGATGGTCTCAATCTCCTGACCTCGTGATCCACCCGCCTCGTCTTCCCAAAGTGCTGGGATTACAGGCATGAGCCACCGTGCCCAGCCAACAATGCTGTGTATTTCTATTGGATCTTATTTAAGTATGTAATGTACAGAAAAAGGTCAGCAAAACTAGAATCCTCATACTAATGTCCTGGAGTACTGACGAGATGGGGAGGAGAGAGAGAGGGGATCGAGAAGGACTTTAGCTTTATTTGCCTTTTGACATTGAGAACACATTCACGTATTATGTTACATGAGGACTGCAAAAGTAATAAAAATTTACCAAAAAAAAAAAAAAAAAAAGACGGAGAAGCAGAAGAAGGACCGTCTGCTCTGAGGTGAGCTTTGCCTCCATCACACACATAAAAGCCTCTGGCGTAATTGTCTAATGCCTCTTCACCCCACACCCCGTTACATCTCTTAAATGAAAGACTCTTTTGGAAACAGGAAGAACTGCAAAGAGGATGAGAGGGTGGTGAGATCCATTAGACAGTCTGAAGAGAGGAGAGGAGGGCGGCAGCAAATGAGAGCAAGCGATAAGGAAGAGAGGACATCTGATCAAAGGCTCTCATGTACGTAAGAGGCATTCATAGCTGACGCACGTGCTCCCATTGAATTTTCCCTGCAGTCCTGCTGAGGGTTAACCCACTTTGCAGACATCCAGTCCCTCCAGCCCATGGGCCCTTCAAACTGCCTCCTGCTTGTTCTCTCTGAAGGGCCCTGCAAGCTGCCTCCTGCTACCTCTCTCTGAAGCACAGATTCCTCCGCAGGATGCAGCCTGGGTTCCAGGGCAGATGCACAGGGATGCTCTTCCCAGAGGGCTCACCTCTTCCTGAGTCACTCCTGAGTCACACATCACAATCCTACTTGTGGGCTGGGCCCACGGCGGAGAGTCAAATCACCCAGAGGCTGGGCAAAGCTATATGTCACAATCCCACCTGCAGGCAGGCCCAAGGATGAGTCACAATCCCACACATGTCCCAGGTCCAGTCTCTCACCTGAGTCAGTCAGTCCCTGCCCTGAGCCTGGTACTGCAGGAGCCACTACAGCCCTCTGTCCTCTGCCTGCTGCTTCGTGCCCTGGGTGATTGGGTGGCTTCTGTGTCTGTGCAATGCTAGCCTGCCTCACTCTGCAGGCCCAGTGCCAGAGAGGAGGTGGACATCTTTGAGCAGAGCCAATAACAGCCTCACTGACCGAGGTGTGTCATCTCCCAAGGAGACTGTTTGGTGGGGGCAGAGCTTCTTTGGGTATAAAGGACCCAGTCCAAAGACAGGTACCAAAAGGTAGTCTCTTCAAAGGGTGTTTAAAAACCCAAAAGGAATTGGGAAACCTATAGCGTCCTTTGCACAAGAAGTGGCTGATAATGTTTTTAAAGGCAAAGGAGGGGGTTGAACACAAAAGAAAACAGAAAGATATTTTATTGATGCTGCTGTTTATTTTAATTGCAATCAAGGGATGCACGTGGTGGAAGAAAGGTAGGTATAGCACAGGATATTCACTAGAATTAGGTCTCTTTTCCACCCCAGGAGTAAATGTCATGGCCAGTCTCTTGTCTCCAGGCACACACACACATCTGGTTTCTCACACATCTGGAAGTAGACTCTACACACCGTTCGGCATTTTGTTTATTTTTCAATGGACAATATATAAAGAAAATAAAGATGAAAATAGTTTCCCGCTCCAAGTCTTCTCAAGACCTGGCCAGACCTCCATCTAAGAAGAATCATCTGAGTTGTTCGAATGCACTATAAAGAGTATGAAGAAGGGGTAAGGATAGTCTGCAGAGGCCCCTAGGACAAGCGTGTGGAAGAGGAACCCTGAGTCTCCAGGAAGAATTCCAAGACTTGGCTGGCAGGCAACAGCACTATTACCAAAAAAAGATGTAAAATGCATGGAGGAAGGGGGTTGGTTCTGCATGAGAGCATCAGAAAGCTGGGGCCGTGACATGCTGCCCTGTCAGGCTGGGGGACACTGACGGGAGACCCGCCTGGGTTCACGTAGATAACGGAATCACAGTTTTACAACACAGTGGCAGGAGCTGGTACAGAAGGAAATCTAAGGCTTTTCAGGTTTGAGAACGACATCGCATATAACACTTCAGCACAAGCCGAGGCAGTGTCTCCTAACCAGACACATTCATATTTCACCAGAAAATGTTCTAATAATTTTTGGCTCTCAAACCTCTTTGAATCTCAGAAATACATAGAAGGAGTTGTGGACTTCAATAATAGACCCACTTCAAAAAGAAACATTAAATTGAGTAGGAAGGAATGGGATTCAAGAAGAAATGAAATTAATAAACATGTTGCTAAATCTAAATCAACATTGTTTGTATAAAACTAAAAAAATCATGGTTTGATGGAGTGTTTTCTTTAAATACAGGAAGGAGCTACAATACTTGGCAAATATCAGAGAAAATGGGGAGGCGGAAGACCATTGTTCAAACCTTTTAACATCATTGTGTTGTCTTGCAGGATGATAGGAACAGTTTTTTACTTAGTTAAGCATTCAAGTTGGATAAAGTAAGGCTGAACACTAAATTGTAAAAGAACACAATATATAACTTCCAAACAATTAAAAAGGAGAAAGAAATTAATCAAGACTTGATTTAATGTAATAAAGCAGGGCAAGTGAGACCCAGTGGAAAATCATACTAAACAGGATACCTGGAGCCAGATGGCGGAAGTCTGCCCAGCCGTATGGATAAATGTAAATGGATCAAACTCATCCACTAAAAAACTGAGATTTTTTTCAAGCCTGGGCAACAAAGCGAGATCCAATCTCTCCAAAAAATAAGCAAATTAGCCAGGTGTGGCACACACCTGTGGTCCCAGCTACTCAGGGAGCTGAGCAGAAGGATCACTTGAGCCTGGGAGGTCAAGGCTGCAGTGAGCCATGATTGTACCACTGCACTCCAGCCTGAGACAGAGCAAGACTCTGTCTCAAAAAAAAAAGACTGAGTTTTTTTCAGATTGCACTTTTAGAAACCTAATTATATGATGTTTAAGAGATATATCTAAATTATGATGCCATAGGAATAAAGAAAATAAAGGCACAGAGAAAGATATCCAAGGCAAATAAATACTAACCTAAGGAGATCTTGGGTCACAATATTAATATCAGCTAAAGTAATCCTGAAGGTGTTATTTACCTGTGTCTCAGTTAATAGAGAAAGGCCAATTAGCCATATAAAAAAATCTCAACTTATAAAATAGATGAACATCAATATATTCGTCCCAGGCGGCATATTGCAAGGGAAATTGTCTGCTAATATATCTATATTGTCCACTAGACTTTAAGCTCCTGGGAGGAAACAAGCCATGTCTTATTAGTAGTCACTTAGCCCAGGTCTGACTTAGGGGATTCTTAATAAATGTTTATTGAATAAACCAGTGGTTCTCAAGCCTGGCTGCACATCAGAATCTTCTGGGAGTTTTAAAAAATACTGAGGCTTGGGCCCCACCCCACACCAATTAAAGGAGAATCTCTAGAGTGGGACTTCAGTATAGTATATATATATTTTAAAAGCTCCCCTGGTGATTCTGATATTTGGCTAGGGCTGAGAGCCGCTGGAATAAATAAATGACTGAATGACCAAATGAATGAGTGTCTCTTTGATTTACAAAAGAATTCATTGCAGGATTCCTTTTAAAAGCACATTCCCATGGTGCATTTCAATGTAATTTGATTTTAAGAAATTTGATTTACACCCAATATTGCTGGGACAATCTATTTTGTAAAGCAAGGAACATGTGTATTATCTATCCATTTCTTTTTTTTTTTTTATGGATTTGGGAATATTCTGTTTCTCCATTTAGAACTGGGCTGGAGACTTGAGCAAAGATTGGATCATTTCCTGTTCTCCGAAAAAATGCTTTCTCCCACTCTGGCATTCAGAGACCATTTCCCGGCAATGTTAAGCATGTGATTACTTAATGAGACACTTAAAGCAGTTTTGGGAAGTATAAAAACGTCGTGGTCTGGGCTTCCTACTCCTGATGTTACATAAGTGACACCAAGAATTCAACTCACTCCTGCCCCCACATATTAGGTCCCTCCTGTGTGCCTGGCGCTGTGTTAGGTGCTAGGAGCAGACAGGGAGATAAAAGTCCACTTAGAGCAAACAGAAGGCAGAAAGCAGGATAAAAGGATGTCCAAGGCCGGGCGCAGTGGTTCTCGTCTGTCACCCAAACACTTTGGGAGGCCAAGGCAGGTGGATCACTTGAAACTAGAGCTCGAGACCAGCCTGGACAACATGGTGAAACCCCATCTCCACAAAAAATACAAAAATTAGCCAGACATGGTGGCATGCCTGTCGTCCTCCCAAAAAAGGACGTCCATGTGTAAGGTAAGGCGACAGAGATGCGCTTTCCCAAGTAGCATCAATACGAAGACAGATCCCTATGTTCCGATTAAGTCTCAGGTGGGCTGGCAGGAGAAACATCTCACAGAGGAAAGAGGCCTGGAGCTTCGTCTTAAAGGACGTGAAGGATTTCTACCACGGAGAAGTTGCGGGAAGCTCGTTGAAGCACAGGGAGCAGCACGGGGAGTCTGGGAAACTGCAGCAGAGGAAGGGTGACCTGTTGGAATATTTCCTGGTGCCTTTCTTGAGACTCCCCTGTGGCCGCCTTGCTCCCAGGGCCCCGGCCGCCAGCCACACAGGACGACGACTACTCCTTCCCTCCAATCTCTGCTTTCACCATTGTATTATCTGCTCTCTAGGGCTGCCATAACAAAGCACCACAGACTGGATGGCTTAAAACAACAAGAATTTGTTCTCTCACCGTTCTGGAGGCTGGAAGTCCAAAGTCGAGGTGTTGGCAGGGCCCAGCTCCCTCTGGATCCACAGGAGAATTATTTCCTGCTTCTCAGAGTTGCTGCTGCTGCCAGTGATCTCTGACCTTCCCTGGCCTGTGGCTGCTTCATTCTGTCTTCTGTATTCACATGGCGTCTTCTGCCTGGGTGTTTTCACATCCCTTTCCTTCTTTCTGTGTGTCTCTGTGTGCACATTTCCCCTTTTACAAGAACGCCAGTCATATTGGATTAGGGCTCGCCCTAACAGCCTCATTTTAACTTGATATTTTCCTGCAAAGACCCCATCTCCAAATAGGGTCCCGTTGTGAGGTCCTGAGGGTTAGGACTTCGGAATATCTTGTTGGGGTACAGAGTTTAACCCATAACAATCATGAAGTCTGAAAGATGGCCCAGTTTTATTCTCACTTCTTTCCTTTTCCCAAATTCTTTTTTCTCTGCCTCCACGCAATTAGGATTTCTCCTTCCCCCCCCCAAAAAAAATTCTCAGTCTTCTGCCTCATCCTCCCTCCTCCCCACCCACCTTCACTGCCCACAGGACCCCTTCAACAACCCTGGACAGTTTGGGCAACTCAGTCTCATCGGCAGCCTGGGGTTCACACAAGGTACCGCCTGTCTTGCTGTCTTTCCCTCCTGGTTCCCATAGCTTGGTGGGCACAGCACACCTTCCCCTCCAGCAGGGATTGGAAACAGTACTTCCTGTGGTGATCAGCTTCTCCACGGGGCCAGCTGCTTCCACTGCACACTGTACTTCTGTGAAGTCCTTTCATGTTTTTCCCTCACCTCTGGGACAGTTCCATAGGCTTCCAAATCCTCAATTTCCCCCCCTGTCAATAGCAGCATCTTAGAGGTAACCCCAGAGCTTCCCCCACAACCCCTCTGTCCTCTTCTTTCCTCTCTGAGATAATCCGAGCAAAGTCCAGTCTTAACTTGTCAGCCTCTGTCCTTCACCAGGGTCTCAGCTCCGCCTTCATCTGTCTCCTGGTACATTCTTGAGTGTCTGCAGCCAAGGCTGTATTTCTCCTCTGCTTCCCACTTCCTTTTCCCATCACCTCGGCTTGCTCCCTGCCCTCTCCCTTCATTCTTCTGTCTGTTATTTACATAAAGTTCCTTTCCACGTTCTTCATCCTATGGAGAGATTCCCTGTCAAGGCTCCAAGGGCTAACGCACCTTCTGGAACACGGCTTGTGATGCTCGATCTTTGCTTGGTCACCTCCAGCTGTCTCAAGGTGTGCATCCCCCTGCTGTGGGACGTGCCTGGGCTTTGACCTGCAGAGGCCTGGGTGGAAATTCCACTCAGCCAAGGTGGCAAGGGTCCTCTTTAGTGATAAAGAGCTTGGCGTTGGAATCAGACAGACCGGGGTTTGGATTCTCACTGTCAACTGCGTGACGCTGGGCAAATTCCTTAACTATCTAAGAGCTGACTTCCTAATCTGTGCAAACAGGGAAAGGTAGCACCTACATCATAAGTGTGAGAGATTAGTCAGGTCCCAGCAGGAGATGCTTGGCAATTTTGCAATAGAACAGTTCTAGGATCATTCATTAAGAGTTTACATACAAAGGGCCTGTATACAAAGGGTCTACTTACAAAGCGGCAGTCGCAGCTGTAACTACCCCAGGCCCTAAGAAATGGGGATGAGGCAGGCAGTGGGGAGGTAACTAGAATCCCAAATAACTGGCTGGTGACTCTATAGAGTTGCCACCTTGAGAGATGGAAAACCCAGGCCAGGGCAGGCACCAGTGGGTGCGTAGCCTGATCTCTTCCCCTCCCACCCACCTGCCTCCTGCTGCTGCGTCCCACTAGCTGAAACCCTCAGGAGCCAGAGGCAAGGGGTTCCTGGCCATGGATCCATGGAGGTCAGCCGACAGGGCATTGGGATGCAGGGAGGGTAAAAAGATTTGGGGAGGCAAATGGATGAATCAGCAGTTTTGTAAATCAAATAAGGTAAGGCATGTAAAACCCAGCACCTGGTACCTATTAAGTTAATAAATGTGTTAGCAACCTTTCCTCTCCTGCTCCTCCTCCTCCTCCTCATTATTACTACTCACGTCAAACCAAGCATGGTCTTTCTCAACTTTTCTCTCACGAATTCTAGCTTTCCAGGAAAAGGAACTGCCAGAAACCTCTTCCCCTTGGATTGTTGACAAGTGCCTGCCAACTCTCAGTCCTATTCAGAGACCCACCTAATGGTTCTACCCTGGCCTCAGCCAGCTGGACCAGGGATGGGCACTCCACCCTCATAGGCAAAGAACCAGCCAATGGGCCCACCTCGGCCTTACCTGATTGGACCAGGGGTGTGTGTCTATGAGGCTGTTGGATGGTGATTGGCCAACCCCACCAGCTCTCTCTCAGAGGACCTGCCCGTGATCTGTTCAGACACAGCACTGGGGTAGCACAGTAGAGATGGGAAGACCTGGGGTGCCCTCAAACCGCAGAGCTACTACTTTCTCCTAAAAGCTGGTCCAGCTCTCCCTGAGGCCTGATGTGACAGCACTGAACTGTTCCTCATCCTCTTACAATAACCCACGTCAGTAAGCCTGTCCGGGTCAGCTGTGACTTTAAAGCACCGAACTAACACAGCATTCGAACAAGAATTCCTAAATTCTTCTCAAACACGTGTCCACGTTGGCCCCATGGCAGAGAAGCAGGAGGCCCAGCCACAGCCCAGGTGCTGCTCCTGAGGAAGGGGCTGACGGCTCCCGACACGGAACACACTCCTCTCCCTGGCTCGTCAAGGCACAAGGGGGTAAAATGAGGCCCATTCAATGTGTAAGGACCTCTCTTGACAATGTGGTTACTTGGTTTGTTAGTCTTATAATCAAAGGGACCCACTAATACGTTGAAGGAATTTATGCAGAACAAATATTGAACAAATATTTAAGCTACACTGAACCAAGTGGAGAGCAGAGCAACCAGCTCAGGCATATTTATTCACCCTCACTGGGCAATTTTCCATACCTTTTTATAATCAAGTACTGTTGTTTTCATCTCCAGATCCCAAATATTTTACTCTCTGACCCATCTGTTGGACATTTGATGTATGTTTTCTCCTTTCTCTTTCTGAATGGAAAGCTGGTCACGTGTAGTCCAGACTGCTCTTTGTTTTTGAGGAGAACACTGAGTCCCCACATGCCTGGTAGGTATATTGCACATTACCTGAGTTAGAGGCAGAGAAGAGAACAGACTGAGGGCCCAGGACTCCTGATCCAGTGTTCCTGCCAATATCCCATGCTATCCTTTTTATCTGCAGGCAAGACGTCCCCAGCTATGGGATCTTGGACTCCTGAGCCTGCTCAGGCTTTCAGAATGGATAGCAAGGCCACCACCTCCAGGAAGCCCCTCCTGATTACCTCTCTAGATTTGGGGTTGCACGGTGCTTTGTCCTTAATGCTTCTTTCTTTCAGCATCATCAAACATCTTCATGCCTTTTACCTTCTATTGGACTCCACGTGCTCTGAGGTCAAGACCTGGGGAAAATCGCCTTTATATTTCCCTACAGTGCCCAGCTCAGAGCCAATGTGTGTTTATTGGGTGGATGAGTGAATAAATGACGGAAAGAGTGAAAACAGAAATGGTTCTGCTGGAAAGAAAGTAGCCAGCTTAGAATTGGTAGAATTGGTAGCCAGCCGTGATATGAAAGGCAATGCAGGGTGGAGGTGAAAGGCACGCATTCTTGGGTCACAGGGACCTGGATTCTAACCCCCACCACTCACTCCTGGTGTGATCTTAGGCAATTTTCTTAATCTCCCTGTGCCTCTGTTTACTTGGGTGCAAATGAAGACAATGTGACTCTTTCCTTTGTGTTGTGAGAATTAAGTGAGAGAATGCAAGTAAAGCACTAGCCCCTTTCCTGGCACATAGTAAGTGCTCAATAAACACACATCATTAGCCCACTGTTACTGTTGGAAGTTGGCTATCATCCCCACCTCAAAAGCTTTGTTTCTTCTCTGGGAAAACAAGAACCTACCTTCTTCTAACACTTCATTTTTTTTCTATGTTTCACTGGAAGCTTGGGCACTGATTAAATCTAGTTCCTCTCCTTTCAATTCTTCTTGAAGGTGTTACCCACCTTCTAGCTCAAATTCAGAATCTTTTTCTTTTTGTATCTGCAGTAAAGCCAGTGGTATACGCTTACTGGGTCTTCACCTTGCTCCTAAAGCCTCCGCATCCTGGTCAGGGCTGGGAAGAAGGGAAGAAGACTGAGGCCCTTCCTTGCCTTACAAACAAAATTTAAAGGAAAACTCAGGAAATAAAGATAAAAAACTCAGGAATAAAGATAAAATTTATATATATATATATATATATATACACACACATATGTATAGTGGTAAAATATGCATAATATAAACTTTGTCATTTTAATTTTTAAGCGTATAATTCAGTGGCATTAAGAACATTCACAGTGCTGTGCAACCACCCCCACTGTCTATTTCTAGAACTTCATCTTCCCAAAGAGAAATTCTGTACCCATTAAACAATAATTCCTGAGGAAAATATGTTAATGCACTATTTTTAAATTTTATTTATTTCAATAGTTTTGGGGCTACAGGTGGTTTTTGGTTACATAGATAAGTGGTGATGTCTAAGATTTTAATGTACCCATCACCCAAGCAGCGTACATTGTATTCAATATGTAGCATTTTATCCCTCACCCTCTTCCCAACCTTCCCCTGAAATCATCAAAGTCCATTATATCATTCTTATGCTTTTGCATCCTCATAGCTTAGTTCCCACTTATAAGTGAGAACATACGATATTTGGTTCTCCATTCCTGAGTTACTTCACTTAGAATAATGGCCTCCAGTTCCAGCCATGTTGCTGTAAAAGACGTTATTTTGTTCTTTTTTAAGGCTGAGTAGTATTCTATGGTGTATATATACTACATTTTCTTTAGCCACTCGGTTGACAGGCACTTAGGTTGGTTCCATATGTTTGCAGTTGCAAATTGGTATGCGCTATTTTTTAAAATTTGAAATGAATGCAAAAATTTATGATGAACAAAATATTTAAATTTTAAAGAAAGACAGTATCAGTTAGCTAAAATTAATTAAAAATTCTTTAAGATTGTCATTTGGCCAAGAGAAATTGACAAACGTGGCGATTGTCTCCATTGAAACTGAAAATGAGATGAAGAAAGAAATTGACTTTTTAAAAACATAACTGATGGCCGGGTGCAGTGGCTCACACCTGTAATTCCAGCACTTTGGGAGGCCAATGCAGGCAGATCACAAAGTCAGGAGTTCAAGAACAGCCTGGCCAGCATAGCGAAACCCTGTCTCTATTAAAAATACAAAAATTGGCAGGGCATGGTGGCTCACGCCTGTAATCCCAGCACTTTGGGAGGCCGAGGCAGGCGGATCACGAGGTCAGGAGATCGAGACCATCCTGGCTAACACTGTGAAACCCCGTCTCTACTAAAAATACAAAAAAAAAAAAAAAAATTAGCCAGGTGTGGTGGCGGGTGCCTGTAGTCCCAGCTACTCAGGAGGCTGAGGCAGGAGAATGGCATGAACCCAGGAGGTGGAGCCTGCAGTGAGCCAATCACGCCACTGCACTCCAGCCTGGGTGACAGAGCAAGACTCTGTCTCAAAAAAAATTAGCCCCATGTGGTGGTGGACACCTGTCTCTACAACTCAATGCTGCATAGACTTCCCACACCTAATGAGACCTCCCCACCCTTCCTACAAAACATCCAGCCCGAAGTTCCTCTGCAAGAAGCTGACCCTGGTCTGGCAGTTCTTTGCTGTATTTTCTTTCCTGAGCAGCGAGCGTTTGTCTGTGCCTCCCTTTCCAGACAAAAAGCATTCCAGAGGTGGGACCGTTTGCTCATATATTAGTCCATTCTCATGCTGCTAGAAAGAACTACCTAAGACCGGATAATTTATGAAGAAAGGAGGTTTAATGGAGTCACAGTTCTGCAGGGTATACAGGAAGCATGCTGGGGAAGCCTCAGGAAACTTACAATCATGGCGGAAGGAGAAAGGGAAGCAAGCACATCTTATCATGGCAGAGCAAGAGAGCGTGTGAAGGGAGAGGTGCCACACATTTTTAAACAACCAGATCTCGTGAAAACTCACTATCAGGAGAACAGCAAGGGGGAAATCCGCCCCCATGATCCAATCACCTTTCACCAGGCCCCTTCCCCAACACTGGGGATCACAATACAACATGAGATGTGGGTGGAGACACAGAGCCAAAGCATATCAGCTCACACGGCCATGTGTTCATTCTTTCATTCATACACTAAGCATGCGTGGAATATCTACATGCCAAGCATAGGGCAAGGCATTTGGGACCCAGAAAAGAACAGCACCAAAGCCCTGTTGTTGAGAACCCAGGTTAGAACAGAGCTGATGACAGTGCAGGTGCCTTCACAGGGCGGACAGCATACAGCAGGCGGTGAACATATCTGTCTGGAGTGTGAGTTCCCTTTGACTCCTCCCTCCTCTTCATTCAGGCTGTGTGACCTCTGTGGCCTATGACCTTGCAAGGGAAGGCAGGCTTCAGTTTTCTTCTTTCTGACTCTCCTGGTCATCCTGTCTCAGAGCCAGGCGTGCAGCCCCTCCATCTGCCAGCCCTGAGACCTCACGCAAGTCAGTCAGCTTTCAGGGCCTCAGTGACTTCCCTTTCAAAGTGGAAAGCCCTTTTCCCTCACAGCTCCCAGGCATCTATGAAGCAAATCAGCTAAGTCCTTGTAAAGTTCATATCCATGTGAGGGAGTGATACTGTGAGTGGATTGATCACTCCGTAGATGCAGCACCAAGAGCCACTTTGACACAGATAACTGGTTATCTAACAGTCATTTGGCAAATGTTTGCTGAGCACCTACTGTGCCCCTAGCCTGGTGACATCTGCGGCATCTAAAGGTTTATCAAGCATTTTCATACATCCCATTTTTTATTCTTCTAGAAGGAGATGACTGATACTAAGCCCATTTTTACAAACAAAGAAACTGAGCCTCAGTCACACTGAACGCAAAGTCACTTGGCTATTTGAGGGCACTCTGAGATTTACACATATCTCAGACTCTATCTGTTATATCTCGGTTATATCTCAAGGCTCCAGAGGGGCCTGCCACCCACCTCCCCCTACCCCCAGTCTGGCCTTGGAAAGGGATTCCCGGCAGGAAGGAATTTCCATGGGCCTCTTCCTGCCTGGTCCAGTGCCCCTACCTATGCCCCTGGGACTCTGGGGTCACCTCTTATGCTCCTCACTCTAGTAGCACAGCAGTGGCATCTGGCAGGAAGAGCTTTGGAAAAGGCAGGCCTGGCCTCCAGCCCCACCTGCACTTGGCTGGCCTTGACCTTGACCTCCCCCTGCTCCTCTGCACAGTGGGAAATAGGTCTTAGGGCACAGGGCTGTGGTGAGGGCTACACGGGAAGGGGAGGGGGGTCTATATGCAAAAGGACCTGGCAAGGAGGTTTCTGTTCTATTCTTAATAACAGAAGTCTCATTTTTACCCTGGTCTCATCCATGAGTGGGGTGGGGACTGCATGGCCGCTTAGCAAAGTAAGTCCCTCTGAAGCAGGTCCCCGCTTCTGCCTGAAAGCTGGGTTAGAGGAATCACCATTGCAATCTGCTCTAGAGTCACCCCAGCAGTTTTCTGATTTACGGGTATCTGTGCCTCCTTGCTGTGTTCCCAGGGGTGTGCTGGGCTCAGCAAAGCATCCAAGGGAAGGCCCATTTACTGCCCTTGGAAACTTGCAGCCTGCGAGAGGAGGCAGGAGCAAGCTGACCTGACCAGCAATGACCTGACCGGCAAGCAGGTCACACAGCCTGAATGAAGATGCTCTTGGGAAGCAATCTCTGCCCTTTCCGTCCATGTTAGAAACTGCTGACAAACGTCACCCCACCCTCCTGAGGGACGCATGCTCTTTGGGTAGTGTGTGCTCTAAAAGGCTTCCTGGAGGAGGAAGAGGTTGAGAGAAATGGGGTTTAGTGACTTCCTCCATCCCGACTCTTCAGGGCTACATCCACTTCTCTTTTGAATCAAACTTTACTTCTTTCATCTCTTCACCAAACTATTCTTTATCCTCCAAGTTTCAGCTCAAGGTCGTCTCCTCCAGGAAGCCTTCCCGAATGCTCACAGGCTGAGTTTGAGGTCCTCTCCTCTGTGCTACTATAGCATCCTCTGTTATATCTATAATCACAATTTTAAAAGTAATCCTAGTTATTGCCTGTTTGGTACTTATTTTATGCTGTGTTCCTCACCTCATTGCATCCTCCTAATTTCCAAAGTGATGGAAGAACTTTTACTAATATCTTTATTTTGCAGATGAAGAAACGGAGAGTTAGTACATGGCAGACCTGAGCTTTAAACTCAGTGGCTGATCCCAAGGCCTCTCTCTGGACCAGCACCGGCAGGCTGTGAGAGCCTGGACCCTGCCCTCTTCACATTCACATTCCCAGTCCTTAGCACAGGGCCTGGTCTGCCGTACAAGCTCAGAAAATGATCTCTGGATTAAAATGTTCTCTAAAAATGATCTCTGGATTAAAATGTTCTCTAATGTTCTGCCCATCAGGTACTGAGCACAGGTGGGAGCTTGGTGCCTGGAGTTACTAGAATCATCTAATGTTCACCAAGGTTAGCATTCCCGTTTCACAGAGGCATTAATGGAGGGTCAGAGAGACCAATGCAGAGTAGCCAGCACATGGCATGCCCTCCATGCCTCTACAGTTTTTCCTACTGACACACTTCCTCCCCACCCTCCTGAGCACAGCACATTCTTTGGGCAATGTGCACTCTGGGAAGGCTTCCTGGTGGAGAAAGAGCTTGAGAGGTGATGAAGGTTCATTTCTCCCCCCAGAGATGCTGAGGCATCAAGGAGGAACACCTCCTTGCAGCATTCCATTCCATCTCATTTTTTCAACACCCCCTCTCTGGGGTTTAGCTGTTGCACACAAGCCTTCATTTACTGTCTCATCTGCAAAATGGGAGCAACAATATTACTGACCCCACAGGCTTGTTCCGATGCAATAATGAAATAATGGGAAATGAAATTTCTTTGTAAACTGTCAAATGCCATACAAATGTCAATTGCTGTTATGTCGGCCCCAGTGGCCGACTTCGCTTCCTGAAGAAGTGCTGTCTGGGTACCCCCGTCTTGCCTCGTTTCACAGGAGCCAGCTCGGAGTCGGGTCTCTGGTCATACTGCTGTTGTCTTGTAATCACATGGTCCTGAGTTCTGTCCCCTCCGTGCACTGTCCCTCTTGGTCCTTCTAATGGGACTTCTATGAAGACTGTTGAGAAATGGTTCATTTTCTCAGGGCTGCTTTCTTGGGTGTGGTGAAATATACATAGACTGACATTTGCCATTTTAACCATTGTGAAGTGTGCCATTCAGTGGCATTAAGTGCATTCACACAGTTGTGCAACCATCACCACCATCCTTCTCCAGAGCTTCTTCATCTTCCCAAACCAAAATTCTGTACCCATTAAAACAATAACTCCCTATTTTTCCTTATTCCCTGCCCCAGGCAACCACCATTGTACTTTCTGTCTCTATGATGTTGACTACTCTACGTACTTTATATAAGTGGAATCTTGCAGTGTTTGATCTTTTGTGTCTGGCTTATTTCACTCAGCATAATGTCTTCAAGGTCCATTCATGTTGTAGCACGGGTCAACATCTCCTTCCTTCCTTTTTTTTTTGAGACGTGGTTTTGCTCTTGTTGCCCAGGCCGGAGTGCAATGGTACGACCTCAGCTCACTGCAATCTCTGCCTCTCAGGTTCAAGTGATTCTCCTGCCTCAGCCTCCCAAGTAGCTGGGATTACAGGCACCCGCCACCGTGCCCGGCTAATATTGGTATTTTTTGTAGAGATGGGGTTCTGCAACACTGGCCAGGCTGGTTTCCGACTCCTGATCTCAAGTGATCTGCCCACCTCGGTCTCCAAAGTTCTGGGATTATAGATATGAGCCACTATGCCTGGCCAAAATTTCCTTCCTTTTTAAGGCTGAATAGTATTCCTTTGTGTGGATACACCTTTTGGCTATTCTGAATAATGCTGCTATGAATATTGGTGACATATACCAGTTTGAATCCCTGCTTTCGATGCTTTTGGGTATATATCCAAAAGTGGAATTGCTGGATCAAGTGATAGTTCTGTGTTCAATTTTTCAATGAACACAGCTCTTTTTTTAAACCAGCCATAGCATTTTACTTTCTTTGAGATTGCATTTTACCAACTCCTCTGCCTATGTACTAAGCACCTATTTTGTGATCGGCGTGACCTCTGTTGAAAGCCTAGATAAAAAATAACATTTAAAAATAGGAAAGACTAAAGGGAGGAGTCATTCAGTGACTTACAGAAAATACAGGAGGAGCAGACAGAAGTTCAAGGCAGTAATGCTGAGCCTGTAACAGCGCCAACGTGCAGAACTTGTTGCATGACGGAGTTTTTGCGTGTACTTCTAATCATGGATAATTTTATTACTTTTTACCAGATGCCTGTCAAATCCCTTCATATAAAAAGCAATGATTTTTCTTTTGCCAAAGGACTTGAGAAATGCCTATTCTGAAACCATGAATACCAGGGATACCAAGCAGACAGCAAAACCCCCAATGCAAACGTGTCTAGCTTTCCCAATAAAGAATATTATAGGAACAGAGGATTTTTTTACATGCTCATAAAATCATTATACTTGTTCTGAGAATTTCCTGGTTTGAGTATGACTGTTACAGACCTATTTCATAAGTTGATTTATTTTTTAACAGTATCTGCAGGGACCTGTGTTTTAATTCCAGTTGGCTTTTTAGTTTTTTTTTGTTTTCCTTTTCCCATATCACATCTGAAAAGTTTCTTTCCAGCATGCTGCATTTAGAAGTGGCTAGAATTGTAAAAGGTCCTTGGTACTTCGAAACTCTGTTCATGTTCTCAGCTGCTAACATTCCGGTTTGAGATTGTCCTTGCCTTGAATACTCATTGGCCATTTCTGTTGCTGCATTTACCAAAATAAAATCTACTTCAGCTTGTTTCTCTCTGGGAAAGGGCTGGTGAGCAGCTTTCTGACAGTTGTATATTAAATGCAGGTGGCTTCATGAATGCACTTTCTGTCTGGCTCCGAACATTAACCATAACCCACAGTTTCTTCCAAAGGAACTGGAATGAATTAAATTGTTTAATAAAACCTTACTTACCTGGATAAACTCATTTCTATTTTGCATTTGGATTCCCTAATGCATCTTTCCAGATTGTTATTTGTAAAATAAAAAGCTAGACGTGTTTACTTAGAAAGCCAAACATCGGACTCTAATCCTGGTTCCTATCCAAGTTCTTCGCAACATCTTTTTTTCACATTTCCTACTACATTATGAACCATTGCATATTTCATTTAGCACGAATTGATCACTCCCACTCCAGGTCCAAATTAAGATTCACTTAGGCATTGCATTTTCTTTTTCTGCATATGTTTCTCTCCATGGCACCTCTGAAATCTGTACTGTTTCAGACAGAAAGGATTCCAAAGTTGCATATTTGCAAATTCATTTTAAAAGAATGTCCTTGCAAGAAGGCCTTGTGTGACTTCTGGATGAAGTTCTCCAGAATTCTCAAGGGTCCCTGTAAGGAGCTGCTTATAGGGATGTTGTTATCCTCCTTATAAAATCATTCTAAAGGCAACATGGTAGACTAAGCTGATCGTTTAGTTCATACAGAAAGCTGGACCTGAAGGATCAATCATCTTTCTCCGTAACCTTGGCAAAGCAGTTTCTGGCACATAGTAGGCCCTAAGTGAGTGTTGGCTAAATTGACTACTGAATAAACAAACAGTGAGGATAACTGACTTCTTTTTATTTCCCCTTCTTCCCTTTTCCAGACACTCACTCCCAAATTTTATGCTCAAATACAATTAGGTATATTAGTGCAGATATTCGATCTAATTGCACCCTCTCTTTCTTCTGAAAACTTTAAAATTTCTAGACAATTTTATTATTCACCTCTCGACATAAAGTACTGAAGATAAGATCCTTCTAAGAGCCAATATTCACTGAGCACATATTTTTTCTGATGTCACCTTCCTTAATCTGCTCACTAACCCTGTGTGCCAGGAATCAGTTCTCTACGTAATAGATGAGGAAACCTAAACATTTTTGTCCTTGATTTTTTTGAGCAAGCTGGTAGCTAACACGTTTATAGTGTTTACTGTGTGTCAGGCACTGTGCTGATTATCTGACTTAATACACACACAAATTCACGAGGAAGGTATCCTTGGCATCCCCATATTGTGGATGAAGAAATTGAGACTTGGGAAATAATTAGCTGAAGCACACGCAGATTAGAAGCGGTAGAGACCAGCTTTGAACTCAGGACTCCTACCTCCCAGGCTGGTGCACCCAGTGTGATTCCTAGGTGTAGTGCAAGATCACCAATTCAGCCGCATTTTCATTCAGATGCAAATGGTTCCTTCTCATAACTGCAGCAGCTACCTACGGACCACTGACTGGGCTTAGGATAAAATGAAGTGGATATTATTGCAGAACACAGTGGCTGATAGACCAGGCATCACTGCAGCAAGGAATATGACTGCAGGCTGCACGAGCTCAGCTTTGCTGTGTGTGACAGTGGCTGCTCAATGGAAGAGAAAGGGTGCTGGCTGGGCTGGAGGGCTGCCACGCAGTTCTGACCTCAGGCAAGTGCCTTCCACACTTTGAGAATCATCTCCCGATGACAGGCATTGGGCTGGATGTCACCCAGGCTCATGGCA
>NW_026652291.1:10560045-10632290 GCF_009828535.3 Hylobates moloch | reverse complement strand
TGTGTGTCTGTGTGATGTATATGACATATGTGTGTGTTCACGTGGTATGTGTATGTGTCTATATGTGTGTGTCTGTGTGGTGTATATGGTGTGTGTGTATCCATGTGGTGTGTGAGTGTGTGTTGTGTCCATGCATGTCTATGGGTTGTGTGTGTGAGTCTGTGTGTGTGTGTCTGTATGTGAATGTGTCTGTGTGGTGTGTGGTCTGTATGAGTGTATGAGTCCATGCATGTCTATGGTGTGTGTGTGTGTGTTCGTTGTGTGCATGTGTCTGTGTGTGATGTGTGTGTCCATGTGGTATATATAGTATGTGTGTCTGTGTGGTTTGTATCTGTGTGTGTGTCTGTGTGTGAGTCTGTGTCCATGCATGTCTATTGTGTGTGCATCTGTGTGATGTGTATGGTGTATGTGTGTGTCTGTGTGGTATGCATGTGTGTGTCTGTCCGTATGTCAGTCTGTCTGTGTGCATGCGTATCTATGGGGTGTGTGTGTCTGTGATGTGTGTGGTGTATGTGTGTGTGTCTGTGTGGTATGTATGTGTTTGTCTGTATGTGAGTCTGTCTATGTGCATGCATATCTACTGTGTGTGTGTCTGTGTGATGTGTATGGTGTATGTGTGTGTGTCTGTGTGGTATGTATGCTGTGTGTGTCTCTGTGTGTCCATGCATGTCTGCAGGTGTATGTGTGTGGCTGTGTGTGTGGCTGTGTGTGTGTGGTTGTGTGTGTGTGTGTGGTTGTGTGTGTGTGGTTGTGTGTGTGTGTGTGTGTGTGTTGATGGGGAGAGACTGAAAGCAGGAGCTGGGCCTTCTGGAAACGTCAGCTTTTCTAGGCTTCAGCTTCAGGCAGGCTGAAAGCATCGAGGCACGAGGAAGCTGGCCGTATGATTTCTGGTCTAACCCAGAACACTTGGGGGTAAAAGACACCAGTTATGACCACACAGACTCACATACACCCACAAACACACACACACCCCAAACATAGACGCATACGCCATACACGCCACATAGACACACACACCATACATACCACACAGTATACACAAACACCATACACCATACACATCACACAGACACACACACCCCATAGATATTCATGGACACAGACAGACTCACACACGGGCAGACACACACCAAGTACCGCATAGACATACACACATACACCATACACATCACACAGACACACACACTATACATACCCACATGATCAGAGGTGTAAACAGGAGCTGAGTGGGCATGAGGACCCTGCAGGAAGGTAGAGGCCCCTGGGGACACTCTAGGCCACAGTGGGAGAGACCAAGCCCAGAGAGGGAGGGTCGGTCAGAGGTAACATGGGAGTGGGGGCGGGTGAGCCGGGCGGAAGCACCAACACCGCCCTTCTCAGGGCCTTATCTCCAAGGGTCCCAGGCGGCCTGCGCTTGTTCCATCCCTGCTTTTTTAAATTCTCACTCCTTCCAGAACTCTCCCCTCTTGGATGCGCCCCACGCCCCACATGGCCTCTGCCAGTCCTTCAAGGGCCTGTCCGGCAGTTGCTTCAAGAACATTTATCCAACGAACCCCCTGCATCTTCAGGGCACCCGCCCTAGGGTCGCGCCAGGCTTGTCACGCATCTCCATTGGCCCCACCTGGCATTGTCGAGATGGCACAGCTAAGGCAGCTACTAGACTAGGGAGCAAGGATGGGGACATTGGTCCATTTCCCCACCTGGAAAATGGGGACAATATTCCCCAAAATTCAATACTCACATTTTTTATAGAAATTTGGCCACATCTCAATTCAAGACACATACTTAATTAGGGCATCTTTCTTTCTTTCCTTCCTTAAATTATTGTTATTAAAGCAGTGTTGGGTCTCCCAGTGAAAGATGTGTTAGAACTGAGAAAATTCAGAACAGCCACTCTCATGAGTTAGTTCTGTAGATTAAATGGCAGAAAACAGCACAAGGGCAGGCATGTGCTGAGCTCTTTTGAACACTGGCCGTCACCATTGGAACTCCAGTGAGTCTGGTTGAGGCCCTGTGAACATTGGCCATCACCACTGGAACCACAGTGAGTCTGGTTGAGCTCTTGTGAGCATTGGCCATCACCACTGGAACCACAGTGAGTCTGGCTGAGCCCTTGGTGAACGTTGACCATCACCACTGGAACAGCAGTGAGTCTTGTTGAGCTCTTGGTAAACATTGGCCATCACCACTGGAACCACAGTGAGTCTGGTTGAGCCCTTGGTGAACATTGGCCATCACCACTGGAACCACAGTGAGTCTGGCTGAGCTGTTGTGAACATTGGCCATCACCATTGGAACCGCAGTGAGTCTGGTTGAGCCCTTGGTGAATGTTGGCCATCACCATTGGAACCACAGTGAGTCTGGTTGAGCCCTTGGTGAACATTGGCTATCACCACTGGAACCACAGTGAGTCTGGTTGAGCTGTTGTGAACATTGGCCATCACCACTGGAACCACAGTGAGTCTGGTTGAGCCCTTGGTGAACATTGGCCATCACCACTGGAACCACAGTGAGTCTGGTTGAGCTGTTGTGAACATTGGCCATCACCATTGGAACCGCAGTGAGTCTGGTTGAGCCCTTGGTGACTGTTGGCCATCACCATTGGAACCACAGTGAGTCTGGTTCTGCATCTGTTTCCCTCTCATGCTGGGAGCTCTTTGAGGCAGGGGCTGGGGGTGGGGGAGTGGCACATCTATATCCTCTATTCCCACACATGGCTGGGTCCCCACTGGTGACTGGAGGTTTCTCCCTGAGTTTGAAGAGCCTCTGCCCACCCAGCCAGCCAGGGGCCCTGCCCAGGGAATGGGTAGGGCTGAACTCTGCATCCACTTGTTTGTTTTTCTGAAAAAATATGCATCCTGGAGATGTAAGATCTGGAAAGCTGTCCACCACCTGGCCAAGGGGACCAGGAAAATCGAGTGTTTATGGGGTTTACACACAGGAAGGCTTCCTCAGCACCTCGGGGTCCCAGCCTGGGATTCTGCTCAGCCCCCTGCAGGGGTCAGTTCTTTCCACCGAAAGGGGTTGGGGTGTCCCCAGGAGACTTTCCTGTGCTCTCTCCCTCCCATCCCCCACTCATCCCAGCACTGCAGGGGGCAGGGGAGGCTCCTCTCAGTGGCACAGTGGCCACACTGGCTGCAGGGTCTTTGTCCACCCCTGGGCAGGCCGAGGCCTCTGTACTTCCCCAGCAGGGGCACCCAGTGCTCAGCACGGGGCTGGCACCCCTCCATGTGTGCAGATGAACGCACCATGAGACAGATGGGAAGGGTGAACTTCGCACCTCAGCTGGCCGCCCACTTCTCAGCCGAGGCTTTTTCTGTAGAAGGTACCAAACTGACAGCCCCATCTAGCTGTGAAGAGGCTCCATAGGTCGCTGTCTCCTGATGCCCTGGGCCACAACCAACCATAAAGGGGTGTCTTGGTTTGAGTTCCCTGAAGTCAGAGCCTGGAGACAAGATGTTGGGCCTTGGAGCAGGTGAATGACTAAGGAAGTGATTCCAGGAGCAAGATGGCATGAGGAGTGTGAGACAGGAGGGGAAGAAGCCAACAAGGTGACCATCACTCTGGTCTCTGCTGTGGGCGACTTGCACCAGGTGCACTGGGGTCCCTTGAAGAACTGCGCGGAACATACCACAGATTGTCCCTCAGAGGAGGGGAGGCCAAGAGATGTCCCCAGTGCTCCCATTCCCCTCAGGTGAGGTCCTCAGGGCAATAACGCCACACTTCCCTGCTGTTCCTGCTTGCAGGCTGTGAAAAGTCCCTCAGCTTTCTAGAAAGTTCTGTGGCAGAAACACTGAGATATAGTGAGTGCTTGTGTGGGAAGCCCAGGCATTGGCAGGATGGATTTGCCCCAGCCATAGGCTGGTCAGAGGAGGAGGGGGTGACACAGGGCAGGGCCCACCAGCAACTGCCGCAGCTGGGTGGTATTTACCAACCCACTGAGGGTACGTCGTGGGCTTCCTGTTCTGGGCTGCATTATGACTTTTGTGGGCCACTTCCTCCAGAAAAAAATAAAATAAAAATTCTATTTTACAACTGTGTTGGTATAAAGATGACTATAATCTGGGCTGGATTTATTAGTAGTATATGTGCATCATTACATTTATATTTTTCTTTTTTTTTTGAGACAGAATCTTGCTCTGTTGCCCAGGCTGGAGTGCAATGGCATGATTTCTGCTCACTGCAACCTCTGCCTCCCAGTTCAAGCGATTCTCCTGCCTCAGCCTCCCAAGTAGCTTGGATTACAGGCATGCACCACCACACCCAGCTAATTTTTGTATTTTTATTAGAGAAGGGGTTTCGCCATGTTGGCCAGGCAGGCATATTTTTCTTTTTATTAAAAAATTTATAGTTGGGCCTGATGCAGTGGCTCATGCCTGTAACCCTAACACTTTGGGAGGTAAAGGAGGAAAGAATGCTTGAGTCCCAGAATTCAAGACCAGCCTGGACAACATTGCGGGACCCTGTCTCTACAAAAAACTTAAAAAATTAGCCAGGCATGGTGGTGCATGCCGGGAGTTCCAGCTACTTGGGAGGCTGCAGTGGGAGGATTGCTTGAGCCCAGGAGATAGAGGCTGCAGTGAACTATGATCACACCACTACATTAAAGCCTGGGTGACAGAGCAAGACCCTATCTCAAAAAAAAAAAGCATTTCAAACATTTCCACGGGCCATGGGCATGGTACCTACTGAGACCAATGGAGAAGGCAGCCCTGTTCCCATTGTGCATAGAATAATCCCAACTCATGTCACGTGGCCTGCAAGGCTTCTGGTCTCAACGCTGGCCTCCTCTGTCTGTGAGCTCTCCTGAGCCTTTCACCCCTTGGGACTTCAGCATGGAGTCATCTCAGGTCTCAGCCTACTCACCTCCCCTCAGAGGCCATCCTTTTATTCTCTCTCACAGCATCCACTTCTGGCCCCTCACAGCACTAGCCACCCCTGCAATTACATGTGAGTTAATCTGCTTGGTTGAATGCCCATCTTCCCATCCTGACTGTAAGCAACAAGCAGGCAAGGACGGGGTCTGTGTCATTCACCGCCATGTCCCCAGGGCTCAGCAGGTGCATGAAGGGATGTGCTTCCCAGAGCCCTTCAGGGGGCAAGGACTTGTTCCCAGAGGCTGAGAGAGCCTGCAGCGGACAAGCCTCAGCTGTCTGCCCTTTTGTGGGAGAGCTCCCTTGCCCCAGGCCTCCCTCCTTCCAGGACAGCCTGCATCCAGTGACAGAACAACCTGGGTCTAAAGGCCCAGCCCTCTTGCCCCATCTGGGGCAGCTCTGACAGGTCATCCATCTGCAGAGCTCCCCGTGGTGGGGGCTGGGGCCTCTGTTGGGCCCTCAACACAGCCCAATGTCTCCGTCACCCGGTGCTGATCCTAGTGGCACCCCCACCAAACTTCATCTCCATCTCGGATTCTCCCTCCCCAGCATCCCCTGGAAACAATGACCCCTGCAGTTGTGGCCACAGTATAATATGTCAGAATGATGAGGTGGGTCTCTATCAAAAGGAACAGGCATTTATTAGCAGCCTGCTGTCATTTTTCATTTGTATCTGTGGAAGAGATTTTTTAATAGTGTTCCTTGAAGCCCCCTCGCAGCTATCATGAGAGGTCACTGAGGGACTTTATTCTGAAAGGGTGATTCACGCACCTCTTCCTCCCCATTTCCATTCAAGCAGCTGTGCTCTATTCCAGTTATGCCCTGGGCATTTGCATCCAATTTCATTTGAAGAAAAGGCTCTGCCATTTTTAAAAAGCTTAAAAACCACTGACTTCAGTCATACAATAATGCTACTGATGATAGTGATAGCAAATATCCACCCAGGGTTTACCTGAGCCGGGCACACTTGTCATGAATTTGCTGATGGGGTCCTTGCGTCCATCCCACAAGGTCGGGCCTCACAGTCACCACCCTCATCTTATCATGCAGGAGACTGAGACACAAAGAGGCTAAGTGACCTGTCCAAGGTCACACAGCTAAGAGCTGATGGAACTGGCTCTCTACTGGTGTTTTATAGCATTTGATCCCAGGAGCTGATGAAGATGCAAGATTCAGGATCACAGTCTCTAGAACACAGCTAGTCACGTCTCTCTTGAGTCTGTTTACAGGAAAGCACCAGCTTGTTTTTGAAACTCAGAAGCTGGGCAAGCTCCTTCTGTGTTTCTTCTTTCCCTGTGGCAGAGAGGGGCGGGAATAAGCACCTACTCACCGCGTTTGAATCAGGGGAGGGAGCAGGGGAGAGGCAGAGAGCAAGGAAGACAGTAGTTGAGTTTTTAAAACAATTATCCCAACAACTCTTTGAGAGTCCGTACCCCTTGTTTCACACATGGGGAGACTGGGAAGGTGACTTGCCCAAGGGCATATAGAACACAGTGGCTTGCGGCCTCCAAGCCAGACCAGGGCTCTGTCCATTTGGCAGATGGCTTCTCTCACGTTCAGAAACCTCCAGAATGAAGATAAGACCTTGGTCCACTGCCTGTGAAGACCTAATCAAGGTAGGGGGGACATTTGTCCTGACTGCACCGCCTGGGCCCTGAGCTCTCAGGAAGCCCAGTGGGATGGTGCTGCCAAACTCCATCAAATCCAGTGTCCTAATGTGGTTTATTCGGTGTTGAACTAAGGTCTTGAGGCCTCATCAAGGAAAAAGGCCAGAGTTTCTCAAGTTCCCCAAAGAGAGATGCTTCAGCCGAGTTTGGCCTGTATTCTCCTCAAGGATCCAGGCACAGCAGTGATAACACTAGGGATTCTGCCCGGCAGGCCTCACCCAGCTCCACTGGACTCTACCCAAGTTCACGTGGCTTGACAGTACTGATTCAGCTCGGAGATCCACGGTTCAGGGGCTGTGTTAGGGGGCAGGCCTTGGGGGTCCCCAGGGAGGAGGGCCCACCTTCAGCCTCCTTTCCTGCATACAAATGTGGAGCAGAAAAGAAGTTGCCTTATCTAGAACGCTTAGCTAGTCATTGGGTTAGAAAAATGGGAAGAGACTTAACTCCTGCAGGCTGTCATTATCATTTTATTTGAATGTCTCTTTTCTTGCATTCTCTGCCCTCCCTGGCAGGGCTATGGCTTCTGTGGCATTCTTATATGATGATACAGGGATGTTTTATTCACGGAATCCCTCTCCGGGAAGAATTGTATGTGTTGGGGACTGTCCAATGAGGAAGGCTGGTTGAATGGGACATGAACCAGCTTTCTGGTCAACCTCATTGTTTCCCACTGGA
The DNA here is from genome assembly GCF_009828535.3 of Hylobates moloch. Classification (NCBI taxonomy): domain Eukaryota; kingdom Metazoa; phylum Chordata; class Mammalia; order Primates; family Hylobatidae; genus Hylobates; species Hylobates moloch. The sequence continues at coordinate 10,625,074 of NW_026652291.1, read as the reverse complement.
GTGTATCTAATTTCAGACAAAGATAAATAAGCCTGAGGTTTTGAGTGGGCTGTGTCACCTCTTCTTGGGCAGATGTGTGATTTCTGTAAGGCCTTGGCCATATTCAAATTAGGGGAACCCTACCCGCACCCCCTACACACACTCCTGTCTTGATGGCCCTCCTGGGGACAAGGTAGCCCAGGTGGGAACACTGGTCCCTATAATCCTGAAGGAACCATCAACTGGGGACATCCTGCAAAGCCAGGACACTGCATTCTATGCACTATTTCCCCATGGACTAGAGACCCCTCGAGGGCAGTGGCCTGTGGCACAGCAGGTTTAGGCCCTCCTCCAAGCCTGCCCTGGCTGAGCTGCCGCACTCAGGACTGATGTGCTCATCTGGCTGCTTCAGGCTGCAGTCTGAGCTATTCCCATAGGAATCAAGGTACCTCTCTCCCTAAAACCTGGATTCCTCACCTGATAAATAGGGGTGGCTGGCCCAGTTTTCTCTCCCTCATTTATTCAAGAATTTGGCTGGGCACAATGGCTCACGCCTGTAATCTCAGCGTTTTTAGAGACCGAGGTGGGAGGATCACTTGAGGTCAGGAGTTCAAGACCAGCCCGGCCAACGTGGTGAAACCCCATCTCCACTAAAAACACAAAAATTAGCCAGGTGTGGTGGCACACGCCTGTAATCCCAGCCACTCGGGAGGCTAAGGCAGGAGAATCCGTTGGCCCGGGAGGCGGGGGTTGCAGTAAGCCAAGGTCACGCCACTGCACTCCAGCCTGGGTGACAGAGTGAAACTCCATCTCAAAAAAGAAAAAAGAAAAAAAGAATTTATGGCCCTTTCACAGTGTGCAGGCACCATGTGATTGTGACCTGGGGTGGGGAGCATGGTGGTGACAGAGACAGGAACCCAGGCTCCCCAAAACAGGAAGGCATCACGTCACCATTTCATGCTTACTCTTTATCATCTCAGAGCAGTGTTGGGCCCAAGGGCCCAAGGACCCCTGGTATCACTTCCAAGACTTAATATAACCCCCTAACTTTCATTCATTCCACAAACATTTCCTGATTTCCTGAGCCCCTTCTATGTGCCAAGCACCATTCCAGGCAGCAGAGATACAGTTGTGAGTAAGTCAGACACAAAAACAAAATAAACAAGTAGATGAAACAAATACGCATTATGGGTGAGATTGTGCATTATAAAGTGATCATAGTATATTACATTGTGAGTGATAGAGAGTGTAATAGTATATGATGAAGGGATTAAAAACTACATGAAAAAATAAAAACAAGGGGGGTGCTGGGAGAGGTGGGGGTGCGGGTATAGATATGGTGGTCAGGGAAGGCCTCCCTGAGAAGGTAGTGTTTGAGCAGACTCCAAGCAGATGAAAGAGTGAGCTACTCAGATATCTGGAGGACGTGCGTTCTAGGCAGAAGGAACAGCACGTACACACGGCAGAAAAGCATCTGGCAGGTTTGAGAAATAGCAAAGAGCTCAGTGAAACTCAACCAGAAGCAGGAAATGAGGCCAATCCGAGAGATAATGGGACCAGATCATGCCCAGCTTTGCAGCCCTTGTGGTGATGTTGGCTTTTGTTCTTTCAGCTACTCAGTCCTCCCACAAGCCACAGAGAGGGGTAAGAAAGGGAACGTTCCAGCCCTGGGCTAGCTGCTCTTACCACGTCACCTTCCCATGGACGGTCAGAGCCTGGAGAAAGCTTCGTGGAAGTCCGGCCTGCCTCTCTTCTCCACTGCCCTAAGTCAGGTCTCCAGGGAGACCAACTCTGAGACAGAGACGTGGATGCAGGGGGGTTACTGATGTTGCTCCTGGGCGTCACGAAGAATTCCTATGGGGACATGAGGGAAGGGGACTGGCGGAGGGAAATGTCGAGTAGCGATACAGCCACAACAAAGGCCTTGGCCAGACTCTGCATGGAGTTCTGGAGCTGGGGTGCCCCTTTAGGGAGACTATGGATGTGGGCTGTCCCCCAGGAGGGGCACAACTTGAGGCAAAGCCACTCCCTTACTGAGGGCAAGTTCTGGAGAGGGACTCACAGAACCCTTGGCTCCAAGCCTCCCAGCAGCTGGCAAATGAGTGCCTCGTATCTGTAGGGTGCTCTAGTCTGCACTCCTAATGTCCACTTTACCTACCATGTTTGCATCCTCCTATACCAGGTGGGCTCCTGCCTCTCCTTGCACACCTCCAGCATGCACAGGAAGCTCAGTAAGGGAGCCGAGGGACCCTGTCCAACTCAGACAGCTGGGCCATAGGAAAGTCGTCATGGTTGAAGGAGAACCTGCTCGGCCCTAGCGGCCTAGCTGCATGGCTTGGGTGAGGTACTTTAACCTTGAGGAACCCCCAGGCTCCAGGTACTGTGGAGTGGAGATATTGTTGTTGGCTGACCCTTACTGTAGTTTGAATATTTGTCCTCTCCAAAACTCATGTTGGAATTTAATCCCCAATATGGTAATATCGAAGGCGGGACTTTTAAGAAGTGATTAGGCGATGAGGGCTGTGCCCTCATTAATGAATTCATCCATTCACAGATTAATAGGTTAACAGATTCATGGGATATTATGGGAGTGGACCTGGTGGCTTTATAGGAAGACAGATCTCAGCTGGCACATGAGCATACTCAGGCCCCTCTCTGTGTGATGCCCTGAGCTGCCTCAGGACTCTGCCAAGAGTCCTCACCAGCAAGAAGGCCCTCACCAGATACAGCCTCTTGACCTTGGACTCTTCAGCCTCCATAACTGTAAGAAATGTATTTTCTTTATAAATTACCCAGTTTCCAGTACTGTATTATAAGCAACAGAAAACAGACTAAGACAGATCCCCAAAGATGTCCATGTCCTAATCCCCAGGACCTGTGAACATGTTAGGTTATATGGTGAAAAAAAAGAGACTTTACAGAGGTCTCTGTAAGGATCTTGACAAGGGAGAGTATCCTGGATTACCCAGCTGGGTTCAATATAATCAAAAGTATCCCTGTGGAGGGAGGCAGAGAAGGCAGAATTCCGAGACTGGAAGATGCTATATTGCTGGCTTTGAAGAAGGAGGATGGGGCCACCAGCCAAGGAATGCAGGGAGCCTCTAGAAATTAGAAAAGGCAAGGCAACAGATTCTCCCCTAAAGCCTCCAGAAAGAACCCACACAATGATTTTAGGACTTCTTAATACTGTAAGATAAATTTTTCTTGCTTTAAGCACTAAGTTTGTGGTAATTGGTTACAGCAACAATAGGAAACTAATAGTTGATTAGTTTCCTATTGTTGTGAAAATGCAGGATTTTCACAAGGGTTAGCATTCATCATAAATTTATATAATAATGTTAGTAGCATAATATAAGCTCTGGCACATAAATTAGTTCATAAATGTCTGCATCTTTTCCTCTTCCTCACGCTGAGTTAACCCCCCTGCCTACAGCTCCCACTATCTGTCCTGACAAAGCCCTTTGGCCCTGGGGTCACCAAAGCAGCTGTAAATACCAGTCCACAAAATCAGGAGTATAAGAACATCATGCTTCTATTTCCACAAATCATCTTAGTTCTCATTCAGTATCCCTTCCACTAAATTCCCATCTCATTATTTCTTTTTTTAAAAAACGTTTTTTTTTTTCTGAAGTACGTACATGCACAAATACAAAAGTTTGCAGTGAATGGCAAACCCCTCTCCCACTCCTTTACCCCAGTCATCTCCCTAGAGGTAGCCTGCATCCACCTGGAGAGCCCAGGTGCCTTCTTGAAGTCCTGGAATTGGTTAATAGTGGTGGTTTGCATGGACCCAAGTCTCTCAATCCACAGCAAGCCAACACATCTTGCAAGGCAAACCGTATCCTGACTTGATTTGGGTTGGGTGGTATTATTTAGTCAAGTCATTTGTTCATGCAACATTAAAACCCTGATGAATATCAGGTCAAGGATGAAAGGATAGGCACCCAAAGAGGTGATAACTTGACCCCTGGAAGACCCCAGTCCAGTGGGGGAACAGGCATAGGGCAAACGATGGCCACAACATGCCCCTGGTGCTCTTGTTAGGAGCTGGGGGGGGAGGAGGGAAGTGGGGAGCAGGCCAGGGAGAATTTGTAGAGAAGCTGCTCTAGCCAAATCTAGAGAGGCGAGTCGCTGCTTGCCAGGCAGAGCTGGTGGAGAAGGAACTCTGGGCTGAAGTAGCAGCCATGCCAAGTCCTAGAAGCTTCTGCAGCCTGGTCCTACCTTGAAATGTGGTAAGCAGAGTCTGAGGCTCCCTGAGGCTGTAACTTGGAGGGAGGTACAAATGGGAGGGACCTCCGAGGCAGCACAGGGAAAAGAGGAGCTCACCATAGGATCTCACTTCCTCCTGCCTGAGACCTTCGAGGCAGCACAGGGAAAAGAGGGGCTCGCCGTAGGATCTTACTTCCTCCTGCCTGAGACCTCCAAGGCAGCGCAAGGAAAAGAGGGGCTGGCCATAGGATCTCGCTTTCTCCTGCTGCCTTGTTGGGGTGAGCCTGTCCTCACAGTCAACCGCATTGGCTCAGTGTTCCTCCAAAGAGGATGAAGTTCAACAGAAGAACATCCTCAAGTTAATAGGAAGATAGGGCCAAGCAAAAGAAAAAAGGGAAGGAGGGAAAAGGTGGATAAAATATAAAGGGTGAAAATAACATTAAAGTTAAGTACCTGGATCATCGGAGTTTAAAACTCAAATCTCTTTCACTCATCTGTCAAATCAGGTTATTAATACCTATGGGGCAAAACTGCAGTGGGAAGTCCTGAAACAAAGCATCAGCGTGTGCCTGTTCCACAGCAGACGCTTCATAACAGGGTGGCTGTCATAATCAAGGCAGACCGCAGACAGCTACAGCTTAATCGAAGAGTTGAAAGGAGACTGTGAAAAGACAAAACTGTGAAAACTGTGAAATATGGTTCAGTGATTCAAAAGAGACCAACTCACCAGTGTAATCACTTAGGCCCTAGGAGAAAAAGGAATAAAACTCAAACTAGAGTTTTGTTTTCTTGTTTTTGCTTGTTTGTTTTTTGTTTTGTTTTGATTTGGTTAAAAATGAAGCAGTGGACGTCATGCAGACGCAACTGGTGTCCCCCAAGGTGAAGTCATTTCCCAGAGCTGCAGATCTCTGTTGGCTCTGCAAGGGCTGTTCCAGGGATTGGTGAGGGAGCAGGGTGGAAGGCAGGACTCTTGGCTACCCACCCTTCCATCCCCACTTAGGATTAGGTAGAGAGAGAAGACAGGCCCTTCAGAGCAGGCCCAGGGAGCAACCAGCCAGCTCCCTCAGCAGCACACTTGGCTCAGCACACCAGATGCAGGGCTCCTGGGTGGAGCTTGAGACGCTACCAGCCTCTCTCTGCTGCAGCCCAGGGGACACCACAAACGTCCCCAACTGAGCCTACAACATTATCAGAAGAGGCAGAGGACAGACCCCATTGAAAAGCCCTCCTGAGTGACCCTACACATCCTAACTGAGCCATTTTGGGAGGTCATGGGCTCCCTCAACGCACACTTTGCCTGAAGTCAGATTCATAGCAGTAGCCTCTTCACCATAAGATGAAAAGATGAAAACTCACGGATGCGATCATATACGAGGTTAAAAAAAAACCCACATGCACACCTACACCCACACCCAGAGGGCCAGGGGCAGATAGAAGCCTGCCAGAGCTGAGCAAGGCCAGGGCGGAGGATGTAGCACACTGCAGCAGTTAGAGAAACGGAGGGCTCTTAGCCCCAAGTGTTCCGGCTGGCCTTGGCCTTCTGTGCCCGAAGGGCTGGACAAGAAAAGGGAATCGAGACTTCCCTGAGGCCCCAGACACAGGCCCGTGTTCATGTGGAGAGAGATTCAGATCCACAGGACCTGCCTGGCCAGCCTGCCTGCCATGGAGCGGGTGACTACTCGTGGCTGTTGAGCCCCACATTTGGGACATGGCCAGTGCAATGGAGGTGTGCTGTCAGGGTAGAACACAGGGGAATTTGAAGACCAAACAAAACCGTGGACGTAAGAATGGAAAATATCTTGTTAATAGTTTTTTACTTAGATTATATGTTAAAGCAATGATATGTTGGTTATCGTGGGTTAAACTATATTACTAAAATTAGTTTCATGTGTTTCTTTTTACTTTTTTTTTTTTTTTATTTTGAGATGGAGTCTCGCTCTGTTGCCAGGCTGGAGTGCAGTGGTGTGATCTTGGCTCACTGTAACCTCCACCCCCAACCCCCGCCCGAGTTCAAGGGATTCTCCTGCCTGGGCCTCCCAAGTAGCTGGGATTATAGGTGCCTACCACCATGCCCAGCTAATTTTTGTGTTTTTAGTAGGGATGGGGTTTCACCATGTTGGCCAGGAAGGTCTCTATCTCTTGACCTCATGATCTGCCTACCTCGGCCCCCCAAAGTGCTGGGATTACAGGCATGAGCCACCATGCCCAGCCTCTTTTACCTTTTTTTATGTGCCTACTAGAAAATATATGGCTGTATTCATTTGCTAGAGCTACTGTCACAAAGTACTGCCAGTTGGATGGCTTAGACAACAGAAATTTGTTGTCTCAAGTTCTGCAGGCTGGAAGTCTAAGTTCAAGGTGTGGGCAGGATTGTGTCCTTCTGAGGCTGTGAAGGAGGACCAGTTCCAGTCCCCTCCCCCAGCTGCTGGTTGTCACTGGCCTTCCTTGGCAATCAGAAGCATCACCACAATCTCTGCCTTCACGCTCACGTGACATTCTCCCTATGTGCTATCTGTATCCAAATTTCCCCTTCTTTTGTTTTTTACTTTTGTTTTAGGTTTGGGGGTACAAGTAAAGGTTTGTTACATAGGTAAACACATGTCACAGGGGTTTGTGGTACATATTTCATCACCCAGGTATTAAGCCTGGAACCTGATAGTTACCTTTACTGCTTCTCTCCCTCCTCCCAACCTCCCCCATCAAGTAGACCCCGGTGTCCATTGTTCCCTTCTTTGTTTTCATGAGTTCTCATCACTTAGCTCCCATTTATACGTGAGAACATGTGGTATTTGATTTTCTGTTCCTTTGTTAGTTTGCTAAGGATAATGGCCTCCAGCTCCATCCATGTTCCTGCAAAAGACATGATCTCATTCTTTTTATGGCTGCATTGTATTCCATGGTGTATATGTACCATGTTTTCTTTATCCAATCTCTCGTCCATGGGCCTTTAGGTTGATTCCATGTCTTTGCTATTGTGAGTAGTGCTGCAATGAACATTCATGTGCATGTGTCTTCATGGTAGAATGATTTATATCCTTCTGAATATGTATTCAGTAATGAATTTCCCTTTCTTATAGGACACCCGTCATGTTGGATGACCTCATTTTAACTTGATTGTAAAGACCTTATCTCCCCATAAGGTCACATTCTGAGGTACTAGATGCTAAGGAGTCAACACATGAACATTGCAGGGACACAATTCAGCCCCAAACAATGGCTCACCTCCTATTTCTGGTGGACAGCACTGCAGTGCCTACAAGTAAGTTTAGTGAACCTCATCCCACGTGCTCTCCCACACAACCTTTGGAAATAGCTGGCTCACTTCTGGGAGGCTCAGGCTGAAAAGACTCATTTTGTCAATTAATTCTACAAATCGCTTCTGAGAGTCTATTCTCTGCTAGAATCTGGGCTGGATTCTGTAAGTGAGCAAGTCCCAGTGTGAACATGGCTCAGGAGTCGGACAGATGCTGCCCCTGGTTAGCAGAGACTTGCAGGCAAGTTGCCTTGGCACAGCAGCTTCAGACTTGTGTGATGAAAAAATAGAGGCTTACCCTCCAAGGTGCAGTAGCCCCCTGCTTCCACCACTGCGAGGAGTGAGGTCCCTGTCACAGGTGGTGTTTAAGCAGAGGCTGGGTGATCTCTTCTCAGGAAGGCTCTTCTGTAGTCACAGGCCCACTGGATAATCCAGGGTCATCTCTTCGTCTCAAGATCTCTCATCTCATCTTCAGTCTGTTTAGTCATATAAGGTAACACTCACAGGTTCCAGGGATTAGGATCTGGATATCTTTGAGGGCCGTTATCCAGCCTACCACAGAGCCCCCTAGGACTGGCCAGGCCAATCTGCTCTTTCAAAAATGGGGAAACTGAGGCATATAGCATGTTGTGCTCAGCCAGTCTCTCAGGGAACTGGCTGCAGGGCCGAGTCATGGTGACCTGGGGCTGGGAGTTTGTGTCTGCCTCTGTATGGGACAAGAGGGCACAAAGACCACCTCGAGGCAATGGGGTGGGCGGAGACCACCTAAACTCTGCTTGACCTTTGCTTCTGGGCCATAGGGACAGAGGCAGGGAAGTGCTTGGACAGTGTCTAACAGCTGCCTCCCTGGAGCCAAGTTGCAATTCAGTGGTTTTCAAATGTTTTGGTCTCATTCTTAAAAATCATTGAGGACTCCAAAGAGCTTTTGCTTATGTGGGTCATACATAGCTATAAACATTCACCATATTAGAAATTAAAACTGAAAAATTTAAATATATATACTAATTCATTTAAAGTAAAACATAAACCTGTGCATGTTAACATGCATATTTTAAGGGGAAGAAAAACCCTATAGCTTCTTTTTAAATGTGACTTATTTAATTTTTAGAGGCGGGATCTCACTCTATCACCCAGGCTGGAGTGTAGTGGTGCTATCATAGATAACTGTAACCTTGAATTCCTGGGCTCAGGTGATTCTCCTACCTCCATCTTCCAAGTAGCTAGGACTATAGGCATGTACCACCAAACCCATCTGATTTAAAACAAAAAAATATTTTTGTAGAGACAGTCTCGCTATGTTGTCCAGGCCCATTTCAAGTGATCCTCCTGCCTTGGCCTTCCAAAGCTCTGGGATTATAAGAGTGAGACACCACACCAGCTTAAAAGCAACTATGTTTTCTAAAACAAAAAATTTACTGAGAAGAATGACTGTTTCACACTTTGGCAAGTCTCTTTAATGTCTGATTTAATAAAAGACAGAAGAATTCTCCTGTCTGCTTCTGTTTTCAATCTGCTGTGATATGTTGCATTGATTGAAGGATATAAGGAAAATCTAGCTTCACCCAGATATATAATTGGAAAAGGGAGGAGTATTATAATTGCCTTTTCAGGTAATTGTGAACATTTAGTTTTGATTGATACATCAACATTTGACAAATGTCAGTTTCTTTTAAAATTTCAATGTGGAATCTGAAATCATGTCAAAAAGAAATTTTTGTATTCTGTTAAATTACAAACCATTGTTTTATCTTGAATTTTAATGGCTCTTTTATTCATTCATGCTTTTGCAACGTCACGCATTGGTCATGTGGAAAATATTGGTTCACTGAAGTATGTCAAGATTCCAAATGTTGACACCTTTTGTTATGCAATATCAAACAATCTCGTTCATTAACACAACCTCCAAACTCATTTTTAAAAAGTTTTTAGGTGTTGGGAAACACTTAATTATGGATATAAATTTTCCAAAATTCAAACTTTCCTTGAAAAGTTTGAATTTTTTTGTTGGCAACAAATACTGTTCATTGTTTTCCTTGAAGTGACAGGCTCACTTTATTCATTTTCTCAAAAATGTTTGCCAAATGCCCAAGTCTAAATGACCACTGTTTGCTTAGCAATTGTTCTTTCAAGAAAAAAAGGGGATTCTATGAAATAAGAAGCTGTTCAGCTCACAACTCAGACATGCACCTGTGTGTATGAGAAGCACCCTACGTGCACTTCCTGGTTAGTCACATAGAACGTTACAAAGACATGCAATCAAGGGTCAGGATTTCATAAAATTAAGAAATTGTACTGCTTCATCAAGGATATTGAGAAGTGAAACCAGCTTTTTTTGCTTTTTCTCTGCCAGTGTGTGGTGGCAAATTATACAGTGACTGCTCCTCTAGCTTGGTGTCCCTGCCTCGCGTGATTCCTTCTTAGGCACCTGCAGTTTCCCCACCATGGCTCTCATACCATCAGTGCAAATGTCAACACAATGAGAAAGGCAAATCGCATCTGAGTTTTATTATGGAAATGGCTTTGACCCAGGAGACTCATAGAGTCCCAGGCATGCCCGGGGCCTGTGGACCACACTTTGAGAATCTCCATGTAACTCAGGCTATATGGTTCTGCCCAGAGCCTGTGGACCAAACTTTGAGAATCTGTGTGTAACTCAGAGGCTATATGGTTCTGCACAGGGCCTGTGGACCACATTTTGAGAATCACCATGTAACTTGGATAGCTCTATGGTTCTAGGGTTTGTCTTGGATGCCCCCATCTGCATCCTCCTCTGCTCCCACGACCCCGCCCTGATTTCACCTGCTTCCTCCTGGTCAGGCTCCCTGCTGTGTCTTGGGCCAGTCCTACCCTCCTTTGGCTGACTCTGGTTCCTCCTTATCGGAATGCACCTGCTCTGCATCCCCGCCCCTCTGAACTACACTGATGGTAATGGTCCCTCTTGCTCACCAGCCTAAGCCCCTAGGGTAGGCAGATTCAAGTTTCAGCTCCTCCACCATAAGTGGGCTTAGGGAATGTGTTTAACCTCTCTGGGTCTCTGTCTTTTCATCCATAAGATTAGGAGAAAAGGGGCACCTGCTCCTGAGAGTCCAGGGAATGAGTGAGACAGAGAACCCACATAAAGCACCCGCACATAGGCAGGGCTCTGTCAAGGCTCTCTGGCATCTTTATTACTCCTGCAGCGTCTTGCTGGGTGTGCAGAGTGAGCTGCAGCTTACAGAGCACACCAACCTCCATGGCTCCTCCTGTGTCCTGACAACCCCCAGGCAGGGCTCCTTGCTCACCTGTGTCCCCCTGAGCCCTGGGAGTTTAATGAGCTCAGGAGGCCAGAGAAGGGCCAGAGCATTTCTTTCTTGAACCTTCTATAAGCAAGGACAAGGAGGAGTGATGGCAGATCTGAACACAACCTCAGGACCAGGTGTAAATGCTGCTGGCAGCTTCCTAAGGCAGCAATGGGCCATCAAGGGCTTCACCAGGAGTGTCTGCCACGCCGTCCTTTGGGCCCATCGGGGAGGGTTAGGAGAACTTTGTTGGCCTTGTGGAGAGCCAGTCATTGTTAATCACGGGTATTTCTTAAGATCACCCTTTCAGCGCTAACCCTGCCCACACAGTTGCCTCATAAACATCCACTTGCGGCTGGGCGCGGTGACTCCGGCCTGTAATCCCAGTACTTTGGGAGGCCGAGGCGGGTGGATCACCTGAGGTCAGGAGTTCGAAAGCAGCCTGGCCAACATGGCGAAACCCCATCTCTACTAAAAATACAAAATTAGTCGGGCGTGGCAGTGAGTGCCTGTAGTCCCAGCTACTTGGGAGGCTGAGGCAGGAGAATTGCTTGAACCGGGGAGGTGGAGGTTGCAGTGAGCCGAGGTCGTGCCACTGCACTCCAGCCTGGGTGACAGACTGAGCTCTGTCTCAAAAAAAAAAAAAAAAAAAAAAAAATGCACTTGCTGGCTGGCTCCGGCCAGATGGAGGCCTGCATCGGGTGGGGCGGGGGACACTCCACTCTGGTTCCAAGACACTTTGTTTTGTGCCCCATGTCATTAATTACTGGCAAAAAAAATAATGCTCCCAGGCCCATCACCCAGGAGCAGTCTAGAGACCAAGGCACCTTGGCTCAGTGAAGAGCTGACGCTGGGACCCTCAGGAGGCTGTTAGGTCCCACAAATGTGACCTCAGCCACCAGCCACTGGCGCTGATCCCTGCTTGGACAGTGACCAGCTGGGGAGAGGCAGTGATGGCATTTTCAGTTCACTCTTCATTGCCAGGCTGCAGAGAGAGTTTGAGCAGTTAAGTGAAGGAGATGGGGACAGTTGTGCAACAAGGCCCCGGGAGAGAGCACGTGGGTGTTGACCAAAAGCCAGTGGGACTTTAGACAGGACGACTTCCTTGTAGCTGGGAGTGCTCGGCCCTGGCTGAGCGGTTCATCATTGGCTTCTCTCACTTCAGTTTCACAGGAGCCCCCTAAGGAAGGAGCTACAATTATGTCCCTCTAGTGAGGGCCTTCTTACTCTGGCCTTTATCTCCATGACATGGGGGACTGTTGTCCTCTGAGCACCAGACCCCACCCCAGGCTTTTCGGTGTCCCTGGCACTGAGCTCAGGCACCTGGCTGAGGAGGGGGACCTGGTAGCTTCAATTTTGAATTGTGTGTCCCTGTAAGACAGGCTGTTTTCATTCTCTTTACCAGGATCCACAGAATGGGAAGAGTTACTAAGCATCTCCAAATGTCGGTTCCTTTCCCCTCCCTCTGCCCCCTTTCTGAACACCCTGCATAACCCATTCCCCAGCATGCCATTCTACAGAATGCCTCTCTGGAAGGTCAAAGAGGGGAGGTGATCAGCCCAAGGTCACTTGGTGATTTAGAGGAGAACTGGGATCAGAACTTCTGACTCCAGACCCCTGGACAGGACTCTGTCGTCTAGAGATTCTGTGTGCTTTTTTTTTTTTTTTTTAACCCTGGATTGTTCTTAGTTGGCTTCTTTTGTGTGGTGAGTTCTAGCTGAAGACATGGCTTAAGATAAAACAGCAGTTTGGGTTCTTATTCTTTGGAGATTATCTTTTCCCCATTCTGCAATAACCAATATGTTTCAGGTGGGGTTGTCCCAGGGGAGCACATGAGAACAATCAGAGTGATTGATTATAATGGGTTCAGGGCTGGCCCAGTTAAAGTCTTCCCTGGGACTTCGGTGGAACTTCAAGGCAAGACTATCATTTCCTCTAGCTTTGGAGCAATCCGGGTAACAGAGGCCCGGGGCTGCCATGGAGAAAGCCTATTGAAGAATGAAGACAGTTGAAAGGTAGGGGGAAGTCTAGCTGACATCATTTGAACCTCTGGGTCCATTCATGCCAGAAGAGACCACCCCCCTGGACTTCCCAGAAACTTGAGTCAATACATTTCCTTTTGTGAATCAAGCCAGTTTGAGTTAGGTTTTGATAATTTACAGATAGAAGAGTCTCAACTCACACAAACACAGCACATAGGTAAAACCTGTTCCAAAGGCTGACGTCTGGAAAGGGCAATTCTGGGGCTCTTTGAGGGATGTCAGAGGCCTCCCCCTACAACCTCACTACCAGGTGAGAGTGAAAGCAAGTTTTGGGTCAGCTTTTGCTCACATCAATATTTACTAGAAATCAGTCACAGAAGCTGTCCTAGAACTGTTCCGTGGCTCCAGGGAAGTCCAGGCTTCATTCTTTTAGGGACTCCTACAGCAGACATGCCCATATTCTAGCTGTAAGATTCAGCAAAGCTTGACAAACTCCAGTAACTAATTTCCCATGAGCACCCAAACAGAGACTAATTTGGAATCACACGTCTTGGGCAGCACTACAAAGGCTGAAGATCCTAACACTAAGGTTTCTAGATTCTTCAAGATGAGTTATGCTCAGGCAGGACAGCCTGGGCAACAGCCCCAATGGTGAGCACCCCTCATTTCACCCACAGAAAATCATTTCTAACATATGTCATACTCTGGTTTTCACTGGAGATAAAGATGGCTAAAGTACTTCTAGAAGCTTCTTAAAAAAGTGAAAATTGTTATAAACTTCTAATTTTGGAATAATTTTAGAAAAGTGGCAAAGATAGTACAGAAAGTTTCCATTAATGTACCCCTCACTCAGTTTCCCCCAATGTGAACAGCTTACATTACTATGGCACATTTGCCACAGCTGGTGAACTCACATTGGTACATTACCATTAACCAGACTCCAGACTTTACTCATATTTCTCTAGGGTTTTCCACTCATGTCCCTTTTCTCTTCCAGGGTCCCATCCAGGAAACCACATTATATTTAGCCATGGTGTCTCCTTAGGTTCCTCTGGTCTGTGACAGTCTCTCAGTCTTCCCTTGTCATTAATGATCTTGACCCTTTTGAGGAGTGCTGTCAGGAGTTTTGTAAAATATCCCTCAATTTGGGTTTATCTGATGTTTTTCTCATCATCAAGTGAGTGATTCTTTTGGGTAAGATTGCCACAGAGGTGAAGTTACTTATCATCACATCATATTAAAGACCTGCGCCTTCAACATGACCCATCACTGATGTTGATGTTGGTCCCTGGTAAAGGTCTTATTTGCCAGTTTTCACTGTAGTTCACTTTCTTCCCCCTTTCTATATTCTATATTTGAAAACAAGGCAGTAAGTCCAGCCTACGTTCGAGGGTGGGGGGGGGGCAGTTAAGCTATCTCCAGGAGGGGGGCTCTTTATCCCCGCTCCCTTGAGTGTGGACTGGACGCATTGCCTTCTTCTTGTCAGTGAATTCTTCTAATTTCTAAAGGAACAGTTATCTCCTCTCCCCCATTTGTTTATTTAAATCAGTAGGGACTCATGGGTATTTATTCTATATTTTGGGCTATAATCCAGTCGCACATTCTGAATTTCATGGCTCAAATTTTTCCAGCTTGGGCCACTGGCAGTCCTTCCAGGTTGGCTCCAGAAGGTGCAATTTTGATTAGGTGCTTCACATAACTACCTACCTCTGCAGTGGGTATTTTCCTGAATAAGACATGTTTCTGACATTAACAAGTGGCCCCTAGGGTGTAGATTAAGACTGATTAAGCTAATGGCAAGCAAACTACATACGCTTTGCATCTTTTGTGTTCATTTAACTTTTCTGTTAATGTTCATATAACGTACCATTGAGTAGATAGACCACAGCATCATAACTCTTGTGGCCTGCTGTTTTAGAGAACGCTGATATGAACATTTTTGTGCATTTTGACATTTATATTTATTTTCTCTTGCAAATGGTTAAATTTTAATTCATGTCACTTTCTAAAGGGGTTTTGGACTGCCCCAACAACGTAGGGTATAGGGTTACTAAACTATTATTGTAAAACAGATGAAACAAAACGGCAAATAAACGGAACTATAGACTGCACACTCACAGACACATACAAACATGCAAACATTTAGCCAACTCCCACATCTGTGTCAAGCTTGCTATAGCATTTTTCAAACTCAATTACATGTGATATAGCAGGGAGGTTGACCAGAGGATCTATTAGATCTTCTAGGGCTCTCCTAGTTCTGATCTATTATGATTCTATTCGTGGAGTATAAATATCAACATTTAATATATAAACAATTTGACATATAAACATTTTTGGGCTTTTTAGGGAAAAACCCGGCCATTTCTCTGGGAAGGTAGCATAATCATTACATCATCTCCACCGCGTAGTATGAGATCCCCACCTGCCAGTCATCACCGTTAGTGCTTTACATCCCCACTCTTAGTAAATCCTGCTGATATTCCCATTTTGCAGAGGGAGCTTGCCCGATGACATGACCTCTGTCACGCCTCCCGGCAGCACAGCTGTGGCTGACGGTGTCAGCCTTCCCCATCGCTGCAAACTTTTTGAGAGTTGGGTCTGTGTCTCCTCCCTTCTGTTCCCCAGTGCCCAGCAGAGGCCCTGGCACTCAGAAGGTGCTCAACACACCCCAGCTGAACAGTTGAGGCAATAAAGCAGAAAGTAGAGACCAGGATATATGCACCGAAAAATCTAGTAACAAAATCCAAAGTTAAAAAAACAAAACTTGTACAAAGGATGCAGTAAAGGGGAGTGGAAGAAACTGCGGTACAGAATAAAAAAGTTTTGTCCTTGAGTCCAAATCCTGGTTCATATCCTGTCTGGGCCGCTCTGACCCTCAGTCTCTTCCTTGGTAAGGTTACTATGATCCCTCCTACCTTAGGGGAACTGTGAGAATTAGAAGGAATTGACAGAAGTGTCCAACGCATCATAGATGCCCAATAAATTGCAGGCATAATAATTTTATTTATTAGCCAAGTGGCCTGGAACAGTCCTCTTCACTCCTCTGGATTTCTATAAAATGGAAATGATAAAGTGGTCTCTGAGGATTACAGTAGGGTTAAATGAGGAAATGGGGACCAATTCCTCAACATGGTTCTGGACCTTGGCAAGGGTTCCGTCAATGTTTGTGGAATTCGCCTGAAAAGATATGTAACATACTGTGACTGTTAATCTCTTCATTAAAAAGAAAACCTCACAAGATATGCCAAAACTACCAACAAGAAGTCAAATCAAACTGGGTCTCTGGTGCCAGAAACAACAGCTGAAAGCTTCAATTCAGCAGCGTGCGGTCAGACTCTGGTGGGTGGACACGGCCGCAGACCCTAAGCTGTGACAGTGCCCAGCCCTGGGAATCTGACCTGGTGCCTCCTTCTCTTGAGTCCCTGGGCAACTACCAATCTCCCTTCCCACCTTTCCTTCCAGAAACTACTTTCCACTGGCCTGTTAGACAAGTGGGACCTTCTCTCTGGTTTGTATAGTGCAGAGCTGAGAGCACAGTCTTAGGGATCTCAGACAAACTTGGGTGTTATTCCAAGCCCTGCCACTCCCTAGCTGTGTGGTCTTGGGCAAGTTACTTAACCTCTCTGTGCCTGTTTTCTCATCTGTAAAATGATAAAAATGCTCCCTACCAGAGGCTTGATGTGATGATTCAATGAGCTAATATGGAGGAAGCTGTTAGCCAGTGCCTGGCACAGAGAAGCAAATAATGCATGGGAACGATTATTACTATTAAGTTGGTGCAAAAGTAATTGTGGTTTTTACATTAAAAGTAATGGCAGAGGCCAGGCATGGTGGCTCACACCTGTAATCCCAGCACTTTGGGAGGCTGGGGTGGGCAGATAACAAGGTCAACGGATCATCCTGGCCAACATGGTGAAACCCCATCTCTACTAAAAATACAAAAATTAGCTGGGCGTGGTGGCGCGTGCCTGTAGTCCCAGCTACTCAGGAGGCTGAGGCAGGAGAATCTCTTGAACCTGGGAGCAGAGGTGAGCCAAGACGGCACCACTGCACTCCAGCCTGGTGACAGAGCGAGACTCCACCTCAAAAAAAGAAAGTAATGACAGAAATCCCAATTACTTTTGCGCGAACCTAATATTTACACGAGGAAGCTTGCAGATAGGACTGGTGATATGCAAAGCCGTGCGTTAGTTAGGTGCTCACTAAATGCTTTTTGAATGAACACAAGCAATGAATGAATAAATGTGCATATGAATGAATGACTCATGCTAAGGTCCCTGGCTCACATTCTCCCGTTCCCCCTTAGGGTCTTTCCATCCCTTCTCCTGCCCTCAGTTTCCCTCTGGGCTGCCTGTCCCCTACCCAGCAGTCTTGATTGTTGCACTCCTCAACTCTTTCTGAGCTGTTCTGTCCTCTCTGCCTTCCATCAGCTGTGGCCTGAGTAGCTGGTGACAGTTGGTGGAACTATTTTGTGGCTGAAAACCCCGCAGAGTCCACCCTCCCTTTGTCACCCCAAGCCTCGGCTGGCTGTGCAAGCCACAACCCAAGGGCTGTAGCAGGATCCCTCCCCCAGCCCATCCCCATGCCCCTGACCCGGTGCATATTTCAGAGTTGAAATGAAAGGCAAGAGGTGGGCTTGGTGAGGACCGGATAACCCTGGAGGAACTGCGAGGAATTATAAACAGTGTCACGTCAACTCCAGATTGAGCCTCAGATCCCGACTTGAGCGCGAGGAAATGGGGCTGTGACAAGGAGACGCTTCCTGCCAGACGGATGTCCAGAGGTGTCCCAAGAAGGGCCTGATGACAGGCAGAGGCTGAGCTGGGTGGGGAGGCGCTGCTTATGCACTGCAGGTTTTGCTACGTGCCATTGAGGGGGAGCCTTTGAGGAGGGAGTGGAGCTGGAGATAGGGTCCTCATTACCTTTGCCAGCAGTCACAGAGCAGGGACATCCTCCAGGAACTCCCAGGGACCACAGGGGACCTAGCATCCTCCCAGGGAGACTCCTGCCAGCTTTAAACATTCCTGAAGCTGGAGAACAGCCCCCTTACCTCCCCCATCCCCACATCTTATCAGGCTCCTGGAAATTCTGAGCCCTGGTGGCGTCAGAAAGTTTGGGGAAAGATTCCAGGGCACATATTTGAACCTTTCCCTGCCTCCCTGCAGTAATGGCTCTGAGATGCATGACACTTACCTCTCTAGGGAGACATGCCTGCAGGAAGATGAAAATGGGAGATTTCTTGATGACTTCCCGCTGGGGAGAGAGCTCACTACCAGCTCTGCTGACTGCAGACAGCTCCACAGGCCCCCAGTGGGCCTGCCCAGAGCGAGCAGCCCGCCTCGGCCTTGTCTCAGCAGACACTGCCTAGCAGCCTCAGGGTGTGGCCCGAGGCAGACAACCTGATTGTCATCACTCATCAGCAGGCGACCAGTCGCTTAACCTCCAAACCTCAGCTTCCTCGTCTATAAAATGAGAATCATTTTATGGAATAAATTTTCCAACACACGAGACCCATTCCCCCCCACCACCAGCAAAAAATGTACCAAAAACATTCCATCACCAGTACTGTAGCACTGAGGCTGAGCCTCGAAGCCATCAAATCATGAATTGGCAACAGCAGGTCACAGCATTTCCCCATCTCTTCAATATTCCATTTTCTGCGTGAACAAAATTGCATGTTTTCCAATCATTTTCAATGCAAATGTTTTTTCAAACACATTTCAATTTTGTTCAAAAAAGGTAAATTAGAATGTATTTTATCCACCACTTTGTATCTACAAGGAGGATGACAGGTTGCGACGATTTGAGGAGATGACATTGGGGCCAGCATGTTATATATTAATTTGTCTTCTAGGTTGGTTATGCACACCCTCGGTGCCAGGCCCTAGAGCCCAGGGATGCTGCAGACACAATCTCCAGATCTCAATGCCATGGTCTTAGAGGAAGATGGGGGCGCTAAGAGATGGCAGATACATCCTATGCTAAAAGTGTTTGGGTAGCGATAGGGATCCAAGGCTGTGTGAGTTCACATGTACATCCGCCCGGGGTCCCTGACTCAGGAAAGGCTTCCAGGGTAAATGACATTTGAGCTGATCCTTAACGATAAGTGGACTTAAGGGTAGGGGGACATTTTAAACAGAGCAAACAGCAAGTGCAAAAATAGAGGGGCATCAGAGTCTGACATTTCACACTGTAAGATATTTCCCCATTACAGCTACTGCTTCCGATAATAATCACACAAATGGTAATAATTCCAGCGAACATTGACTGCTTACCTACAGTGCATCTGGTATTGTGCCAAGCATCATGCAGACATGCCCCACGTGATCCTCACCATAACCCAGTGAGATACAGTCTCCGGTTGTCCCCATTTTCCAGATGAGGAGACGGAGGGAGGATTTGCAGCTACACCAAGGTTGTGGAGCTGGTGATCCCAAGCAAGCAGACTTAGAGCCTGTGATGTTGTTTGTTGCTGCTGTGCTGCTTTGGGAAGAGAGAGGGATTCTGTGAATTTGCTCTCACTTAACCAACCTAATAACCCTTGGAGGTAGAAGTATCTGCCTCTTATTTCGCAGGTGAGGGGTCAATGGCTCAGAGAGGAAGAGTGTGTGGCCCAAGCCCACACAGTGGCGGGAGGCGGAACAGGAGGCAGAGCCAGAGCTGCCTCCAAGTGTGGACTTTTCTAGACTATCTGAGACGAACACGGTCAACAGCCTCGTTGGCTGGCTTATTCTTTATTTGTATCAGAAAAGAAATTAATTCAAGTAGAAGTCTCAGCTGCCACTTCTTGACCCTGCAGAAGAGTGAGGCTGGGTTTCTGTCACTCCCATCTTGGGCTTGCCTCTCAACCTGCGACTTCACAGAACCCCAATGTCCGCTCCTAAACCTAGGCACCTTATGCTTCCTCTTGCTTCTGCACCCACAATCCACAATTCATTGACCCTTCTTCAAGGCCCTGCTCATAAGCCACCTCCTCCAGGAAGCCCCTTGCCCCTGCCCCCACCCCAGCCAGGTGAACACAAACTTGTCTTGCATTACCACCCCCTTGCATCTCCTGCTCGGTCCTTGGCTGAGGCAAGGGGATTCTTCAGTGAGGCAGCCTGGATTCAAATTCTCCCCTGGCTCACCAGCCATTACCGTGGCCACTCACTTGACCCCTTAAGCTCCAGTTTCCCCACCTAATAAAGGGGGAGAGATACTAGTAAGATCAACCTCATAGGACACTGTAAAGGCAAATGAGGTAAGTACCTAGCACAGTGCTTGGCTCAATAGATGTTAGCTGCTGTTGCTCATAGCACCAGGGAGTGGGTGAACACCGTGTTCTAGGACTGAGTCTTCGGAACGAATCTCAAGCTCCCAAAGCCAGGAGTCCATAGTCCCAGGAGTCGAAGTCCATAGGAATCTCAAGCTCCCAAAGCCGGAAACACTTCTTAGCTTCCCTGAATCACTTAAGACACAAGGGATCATGAAGGAGACGTAGAGTCGGGAGTCAGGGAGGGTTCAAATCGTAGCTCTTCTACGGCCTTGCTGTGTACATTTGGGCATGTTCCTTAACTTCACTAAACCTCCGTTTTTTCAACTGGAAAATTAGAATATCTATCCCTAATTCGTGGGCTGTTATGAAGAAAAAAAAAAAGACTCGTTCATGCATTCATTCATCAATGGAGACATTGAACTCCTGGTTTGTGCCACACACTGTGCTTAGAGCTGGGGATACGATGGTGAATGACACACAGGCCTGGTCTTGAGAGGCTCATGGCCAGCCCATCACACTAGAAGTCCTGCACCAACAGAAGTGCTTACAATGCCTCCAAGTGCACTTTCCATACAATATGCAGAAGAGTCAGGGGCTGAAGCCAGAATCCACTGCGCTTGTGTGAGGCACAGCTTTCCTTCTGCAGCCAGCAGGGAAGGGCCGCTGTGGATATTCTGTTCCTCTTTTTTTTTTTTTTTTTTGAGACAGAGTCTCCTTCTGTCACCCAGGCTGGAGTGCAGTGGCGTGATCTTGGCTCACTGCAACCTCCCCCTCCCAGGTTCAAGCAATTCTCCTGCCTCAGCCTCCCAAGTAGCTAGGACTACAGGCTTAAAAGAGCTGGTGTGTTTCCTGGGGCGAGATACAACCCTTGGTGTTTGGGGTGTCAAAAAAGGAAGGGTAAAAAGATACATTTTCCAACCATGAGGGTTTGGGCAGAACCCAAAATGCACTTTGCCAAGCAAGCCACTCCCTCTCCATCTTGGAACCCATGGGTGCTCCAGAGAGATCTTATCTGTATGTTTCTGTTTCATCAACACCTAATTTATCGAAATACTGCAAGGAAGCACCAGGGGCCTGCGCAGCTTCTGCCCTGCATGAGCCATTGGAGTCCCCAAGTGTCCCTGGGGCGTATGTACAGCATGTGAGGTACTTCTCTCCCCTGCTTGGTGCTGTGTTGTGTCACTAGGCCCCACAGAGCACTGCTTGTACCCACTGTCCCCAAAGACTCTCTCAAACTTGGTTCATGCGTTTTCCGGCCCGGACTCCATTTTCTTTGTGGCTCAAAAAGAGCTTCAGAATAAGAAAGAGGAAATCCTCATCCTATTCCTCCTAGGACCGCGCCTCTACATGCACATGTGCACACACACACGTGCACACATATACAGACACCCCATGCATGGCGTTGACTATCTCTTCCCAACAAAGTGTCACTCCATTAAGGCAGAGAATTCCATCCATCTCATTCACTGCGGTATCCTCAGTGCCTGCAACAGAAGCTGGCACACGGTAGGTTCTTCATAAATATTATTGCAGGAACATATGAATGAATGAAAAAATAAATGGTAAGCTTTCTGGAGCATCTCTGAGGGAGAGGAAGAAAGTTACTCACCTCTGTTGAGCACCTACTGTGTGTCAGGCACAATGCTTGATACTTTACTCAAGGTCTTCTTTCTTACAACCATGTTGCAACGTGGGGTCACTGTACTCATTTTCTGGAGGAGGAAACAGGCTCAGGATAAGTAACTTGCCTGGTGAATGACACACAGCTGGTAAGGGTGAGAGCAAGGGTTTGCACATAGGTCTGTTGGACTTGAACAGCACGCTGCTTCTCCTGGGCTGTGTACCTCTATTTTTGAGATCAGTGAATAACACAGAAGCGCCAGATCCATGACAAGTCACATCACTGGCTCCCCATCACCCTAGATCCCCTGAGAGAAGCCGCACTGGAATAAACAGGGGACAGACCACACACTGTGGTTAAAATATCAAGGCTGCTTCTCAGTAGCTTGATGGGCTAAAGATTCATTTCTCACTCGTGTTTCTCAGCCTGGTGTGGCTTGGCTGGCCCTCCTGGGTGGCTTTTCTCAAAGAGGGGACTCAGGCACCTGGCTGCTCTCACGCTGTTGCTACGTCTTACAGAGCACACAGTTTCCAAGGTTGCAGTGGAAAGGTGGGAGAGGACTGGAGGGCAGTGCCAGATGTTTCTAAGGCCAGCTGAGAAGCAGCAAGCAACTTTCACCCTAACTCCCTTGGCCAAACCAGTTGCTGACCCAACCTAACGGCAAGGGGAATAGAGTGCTCCTGAGAGTTCAGGGGAGACCCAGCTGGCTGAGCCCAGGGCCCTGCAGCTCCACACACCTGCCCTGGGGGGTCCTATCTCTCCGTGTGCCTTTGAGCCTCCCTCACCTGGCCTTGCTCAGTCCTCAGAGCCCCAGGAACAAGACAAGCCCAGAGCTCCTGGCCACATATGTAGACTTCTGCCCCTGGATCCCAAAGCTGAAACCAGGGACACCAGGAACACTTCCTAGAAGCTGAATGAGCCTTTTCTGGAATCTCTCAGGAGCCTTCTCCCAGCCCACAGGAGCTGCAGGGAACCCCTCATCCCAGGCAGTCCTGAGCCCTGGCCCCATTCCTGCTGCTGCCAACTTCGTGGCTCCAACCAGGGACCCTATCATAGTGTCCCAGAGCTCCGAGATCAGCTCGTCCCACATGGAGGCCTCCCCCTGGCCCTCTGGGACTCTGGCTAAGGGTGGCTCCCACAGGCCCCCCTGAGTCTGCACAATTTCTATTATGGGTCTAGAAGCAGGATGTTCAGTCTAAGCTTCAAGAGATTCATCCATCCATCCACCCATGCATGCGTTTGTCCATCCATCTATCCACCACTCACCAAAACCCTGGATCTCAGCCTGGATCCTGGGCCACCAAGTCCAGATTTTTCATTAGAGATTGGCTCACACAATTACGGAAACAAGAAGTCCCATGATCTGCCATCTGCAAGCTGGAGACCCAGGAACGCTGATGGTGTGGTTCCAGTCCAAGCCCAAAAGCCTGAGAACCAGGAGAGCCAATGGTGTAAGCCTCAGTCTGAGTCCAAACACCTGAAAACCAGGAGCTCAGTGAGAAAGGAAATTCCTCCTTCCTTTACCTTTCTGTTCTACTCAGGCCCTCCATGGATTGGATGACTATGAAATTAACCATCACAGTGGGTTCTTTGGAACACTAGCACCTTGAGATGCTCTGCCGCAAAGTGGCCCCCAACCAAGTAACTTTGGGAACTATGACTGTGGGCAGCCACCTCCCTCTGCCCCATTCCACTTTGCATTACAATGCACCTTAGCCTATAAAGGCTCTGAAGCAAAAAGCCTGTTTGATTTAATTTTATTTAGCTTGACACCTTCCAAACTTGGACCACACACTTAGTACTCATCACCTAGTAACATTTCTATGGACAACAGTTTGGTAAATCTCTCCTAGACAATTCTAGACTCAGTTTTAGAGATGAATCACACCTTACCCTTGCTCACCTCTCTGGTGGGGTAGATGGCAGACAAATATAAGCATGATCAGTGCTTGGCCAACTGATGTCTTTCAATAAAAAATTACCCTCCTATCTGCTTAATTTTTAGATAAAACTTATATTTATCTTACATATTATACATGCATTTGTCTATGTATTTTTTCTCTGGTCCCCTCTGTCTTAATCTGTCTTGTGCTGCTGCAACAGAACACTTGAGACTAGGTAATGAATAAAGAACAGAAATTTATTCTCTCACAGTTCTGGAGGCTGGGAAGTCCAGATCAAGACACAGACAGGTTTGGTCTCTGGTCTCAAGATGGTGCCTGGTTCCTGAGTCTTCTGGAGAGAAGGAACATTGTGTCTTCACATGGCAGAAGAGCAGAGGAGAGTGAGCACACTCCTATGACCGCTTTCTTTAGTGTCATCAATCCATTCATGAGGGCAGAGCCCTCTGGACCTAAACACCTTCCATTAGGCCCTGTCTCCCACACTGCTGCACTGGGGATTCAGTTTCAGCATGAGTCTTGGAAGAGACAAAAACATTCAAACCACAGCACCCCTTCCCTCTCACTAGAACAAAATCTCCACAGGGAAAAAGTTGAATCTGTATTGTTTACTGCTTTATGTCCACACTCCTTCCTATGTCTAGGATAGTGGAATAGTGTTTGGCATATAGCTGGTGCTTACTAAGTTTTGTAAGATGACTTTGTTCATAGTATAGAATTAGCCCATTGTCACGTGGCAAGTACATGGTGAGGCCGAGATTTATTTTTATTTTTATTTGTTTATTTACTTATTTTGAGGCGGAGTCTTACTCTGTCACCCAGGCTGGAATGTAGTGCATGATCTCAGCTCACTGCAACCTCTGCCTCCCAGATTCAAGCAATTGTCCTATATCAGCATCCCAAGTAGCTGAGACTGCAGGCACACACCACCACATCCAGCTAATTTTTGTATTTTTAATAAAGACAGGGTTTCACCATGTTGGCTAGGCTGGTCTCAAACTCCTGACCTCAGGTGATCCACCCACCTCGGCCTCCCAAAGTGCTGAGATTACAGACATGAGCCACCTCGCCCAGCCAGGGGTCAAGATTTAAAACCATGCTGTCTGACTTTGGAGTCCGTACACTGACCACTCTGCTAACTGCCTCTCACCAGCACCAGGCTACATTGAGTAAGTGCATAAATGACCTAAAGCCTCTTTTTTTTTTTTTTAAAAAAAAAAAAAAAAGGTCCCGGCTGCCCAAACCTGCTCCACCCCAGTCTCTACTGGAGACCTATGTCAGTTTCTTTCTATACCTTCCTCAGACCCTGCCCTTAGGCCTAGCACCAGGCTAAGGATCAGGTCACCCAAGACCTGGCAGTGCTGCTATTGAGTCTCAGCAATAGAACCTGGGGGTGACCCTTGGAGCAGCCTGTGCTAGATTCTCCAGGAGGAAGAGAATTCTACTGAAACCCCCAGAAATCCAGCTTGACAGCTTCCAGCTCTGTCCTTGAAATATGATGCCAAATCAAGTTGTCAAGTAGAATGACTTGAAATTAGCAACTCTCCTCCTCCCTCCAGTCTAATAAAATAAGAGGGTGGAGTGGAAAGGGGCTTAGTTCAGAGCTGGAAGCTCTGGCTCTGCCCAACTTTTGCACTGTCTCTGGGCCATGGCTTCCTTGGCCTGCCCTGCAAACATTTTCAACTGGAAACTTCCACAGAAACAACTGTTAGTAGGTGCGTATAATACTCGCTAGCACAGAGGCATGGGCAAGATGCCAA
This sequence comes from Hylobates moloch, assembly GCF_009828535.3. Taxonomy (NCBI): domain Eukaryota; kingdom Metazoa; phylum Chordata; class Mammalia; order Primates; family Hylobatidae; genus Hylobates; species Hylobates moloch. The sequence goes on along the minus strand of NW_026652291.1, from coordinate 10,599,833 downwards.
GGACCCCAGAGCCAGGGGTCCTCTGCCAGAGAAGGTCAGGGAGGGCTTCTCAGAGGCTCAAGTACCTTTGATTGGAGTGTCCAAGGATGATTTGGAAGTTTTGAGTTGCAGATGAGGCTAGAAAGGAAGGTTAAGGCAGATTGTACAGGCCTTGAAAGCCAGGACTCTCTCCTATAGGCAACAGGAAGCCCATGAAGGTTTTAAACGAGGCCCTCTTGGGCTCGCTTTCCATCCAGTATTAGGATTAGATTCATCTGTGACTTGCAGAAAACTCAAAAGAACAGTGGCTTAAACACACAGAATTTGTTGTTTTCCAGAAATGGGTTCTGTCCAGAGACAGGCAGTTGGGACTGGTATAGCAGGTCTGCAGGCCTCAGAGACCCAGGCATCTTCCTTCTGCTTCCCCTACCTCTGTATATGGCTTCATCATCTCATGGCTCAAGATGGCTGTTGGGGTTCCAGCTTTCACATTTGCCTTCCTGGCATCTGGACAAAGGAATGAGAAATAGACTGTATTAGTCCATTTTCATACTGCTATAAAGAACTTCCCGAGACTGGGTAATTTATAAAGGAAAGAGGTTTAATTGACTCACAGTTCCATGTGTCTGGAGAGGCCTCAGGAAACTTACAGCCATGGCAGAAGGCAAAGGAGATGCAGGCACCTTCTTCACAGGGTGGCAGGATGGAGTGAGTGCCAAGCAAAGGGGAAAGAGCCCCTTGTAAAACCACCAGATCTCGTGAGAGCTTACTTGCTATCACAAGAGCAGCATGGGGTAAACTGTCCCCATGATTCAATTACCTCCACCTGGTTTCTCCCTTGACTTGCAGGGATTATGGAGATTATAATTCAAGATGAGATTTGGGTCAGGACACAAAACCTAACCATATGATAGACACAAAGGGCACACCTCCTGCAAAGCTGGCTCCTTTGAAAGAGTTTTCTCAGAAGCCCACACACAACTTTCACTTATTGGCCAGAACTTAGTCTCTTTGCTACTCTACCTGGAAAAAAGAATAGGTCATGTAATCTTTGTTCTTAGTAATTTGCCTTGTTACATAGCAGAGCTCTGTAACAGAAGAGTATACTAAGAATGGATATTCTTAGTATACTCTTCTTATACGTAGGCATCTGGCTACGTAGGCTTTGGACTTCAAGAAACAGAATACCTGACACCCATCCTTTAATTCTTCCTTAACAAGAAGTCCCAGGGTTGGGTTGCTGATTCAGCAATAACATCAGTTTTTTTTTTTTCTAATCTTTGCTCTGCCATCCTCAGGGTTTGGATATTGAGTTATTATCAAATGATTATGTTTACAAAGCACTTATGCTACATAAAAATAAAATAAAATCTATTAAGTATATCAACTCACATCACAACATGACTGCCATAGCTCCAGACATCACATCCTGTCCCTACATCCCATGAAGTAGGACAGAGAGAAGCCATTATCTTCTTTTTTTTTTTTTTTCCAACAAAATGGCCACCTCCCCCAGGCCAAAGTGGCTGTGCTGTCTGTGAAGCTTCAGAATTGACCCTCTAGCATGTGGGCAGCCCCAGCACTGACTGGTAATTGCATCAAATGTTTTCCTTTTCTGCCATCAAGAATGCTCATTTCACCAATCCCCGAGGACACAGGAGGCTCCAAGCAGAGAGTGAGTCAGGAATTCTATGTTTTCACCTTGGCCTTAGCTTCTCAATTTATCTTGTAGTTTCATTAAATCCTGCACCACATACCACAGACTTATTTCTAATCTAACAACCTGTTGCAGGGATCCAGGACATTACAAACACAGAATGTTCTTTGCCTGATTTTCTTTCTTAAAATCAAATAACTCTATTCACTACTCCATCCCTGTGTCTCGCACGGTTCGCTTAGATTAATAACATTTGAGATTCTGCCTATTAGGTGTCGAAAGCAGCGAGCAAGAGCCTTCTAGCCAATTCCAATTCCAGATACTGCACAATGGAAACTATTTCTCCCCGACCCTGTTGCCAGCAACAAGCTTTTCTCTAACGGCTTAATTAGGATTCAAGATTGTGTCCAGGAACCCAGAGCCTCAGAAGGAGCCAAGCCGGCGTGTTTACAGACTTCTGTGTTCAGTTCATTCCTGGTTTTGTATTTTGCAAGAGGAGGGAAAAGGAAATGGCTGTGTAAGGGAGACACAGACAGAGACACAGAGAGGGAGAGAGAGAGAGGTGGGTTTTTAATGACAGGAGGAAGCCCCAAATATAGTGAATATGGAGTTAAGTTGGTGGCCAGTCAAGAAGGTGGGGACAATGAGAATGCAGAGGGAAGAAGGTACCAAAACCCAGAAGTGGTCCAGACAGACCACAGAGATCAGAGCTTCCTTTTCATTGTCTGCATGGCAGTGACAAGACGTCATGAACCTATCCTTGTCTCATTACCATGGGGACTGAACATGGGGAAGAAGCCTTGTGTTTAAAAGCAGTGAGACTCGGGTAAAATTTTTTCTTTGTTCCTTCCTGGCTGTGTGATCTTGGACGAGTCACTTCACCTCTCTGAATGCTAGCTTCTTCATCTGGGGAATAATAACATTGTTTTAAGGAACCATTGTGAGATTTATCAAATAAGTATGAGAAAAGCATTTGACATTGCCATGGCATGTGGGGGGCCCTTGGGAAATATGAGTAGGGATGAGTTGAACCTTAATTCCCTGGACCTTTGTGTTACCCTAGATACGATGGTCCAACCTTAGAGCTAGAAAGTGGACAAGCCTTGAAGGAGCTGTGGGTACAATTTACGCTTTCATGGCCTGTCTCCTCATTTATAAAATGGGTTAATAATAGTGTGGTTTAAAAGACAGAATGCACAAAAAGTTCTTAGCTCACTGCCTGGCATGTACTAGGTGCTCAAACCTGGGGATGGGGAGAAAATTGTCTGCTCAAAGCCCATTATTGTACTTACGGGGAGTCTGAGTCCCAGGAGGGAAATGATGTCACTGATGCACAGCAAGTTAATGGAAGAACTGAATTCTAACCCCCGTTCTTCCATTAATTTGACTTTTAAGATGCATCAAAGGGGATCAATAGATGCCAGAATAAGCATAAACCCTTGACAACATGCTGGTGAGGAACACTTTGGGAATAATAAACAACAAAATAAACAACCTCAACATAGAAAAAGCAGACACCAGAAGAGACATCCTCCTGGGAATCTCAATTTATATCAGCTTGTTTCTTTATCAAAACTGAAATGATCATTTAAGTCAGTTTTCTGATTGCTCTTTGAAAATGTCATTTTACATTCAAACCAGTCCCTGGAATCTAGAACTAGGTATCCCATATCTAGGGATACTTCTAGCCACAGCTGCAAGAATTTACACATGAGGACGTTCATTGCAGACTTCATAATCACAAGACATGGGAGGCACCCTATAGGTTGGAGAGTTGTTTCAGCAAAGTGTGGTAACCCAGACGGCAAAATGCAAGGCAGCTATTAAAACTGACATTTGTCCTGGCTAACACAGTGAAACCCCGTCTCTACTAAAAATACAAAAAAATTAGCCAGATGTGGTGGCGGGTGCCTGTAGTCCCAGCTACTCAGGAGGCTGAGGCAGGAGGATGGTGTGAACCCAGGAGGTGGAGCTTGCAGTGAGCCAAGATTGCACCACTGCACTCCAGCCTGGGCGACTGAGCGAGACTCTGTCTCAAAAAAAAAAAAAAAAACCTTGACATTTGTAAAGTATTTTTTTAATGAATCAGGAGAAACACTTATGATGTGAAGAAAAAAAGGCTAGGCATGGCAGCTTATGCCTGTAATCCAGCACTTTGGGAGGCCAAGATGGGAGGATCACTTGAGCCCAGGAGTTTGAGACCAGCCTGGGCAATATAGTGAGACCTTGTGTCTACAAAAATAAAAACCAAAAAATTAGCCAGGTGTAGTTATGCATGCCTGTGATCCCAGCTACCTGGGAGGCTGAAGTGGGAGGATTGCTTGAGCCTCGGAGGTCGAGGCTGCAGTGAGCCAAGGTAGGAAGATCACTTGAGCTCAGGAGTTAAGAGACCATCCTGGGCAACATAGGGAGACCCTCATCTCTACAGAAAAAGTAATAATAATTAGCCAGGCATGGTGGTGCACAACTGTGGTCCCAGCTACTTGGAACATTGAGGCAGGAGGATCACATGAGCTCAGGAAGTCGAGGGTGCAGTGAGCTATGATGGCACCACTGCACTCCAGCTTGGGTGGCAGAGCAAGACCCTGTCTCAAAAAAAGAAAAAGAAAAAAGATACAAAGGGACACAAAACTGTGCATTATAATGATTTCAACTGTGTAAAATAAGTGTGTATGTGTGTGTCTGTGTGTGTACTTAGAAAAAAGACTGGAGGGAAGATATACGAAACTGGTAATGCTACCTATATCAGGATGATAAAATTAGAAGTGATCTCTAACTTTCTCTATTTACTTATTTATACTTTTCTGCATTTTACAAATTTTTATAGTGAGTATACATTACCTTTACATCCAGAAAATACCATTTAAATGTTAAATAACATACAAAAGACAAACATAAAGTGAATTCCCCTAACCCTTAACAGTTTCTTTCCTCACTCCACCAAGCCATTTGTATAAAGAAGGGTCTAAAGTCCAGTTTACTATCCCACACAAGATAAGTAAGTGCCTTATATGTTCGAGGGCTCAGATCTTTCTTTTGACCCAGTATTAATCCGAGCAAGATTAAGTATTAATTATTAATTATTAATTTGAGCAAGGCTCAGAGATGGTAACAGTTCAAAAAGGAAAGAGAAAGTGCACTTTCAAAGTGTGCAAGGGAGTCAAACTTCAGAAGGATCACCTCACCAAGCACAAAACAATTAGAATTTAAAAGGAAAAAACTCACAGAATTCCCAACATTTCTGTTACCTATTGCTATATAACCACCTCAAAACATAAAGGCTCCAAACAACATTGATGTATTATTTCTCATAATTCTGCATGTCAGGGATTCAGGCAGGGCTCAGCCAAACAGTTCTTCTGCTCCATGTGGTGTCAGCTGGGCTCACTCAGTCAGCTGGCTTCAGCAGGTAGTGGGTTGGAGTGGCAGGTCCAGATGTCACTGATGTGTCTGTCACTGAGTACTACTCCACATGGTCACTCTCTGTCGCACCCGCTCACACACCCTTTCTCTGGCTGGCTTACCCTGCCCCACCTGCTGGCTGGCTCTTCCACAGCACAAAAGCATGTTAGTATTGTTCCTCTTTCTCTCTTGAGCCTTTTTTTTTTTTAAATAGTAAGGTTTGGTCAGTAGATAAAAAGGGACCTGCATTTTTAAGCCTTCTAGGATTATGAGGGTTCTGGGCAGATATTCTCAAAATAAAGAATAGCCGGCCGGGCGCGGTGGCTCACGCTTGTAATCCCAGCACTTTGGGAGGCCAAGGCGGGCGGATCACGAGGTCAGGAGATCGAGACCATGGTGAAACCCCGTCTCTACTAAAAATACAAAAAATTAGCCGGGCGTGGTGGCGGGCGCCTGTAGTCCCAGCTACTCGGAGAGGCTGAGGCAGGAGAATGGCGTGAACCCGGGAGGCGGAGCTTGCAGTGAGCCGAGATCGCGCCACTGCACTCCAGCCTGGGTGACAGAGCGAGACTCCGTCTCAAAAAAAAAAAAAAAAAAAAAGAATAGCCAATGCCTTTGGGAGCCCAGCAAGCTTTCCCATCCTTCTTCCTGTGATAAAAGCACCCTGATTATTGTAGAGTGGGTATGTAACCTGCTAGTTCTGGGACCCACCCCAATGACTTTCTTAGCCAGGGCAGCCGTAATTTCCCTTTCTGCTTGAGCCAGTGTGAGTCAGGCTTCTAAAACCTGCCAGCCAAGAGTCCTGGTAATTCAGATCTCAAGAGGAAGAGAGATCCAGAAGGACAAGTACTATGCAGCAAAGTGGAGGAGAGAGGGAAGAAACAACAGCCAGAAACAGATCATTCCTGAGCCACTCATCAGCCCAGGACAGGGTCAGAGCAAAAACCCAGCCTCCGCTCTTCTCAGTCATCACTTCCATCAGAGGGATACATGCTCATTTCCTGTAGGAGGCAAGAACAAGACTGTTGCCGTATTGCCTAGGGAAATAGAAAATAAGCAACAAGGCAAATACAACCAGAGTCATCAGTGTTAATTCCGTGGTCTTCCAACCAGCATTCTGAAAGTGCATTGACATTCATGGTCTTGCTGTCTTTTATCAGACTTCTGACTGGTAATTACACCTGTGTAATCGTCATAAAGTTACCTAGCCTAAAGACGGACTCAGACTGGTGCCTGCAATACTAAAATCTTACTTCAACTGGATTTTTGCTTTGTTCTTATCCAGTTTAAAATGTACTTGCATTGCTTTTTTCTCTTAGGGAGTAAAGTGTAAGGGGTATTGTAGGCATTTAGGCACCCCACCTGTCCCAAACTTTTAGGTAAAAAGTTGTATCCAAAAGGAAGTGGATTTGAGAGGCTGAGGCAGGAGGATCACTCGAGACCAGGAGTTTAAGACCATCCTGGGCAACATAGCAAGACCCTATCTCTACAAAAAATAAAAACATTAGCCGATTATGGTGGTGCATGTACTCCCAGATACTTGGGAGGCTGAGGTGGCAGGATTGTTTGAGCCCAGGATCTCTAGGTGGCAGGATTGTTTGAGCCCAGGATCTCTAGGTTGCAGTGAGCTACAATCGCACCACTGCACTCCAGACTGGGAGACAGAGCAACGCAACACCCTGTCTCTATAAAATAATAATAAATGAAGGAAATTTTAAAAATAAAATAAATTGGAAGTTGTCAGGCGGAGTAATTTTACTATGATCTTGTCAATAAAGACTAGAATACCAAGTGATTAAAGGACATTCAAAAGATATTTGAAATTGTCCAAATGCTTCCACATTCATATACTTATATACATGCAATGATGGATGAATATCTTAATACAGCAACATACTGAAAGGGCAAATGTATGTGCAGTTATCTTCTGTTCTTAAAAAGATATATTTCCTAGGAAGACTGTTAAATTGTAGGTGGTCACTTTTTACCTGAAGTTGCAATGATAATAAATATCATTATAAAAGTTTTGGACTCTTTTATATTAAGATTATAAGGCATCGGACAGGCGCAGTGGCTCACGTCTGTAATCCCAGCACTTTGGGAGACCAAGGTGGGTGGATCACCTGAGGTCGGGAGTTCGAGACCAGCCTGACCAACACGGTGAAAACCCGTCTCTACTAAAAATACAAGAAAAGACTTAGCCAGATGTGGTGGTACATGACTGTAATCCCAGCTACTTGGGAGGCTGAGGCAGGAGAATCACTTGAACCCAAGAGGCGGAGGTTGCAGTGAGCCAAGATCGCACCATTGTACTCCAGCTGGGCAACAAGAGCAAAACTCCGTCTAAAAAAAAAAAAAAAGACTATAAGGCAGAGTGGCTAACTTCCTAATCTCAGAGAAAGAAGAATCTATCCTCCCCGACTCCTGATGGTCAACAGTAACGAGTAGAGATCGCAGGCAGTCTCCCTGTTGGCATTCCAGGCATGGCTCTAGTCAACAGGTTGTTGCTATGGCTTGTTTGAGAGGTAATTATGCAACTTTATTTTACCCTCAGGTAAGAGAACGCAGGCATTGTATTACATTCCTGACTTGAGCTACTGAATCTTCGATGTAACAGCCAATACAGTTCACAAAGTAGCATTAAAAACTTAAACCATTAAATTAAACCCAGTAAAGAAACAACATAAATGACCACCAACAGAGGAATGACCAAATAGACTGAGATAAACTCATGCAGTTGACTGCAAAGCAATAATTTAAAACATTGAGAATAATTAAAATATTGCAAATCATCAAAAATAATTATTATGGGAAGATCTCCAAGGTATATTATCGAATGAAAAGCTGAGTACAGAATGGTAATAAGAAACAAAGAAACAAAAAAAAACATACAAGCACACACACATAGATGATGTTATACTATGTACATATTATCTGTGTGTGTGTGTGTGTGTGTGTGTGTGTGTGTGTGTATAGTAGTATATAAATGCATGGATACAAACCAAGCTGATATGGTTTCTTTGGGAAAGTCAAACAAGAAGCAGGATTGGGTTGAAGTCAAAACGAACTTTAGCCTTGTCTATAATGCACTCATATTTATAGATATATCATGTTGTATATAATGTGTTAATATGTTATTTGTATAATTAACAACATTTTTAAAAATAACCACTATAAGCATAAATGGGGACTCACAGCAATTTAATTTTGCAATCGTTTACTTCAACATCCTTAATTTAGAGTTGAAGAAGCCAAGACTCAGAGAAGAGAAGTGACTCGCCCAAGCCCACCTTGGGTGGGGAGTTTGAATTAAATCCCCCAGAGTTCCAACCCAGCCTCCTCCTACCATGTCACTGTTGGTCACTCAATAGGGCTACCAATCTATGTTCTCAAAGGATGCACACAGAGGTGGAGAGCCTGGGCCTGCAATGACCTGGTCCCATCTGCCTGGTCATCGTCAACCTGTCTGGCCAGCCTCAGGATGCAAGGAGAACATGGAACCAGGAGGAAGAAACTGCCTTGGGCTGGTTCTCTGCCTTCACCTCCTATGTGGCCTTGGGCGAGTGGGTGACTGGCTTAGTGGACTCCCTGCTTCCCTCCAACCCTCGGTGTTACCCTCTGTGAACTTTGCCTGTGGCCCCGTCCATACACAACATACCCTTCGTATGACCCTAGATCTTTTCCTCCTGTTCGTAATTAAGAGAAGAAACCACCAAATGAGCATATGCGTAAATATATGCAGTAATGAAGTCTTTTTTTTCTTTATGTGAACTATTTTGGCCTAATTCTTTTTTTTTTTTTTTTCAAAAAGAACGGCTAATATTTCATGAGGAGAGATAAGATCTTGCTTTAATACGGTTAGCTTCAATTGACCTTGAACTGAATCTACAAATTTCTTAGAGGTGACCTCTTCATCGACGCTTGATACACATTCACAAATAAATGAACTGAGAAGATTCCTATTTAGATAACTAGTCCAACAGAGGATCCAAAATAAAGGCAGATGTCCAGGGCTCATGAGGAGAGTTGTAGAATCATGGAATCTTAGAATAACAGAGTTTCAGAATGACATAATAGCAGAATCTTAGGGTGAGTGGCAGAGTCCAGAGCTGGAAGGGACCCCTAAAATGAAAAAAATTAAAGATGACTACACTGTGAGCCCCTTAGGGAAGGGATCATGTGTTGGACATCCCTAGATCCCGGCTGGCACATAGTAGGAGGCATTGTAAATAGTTCATAACAAGTGAACAATTAAGTGTTAAGGAAGTAAGAATGCAGGGAATCACTATTCATGCATTCATTCACTCATTCAGCAAAGCTTTACTGCACACCTCCCGTGTGCCAAGCTCTGTGTAACATATGGGCACAGAGATGCATAAACCCAGATCTTGCCCTTGAGAGGTCTCTGTCTAGTGACAGTCACTGGGTGCAGGAGGATTCTGGGAGGATTCTCTCTTATCTAGCCCCCTTTTTCCTACCTAACCTGCCCCTTCAGGGACCCTGTCATCTCCTTGGACCTTGGACCTTTTACCACCAAGGGAAATCTTGCTTGTCCCTGAGCAGGACAATCGGCTAAGCTTTTATCAGCAAAAATAACAGAAGAAAATAACATTTACAGAGAGGAATATAGCCCTCAACTCAATCATTTTATGCTTTCTTTCCACACATAGTTATAGGACTTAATTAAAATAAACATACATATTTGCCACTCAGTATGTCCCATATTTTTTTTTTTTTTTGGTGGCAATCTGAACATAGGTCAAAGTTTAAAGGAATATAAATCTATGGATTCTAACAATCATCTCCCACTAAACTTCAACTGTTAATAATTACCATTGACTCTAACTCTGGTTTTCGACTGTGTGCACAGCCCAGCAATGTTTCTGGTAATAGATGTCCTATAGGAATGGAAGACTTCTGCCACCAAATAGACATGCACACGTATGTTTATTGAGGCACTATTCACAATAGCAAAGAGTTGGAACCAACCCAAATGTCCAACAACGATAGACTGGATTAAGAAAATGTGGCACATATACACCATGGAATACTATGCAGCCATAAAAAATGATGAGTTCATGTCCTTTGTAGGGACATGGATGAAACTGGAAAACATCATTCTCAGTAAACTATCGCAAGGACAAAAAACCAAACACCGCATGTTCTCACTCATAAGTGGGAATTGAACAATGAGAACTCATGGACACAGGAAGGGGAACATCACACTCTGGGGACTGTTGTGGGGTGGGGAGAGGGGGGAGGGACAGCATTAGGAGATATACCTAATGCTAAATGACAAGTTAATGGGTGCAGCAAAACAACATGGCACATGGATACATATGTAACAAACCTGCACATTGTGAACATGTACCCTAAAACCTAAAGTATAATAATAAAAAATAAATTAATTAATTAAAAAAATGAAAATGCTAAAGTAAAACTCAACACATTTCTTTACTACATGACTTCTCAGGGCATTTATTATGTCAGAGCTTACAGTGAATCTCTATAGGGAGCATAAGTACAGCTTGTCTCAAAGTAATTTGACTGCAGAATTCTTTTGGATAAATCTTGAACTGGTGACACAGAGCAAGCATAGTGCAGATGGGACCAACAAGCCAATACATTCACAGTGTTACATGAGAAATCCCAGGGAAGCTGATGCTCCTCTGATCTTTTTCATCCGTGCATCCTCTTCATCCCCACCTGGGCTTTTGCCCAGCGGAGCTGCCCTGGGCTGCTGTGGACAATCACCTCTGTCATTCATTCACCTCTTCTCATGTCCCTCCCACTCCCTGGGGAGCTGAGCCTTTGCTGGACTCATTCCCGGCTCCCCAAGCCTAAGCCAGAGGAGAGCTGACAGAAGAGAATAGAACAACATATTTCAGGGGGAAATGTTGGTTTTGCAGCATGGCTGATGCTTGGCATGGCTTTGGGAACTGACAGGAAAAGAAAATGAAAATGTAGAGACAAGAAACAGATTGGGAAAGACGTGGAATGTCACTTTAAGGAATGTGGGCTTTATCTGAAAAGCAAAGCCAACCATTGCCAGGTTAGCAGGTCAATTCGTCTTTCTACGGGAAGTCCCGTGGCTCAGTCTTTCCTTTCGTCTGAGTCTCTGCTCCAAGGATGCCTCCTCAGGACGACATCTCTATCCTGCACTTGCTATACCCTCTTCCTGCTTTATTTTCTTCAGAGCGCTTATTAATATCTGACATCATATTTTCATGTTACTTTTATTTGTCTTTTTTGTCTCTCCCCTGCTGGCAGGCAGGCCTCATGAGGCCAAGGCACGCTGGCATGTTTACTGATACATCCCCAGCACCCAGCATGGTGCCTGCACACAGTAGGCGCTCAATAAACATTGTGGAATGCATAAAGGATTTTAAACAGAGAAGCGATGTGGCCAGGGGATTCTTAGGGCAGTCTCTCTAAAAGCTGTTGCTCATGGCATTATTGAAAAGGTGAATATTTTACTTAAAATAAATACTTTACTTGCAGAAGCACAATTCCATCTAAATACTTGCGTCTAAAACATTTAATAAAGAGCTAAAAAAAAAATCAGAAGACTGGCCTGGTGCAGTGGCTCACGCCTGTAGTTCCAGCACTTTGGTAGGCCAAGGTGGGCAGATCATGAGGTCAGGAGTTCGAGACTAGCCTGGCCAACATGGTGAAACCCCATCTCTACTAAAATAGAAAAATTAGCCAGGCATGGTTTCGGATGCCTGTGATCCCAGCTGCTCTGGAGGCTGAGGCAGGAGAATCACTTGAGCCTGGGAGGCGAACGTTGCAGTGAGCCGAGATCGTGCCATTGCACTCCAGCCTGGGTGACAAAGCAAGACTCTGTCTCAAAAAAAAAAAAAAAAAAAATCAGAAGACTTAGAGGACATTTAGCCCAAAAGTCTCAAACAGGAAGTCCAAAGACTATCTCTACCTACAAATATGTTTTGCCCAACATGCTCAGTCTTTTTTTTTTTAATGCCTTTAGGCAACTGTGCTGCTGTCCTCTACCTTCCTTTTCATCTCACACCTAGTTCACTTTGTCCATTTACACTGCCAGACCTCAGGTCATTTGTGTTTGTAACTTGACCAAACCCTTCATTTCCCATTTGGGAAAACAGAAGCTCAGACACTAACTGGATTCTACTCAAGGTCTCATAGCTTAATAGGAGCCAAGGTCTGGACTAGAACCTGGGTCCCCAGACACCTGGCTCACTGTCCTGCCCATTACACAGTCCCGTCTCCCTCTTGGCCTGATAGATTTTAAACTTGTCCTCTCTCCCACAGGGGCTGGATTTCCCCCCCCCTTAATAGATTGCAACTGGGAAAAGGTCAAGAAAAGCAGAGGCACTAAACTGAAGCAAGCAGAGTAGACCTTGTGGAATGAGAAGCCCAGAACCAGGAGGACTAGAACTCAGTATCCTGTCCTGGCCAGTCTTTCAATGCACCATCAAACCTTCCTCAGGCAGGACACGGTGGTCGGGTTCCAGAAGACCTCACGGACAACTTCTTCATGATCGTCCCTGTCCTGAAACGTGTTCGCTCTGACAGCAAACCCTTTCTAAGAAACTTTTAGCATTCTATGATGGGGAAAACATAGGCTTTCAATGCAGAGAGACCTAGGAAGAAATCTCTACTCTGCCCCTACTATCTGAGCAAATCCTGTAACCACTCTGAACCTCAATTTTCCATCTGAATATTATGAGGGTCATAATGATCTCCCCTACCATTTTTCAAAAAAGGAAATAAAATAGTGTGTTTCAGGTGCTTAGCACAGTTTATGGCACATAGAAGGAGCTTAACAGTGATGGCTACTTTGTCTTAGTTGGAGTTCCCACAGAAGCAGACCATGAGACAATAACTCAAGTGCAAGTGATTTATTACAAAGGTGATTCCAGGAGACACCAGGATCGGAAGTGAGACACTTAGGCACAGTGGCTCATGCCTGTAACTCCAAGCACTTTAGGAAGCCAATGCAGGAGGATAACTTGAGGCCAGGGGTTCAAGACCAGCCTGAGCAACATAGTGAGACCCTGTCTCTATAAAAAATTAAAAAAAAAAAAAAAAGAAGTGAGACAGTGAATGAAAAGAAGGGTGGATTATTAAGCACGTTACTACTGGCCAAACAGAGCTCAATCCCCCTGGGAAGCTCTGGAAAATGGTGCAGAATATATGTCTGAGCTATCCCACCTTAGAGGTGAGGGAGCTGGGGTATTTATCCATCAACTTCCATTAGCCATTGTTAAGGGCTGCTCCTCCCAAGCATTAATTCCTCAGCATTTCGAGCCTGCCTCACTTGCCTGCAGAGCTGATAGGAAGCATAAAGAGAAAGCCCTGGGGCAAGGAGTGCAGATAGTTAGGAGATGGGCAGGCATGAACTGAAATGGTAAGGGCATGGGGATTAGGGCAGGGCAGGGATTGTATCTGCTACCCTGCTGTTATTACTATCATCAAGAATAGCCAACATTTAACAAGCCCTTTCTTTCTTTCTTCCAGGCAATATTGTAAGTGTTTTACTTGTGTTCCCCTGTTTAATCCTCATGGCCGGTCAGTCAGTGAGGTGTGTCTTACTGCTATTCCGGTTTTGTAGATGAGACAACTGAGGCTCAGGTTCATGTGCCTAGATGTGAACCCTGGCTAACTTTACAGCCCTTGCTACTAAATACACTGCCTCGACTCAAGGCACACACAATGACACAGCTAGTTAGTGGTGAAGTCAGATTCAAATCCTAAACTCTAGAGCATCTCATTATTGCTCAGTGTGTATTTTAGTGCCATCCTTGGCTACAGCCTGTCCTGGGCACAAAGTGGTCTTACACAAGCTGCTTGTGCTCTCTGGCCTGAGTTTCTTTAGCTGCAACATGGATTAAAAGGCACAACTACTTTATAAGATTATTTTCAAGATAAGCAAAAAGGTATATCAAGTTCAGCAGTTGGGATACAGAGTATTCTCAGTTAAGAAAAAAAAAAAGGTATTATGTTTTTCCCCCTGTAGAAACCTTGGTTTTCTTGTCTGCTAAATAGAAAATATGAATCTATCTCAAAGGATGTCTTGGTTATCAAGTGAGAAAATTATTTTCATAAAGACAGACAATTGGAAACTGAGAAAAGTTATAAAATATTTTATGAAAGTTGAGAAGGACTTTAGTTCTGACCCCTATCAATTTATGTTATTCCAAACCAGAAAGACAATTCTGGTAATATGACAAAATGGGGTTCCTTAACCAAAAGATCACACTAGCTCATCATCAATGGATCTAAACCAAGAAGAAATCTCTGAATTGCCAGAAAAAGAATACAGAAGGTTGATTATTAAGCTACTCAAGGAGGCACCAGAGAGAAAGATGAATAACGATTTAAAGAAATTTTTTAAATGATGCAAGATATGGATAGAAAAATCTCCAGAGAAATAGCACAAATAAAAAACAATCACAACTTCTGGAAATAAATAACACGCTTAGAGAAATGCAAAATACACTGGAAAGTCTAAGCAATAGAATCAAACAAGTAGAAGAAAGAACTTTAGAGCTTGAGGACAAGGCTTTCAGGTTAACCCAATCCAACAAAGACAAAGGATAAAGAGTTTTTTAAAAAACTGAACAAAGCCCCCAAGAAGTTTGGGATTATGTTAAATGAACGAACCTAAGAATAATTGGTATTCCTGAAGAAGAGAAATCTAAAAGTTTGGAAAACATATTTGAGGGAATAACTAAGAAAGCTTTCCTGCTCTTGCTAGAGATCTAGACATCCAAATACAAGAAGCTCAAAGAACACCCAGGAAATTCATCACAAAAAGATCATTGCCTAGGCACATAGTCATCAGGTTATCTAAAGTCAAGAGGAAGGAAATAATTTTAAGAGCTGTGAAGCAAAAGCATCAGGCAACCCAGAAAAGAAAACCTATCAGATTAACAGCAACTTTCTCAGCAGAAACCCTACAAGTGGAAAGGGATTGGGGTCCTATCTTTACCCTCCTTAAACAAAACAATTATCAGCCAAGAATTTTGTAACCAGTGAAACTATGCTTCATAAATGAAAGATACAGTCTTTCTCAGACGAACAAATGTTGAGAGAATTCACCACTACCAAGCCAGCAGTATAAGAACTGCTAAAAGGAGCTCTAAATCTTGAAAGAAATCCTCAAAATACACCAAAATAGAACCTCCTTAAAGTATAAATCTCACGGGACCTATAAAACATTAACACAATGAAAAAAAAAATCTAGGGCATTCAGACAACAACTAGCATGATGAATAGAATAGTATTTTGCTTCTCAACATTAACATTGAATGTAAATGTCCTAAATGCGCCACTTAAATGATACAGAATGGCAGAATGGATAAGAATTCACCAACCAAGTATTTGCTGTCTTTAAGAGACTCACCTAACACATAAGCACTCACATAAACTTAAAGAGGTGGAAAAATGTATTCCATGCAAACTGACACCAAAAGTGAGCAGAAGTAGCTATTCTTATATCAGGCAAAACAGACATTAAAGCAACAACAGCTAAAAAAAAAAAAAAAGAGGGATATTATAAAAGGACCAGTCTAACAGAAAAATATCACAATCCTAAATATATGTTCACCTAACACTGGAGCTCTCAAATTTATAAAACAATTACTAATAGACCTAAGAAATGAAAGAGATGGCAACACAGTAATAGTGGGGGACTTCAGTATTCCACTGGCAGTACTAGACAGGTCATCAAGACAAAAAGTCAACAACAACAAAAAATGGACTTAAACTATACCCTAGAATAAATGGACTTAACGGCTATTTACAGAACATTCCACCCAACAATCACAGAATATACATTCTATTTAACAGTGTATGGGACTTTTCCCAAGATAGACCATATGGTAGGCCACAAAACAAGTCTCAATAAGTTAAAGAAAATTGAAATTATATCAAGTACTCTCTCAGACCACAATGGAATTGGAAATTAATTCCAAAAGGAACCCTCAAAACCATGCAAATACATGGAAATTAAGTAACCTGCTCCTGAATGATTGTGGGGTCAACAATGAAATAAAAATAGAAATTAAATAATTATTTGAACTGAACAATAATAGTGACACAACCCATCAAAACCTCTGGGATACAGTAAAAGCAGTGCTAAGAAGAAAGTTCATAGCATTGAATGCCTACATCAAAAAGTCTGAAAGAGCACAAAAAGACAATCTAAGGTCACACCTCAAGGCACCAGAGAAACAAGAACAAATTAAACCCAAACTCAACAGAAGAAATAAATAAAGATTAGAGCAGAACTAAATGAAATTGAAACAAAAGAATACAAAAAATAAATGAAACAAGAAGCTACTTCCTTGAAAAGATAAAAACAATTAACAGACCATTAGCAAGATTAACCAAGAAAAGAAGGGAGGTTGCTGAGAATGATGGTTTCCAGCTTCATCCATGTCCCTACAAAAGACAAAAAACCAAACACTGCATGTTCTCACTCATGGGTGGGAATTGAACAATGAGAACACATGGACACAGAAAGGGGAACATCACACACCAGGGCCTGTTTTGGGGTGGGGGGAGAGGGGAAGGATAGCATTAGGAGATATACCTAATGTTAAATGACGAGTTAATGGGTGCAGCACACCAACATGGCACATGTACACATATGTAACAAACCTGCACGTTGTGCACATGTACCCTAAAACTTAAAGGATAATAAAAAGATAAAAATTAAAATATGTTTATATTTTATATTTAGTAGAGACGGGGTTTCACCATGTTAGCCAGGATGATCTCGATCTCCTGACCTCGTGATCTGCTGCCTGGGCCTCCCAAAGTGCTGGGATTACAGGCGTGAGCCACCGCGCCCGGCCCGTAGTTGTCTTTTATGTTGTATTCTGTTTTACCAAAAAAGTGTCCCCATAACTTACCATGCAGGGAACTCTGATGCTTCCCTTTCCATTTGAAAGTCATAAATACATACTTCTAGATTCACTCTGTCAGCCATCAAAGAGCCTATCCAAAATTATTTTTTTCTAGCCAATTCAGAGACTTCTACATTCATTTTCTCATTTGTCCATTTACTCATTCTGTGATAGAAAAGCAGAAATGTGGTTTGTAAAATCCCAGCCCCAGCATCATATAGAAATGCATTCGGAGCTGAGGGACAACCCTTGGGCGAATTGCTTCCCCTCTCTGAGTCTGTTTCCTCTTTTATAAAAAGTTGGACGTTCAATTAGGCATTATATACAATAGCAAAAGAAAAAGTGAAAATTACTTTAAGCAACCTAACTGGTAAAAATAATTATAGTCAAACTATATCATAGAACACAGCATATTTGTTAAGAATGATTTGGATGAAGATGATGTGGGAAATGTTTTAAATTATATGATGTTAATATGATAAAATTATAATAAAACAAGTTATAAACAGGTAAATATAACTTAGGATCCCAGTTTTGTTTAAAAATATACATAATATCCTTTGAAAAAAGACTAAAAAGATATATGACCAAATGTTTACAACTGATATGTTTTCTAGGTAGGATTATAGGTGATTTCTAGTTTTTTCTTTATTTTCCAATTTTTCTAAAATTAATATATCTTAGGTTTGTTTCAGGTAAAAAGCTTTTAAAATTTTTTAAATTAAAGGGATAGACTTATCACCAAAGTCTCTTGCAGCCAGAACATTCTGTGACTCATTCATTTATTCAGATGTATGTATTGAGCACCTACTGTATACCAGCCACTCTGCCAGGCACTGGGGAGAAGTTAAAGATGATTAAGATATTATACCATGCAGCTTACAGTCTAGAGGGGAATCGAACACATCTCATTCATTTTTAAAGCCCCAGTATTTGGCTCAGTGCCCCAAACACAGCAGTTGCCCATTTGATGTTTGTCGAACAAATATTTACTGTAATCACCTATCTGAAAATCAAAGCAGAATATCTACCTGAGACAAGGAGATACAAGGGGTATATATGGGGGTACAGTGGAAGTAACCAGAGGGAATAAGGGCTGCAAGGGGAGGGGCATGTAGACCAGAATGTGAGATGTAAGTGGAAGGTCCCACTTGCCTGTGTGTGTTGGGTGTAGACAGGAATGGAGAGACCCACTCCCTTGCTAGGATGTTCTTCGATGGTTCCCAAGAACACCTAAGGTGATCAGAGGTGCCTTGCATTCCTAGGGGAGGTCAAGGAATCAGGTCCCTCCCTCTGCAGGTAATCCCTCAAGCCAGCATCCTTCACTTGCACGAAGGAAATGCATGTCTCCTGATACATTTCCATCTGAGTGAGAGGCAAATGGACAAAAGCAGGTTGGCCGCCGCGCAGAGGATTCCCACATCTAAGCCACGGACACTCCTTTGCCCCAGCTCCTCTGTGTGGCGCCTGGTGAGGCTTCAGGTGGCTGCCACTGAAGGGAGGAGAAGACGAACACCCCTTAATTAACAACCTGAGCCAAATTGGAAACAGCTGTGAATAATTAGACAATTTAAGTGCTGTGAAGGAGGAATAATTTCTGTAGCCTTCGTAATAAATCTTATGCTGTCTCAGTCCCTAGGTTGGACTTGAACTTTTTTTTTTTCCAGGGGTGAGTTAGCACGTTACTCATAAAAGAAACAGTATCCCTTTTGTTTTGGCTGGGTCTGTTTAGTAACAAAAGAGCCTATTGCAATTATGGGGGCAGCACCGTGACAAAGTGAGTGCCCCCATCTGACGGGGCTTGCAAGCTTTGTGGAGAGGAGGGCGGCAGCTCCCTGACCCCCTGTCCTGTCCAGTGTGCCTTGATTTCCACTCTAGATGATCTTTGCTTTCAATTGGCTTCAGATTTTGGAGATTGTGATGGAAAAGATACAGTGCCCAAATGTGTTCATGTCAAAGAAGGACCTTGAGTCCCTGCAGGGTTGAACTTTTACAGAATGCTAAGCCACACTTCCGAGAAAGAGAGAGAGAGAAAAAAAAACAGTGCTTAGAATTAAAGAGTAGGAAGGGAATCAAGAGGCCTCTAGATCAACCCCCGCCATTTTAGAGAGGAGAATCAAGACCACAGGGAGGAATTGATGTGGCTGAAGCCACCGCTGAATTTGTAGCAGAATCATATCTAAAATTTGACTGCCCACTTTGGATGCTGCATAGCAGTTTTCACAGATTAAATAATCAAAATCACTTGGAGCTCCCTTAAAAGGCAATAAAGCGGCTATTTGAGCACACCACAAGGATTAAGAGTGTGAGCTCTGGGGCCAGTCCTGGTTTCTAACCCTGGCTCTGCCCCTTCCTAACTGTGATCCTGGGTAAGTCATTTGACCTGTCTATGTTTCAGTTTACTCATCTGTGAGACAGGTACAAAACGACTTCTAAGATTTGTCATGAGGATTGATAAATAATGTGTATTATAATTTCATTAAACATAGCTGCACGTATGCAGCTGAGCATGGCTGGGGAAGAGCACATAGCCACGCTGGCTGGGCTTTCCTTGTGTATTAGTCCATTTTCACACTGCTGATAAAGACATACCCAAGACTGGGCAATTTAAAAAAGAAAGAGATTTATTGGACTTACCATTCCACATGGCTAGGGAGGCCTCACGTCATGGTAGAAGGCAAGGAGGAGCAAGTCTCATCATATGTGATGGCAGCAGGCAAAGAGCTTGTGCAGAAAAATTCCCGTTTTGAAAACCATCAGACTTTGTGAGACTCATTCACTATCACGAGAACAGCCCAGGAAAGACCCACCCCATAATTCAATCACCTCCCACCAGGTTTCTACCATTACACGTGGAAATTGTGGGAGTTACTATTCAAGATGAGATTTGGGTGGGGACACAGCTAAACTATATCACCTTGAATTCGTGACCCTAACCCTCAGCTGAGCTCTTGGAGTTATCAGCAATTCTTTTCCATTTTCCTAATCGATCCTCTGGCAGAAGATCATCTCGTGTCTTCCTTTTTCTCAAATTGCCAACACCCTCTCCTCCTTGCTTGCTCTCAGCTAATGACTTTACATCTATTTTATTACACTAAAATGAATTTGAAGCAATCAGAAGATAATTTTCAAATGGCCCTCCATGAAATTCACCAGCTTACCTACACTCTGCTTCTCCTCTTGTTGAAACATATGAATTCCAATTCTCTTAGCTAAGCCATATCTTACCTTATACTGGATCAAAGTTCAGAGAAGCTAAGTTATTTCCCCAAGGTTAAAAGCAAGTAAATAGTAGAACTAACATTTTAATCCCAATCCTATTAGAAAGTGAGCTCTGAGAGATCTTTTTCTCAGTACCCAGCAAAGAGCCTGGAATATGGCAGATGCTCAGTAAGTGTTGGTGATGAATGAATGAACAATCTAAGATCTCAATGGGTTTCCCATGACACCACTGACTTATCGACTGTCACTTCCCATCTCTCTGTCCTCCTCTCAAGAGCAGAGGTCTCAGAACTGTGTAAAGAGGTAGTAGAATGGAGGCTTTTGCTAAAGCCACTAGCAGAAAAATGGTAAGGGAGCTTGCCACATGTTCACAGCCCTCGGTAGAAGAAAAAGAAAAAAAAACACCTTCTAGAAATTGCCAACCTGAGCCAAATTTTGTTCCTCATAAGACATTTGAACCCTAAACTGACACATTATCATTAAGACTAGCCTGGGACAGTGAAACTTGCAAAGATCATTCTGTAGAGACAATTTTATAACAAAGTGCATGGGATTCCCACAGGAAACAATTTCTATCAGAGATGAGGTTGCAATCTAAAATTACAAACCACAAATGAATGAACAAATGAATCACCTTGAGGGTAAACAAGAGAATTGGTATCCCAAGAACTGGAGAGAATACTCTGAAAGCAACTATATTAAAATACCATCCTGTATCATAAGTATGACAAGTATACTATGTCATTCACCCTCTTTAAGAAAATGAATCCAGATTGAACCATTTCTCTCATTATGATACCAACAAGAGAAATGGTTCAATCTGGGCCAGGTTTACACCTGTAATCCCAGCACTTTGGGAGGTGGCCAAGGCTGGCAGAAAACTTGAGGCCAGGAGTTCAAGACTAGCCTGGCCCACATGGCAAAATCCTGTCTCTGTTAAAAATACCAAAAAACTAGCCAGGCGTGGTGGCATATACATGTAATTCCAGCTACTCAGGAGACTGAGACATGAGAATTGTTTGAACCCGGGAGGCAGAGGTTGCAGTGAACCAAGATTGTGCCACTGCACTCCAGCCTGACCAACAAAGCAAGACTCTGTCTCAAAAAAAAAAAAAAAAAAAAAGAAAGGAAGAAAGAAAAAGCAAAAGAAATGGTTCAATCTGGATTCATTTTCTTAAAGAGGAACCAATGGGATTAAAGGCCCAACAAGCCACAAATCCTCAGACCTAGAAAAAACACTTACTCCACTCAATTTCACTCATTAGCATGCCACCTTTACAATTTTTGCGACATCCACTAATAATTTATATTTTTTACCTATTTTTTAATTTGTTACCTCCCTTTAAAATTTTTTATTAACTTATTTAAAGGGAAATCACAATGATGCAGTAATCTCCACAAAATCATGGGTTCGATGTACTATGTTGTTTTATTAAACATTAAAATAAATATATAATCGTGATAATTAACAAAATACTTGTCTATGTACTAAAAATTATCTCATATACCACCAGTGGCACATCAACCAAACTTAAGGAAATGCTAGCCTACGGCAACCCCCTTGTGTCAAAAATAGGAAAGTAAAACTTTGCCACAGGTCATAGAGCAAGTTCAAGACCGGGCCAAGACTTGAACCCAAACACCTGCCTCTCAGTCAGGGGATTGAGTCCTGTGTTCTGCGTCATGGTGTCATTCATATTTTTTCTTGCATAATTTTTAAGCCTGTTTGCAAAAGTCAGAAATTCTTTATACCTTTTCCAAAATAAATATATAAATGGTCTTAAAAAGAGGGGCAGTTATTTCCACCAGACATTTATTACTTCTCTGTAAATTAAACCCATATTCATGCATGCTAATGAGCCGGGAAGTGGGCAATAATCCTTCCCAATGAAAGGGGAAGCAAGTCTGGGGGGAAGGCATTAGAGTCATAATATTGCTGAAGTCACAGTTAATTGAGGATCTCAAAGGGTTTCATTAATGTGAAGTCATTCATAACACTTTGAAAGAAATCAAAGGGAGCAAAATTTCCTTTACCACTAAAATATTCGTAACGTATGAGTGAGCTGGGGCCTGACTGCTTTAAACAATTGCATAGCAAAGGAGATGTTCAGGGAATTTTCTCTTTTTTTTTTTTTTTTTTTTTTGAGAGGCTGGAGTGCAGTGGTGCGATCTCGGCTCGCTGCAGGCTCCGCCCCCCGGGGTTCACGCCATTCTCCTGCCTCAGCCTCCCGAGTAGCTGGGACTACAGGCACCCGCCACTGTGCCCAGCTAATTTTTTGTATTTTTAGTAGAGATGGGGTTTCACCATGGTCTCGATCTCCTGACCTCGTGATCTGCCCGCCTCGGCCTCCCAAAGTGCTGGGATTACAGATGTGAGCCACCGCACCTGAAATTTTCTTATTAAGCTCTGATTACAACCAACTTTCGGTTATCTCTGACAGCAAAATTTCCAGCCCCATCCACGCACTTCACTTCCATTCCTCCACTGCCACCGCGGCTTGCCGCAGGAAATTTCCAAATAAAACGTCTCAAGTGAACTATTCCAACCCTGTTGTTATTCAAGGCCCCTCTCAATTAGGTCTCACTGGCCTTTCTGGGCCAATGTCCCACCGCTTCCTCCAACACCCACCCTGGACTTTCACTTATGCTTGTATGGGTTCTACAGGTTCCAACTGGCATAAATACATCTCCAAATTGCTAGGATGTAGCACAAGAGAATTTTACTTCTCACTTCTTTAATAGTTCAATGTGAGTGTTTCAGTTTGCTGAGAAGCTTTCCTCCATGTGATGATCCAGGGATCTAGGTCCTTTCCTGCTCTGAGGCTCTATCATCCCTGGGAACTCAGAATTTTCTGTATCCAGCCAGCAGACGGGGAAAGAGTTCCAGGACATGGTAGACTTATTTCTTAATCATGTCAGCCCAGGAGTGGCAGACTTCTCTTGTGCTTACATGTCACTGTCATTTTGACCCTCCAGATGGAAGGAAGAGGGTCCTCCTTGCTCTTTCTCCTGCTGTACCGTCTTCACCACTTGAACTCCTATTCATCCTTCAAGGCTGTATTTATCTTCCAAATACCTTCTACTCTGCAAAGCTGTCACTGGGTCCTTGGCAGAATTAACCAACCTTTCTTTCTTGTTTCCACAGCATTCTGAACATATCTCTACAGGACACACATTAAGTATTCAAATATTTGTGTGTCCTGACACCTGAGCCCAGCTAGGTCTGTGTCTTCTTCATCTTGTGTCACTAATAGCACCTGGCCTCATTTCCAGTAGAGGGCAGTAGGCACGGTTATTGAATCAAACCAATATACGCTCATCAAATTCACTAATAAGCAGCATTTAGTGAGTTGTTAGTATGCTCCCAGCATACACATCTCAGTCTCCACAGTTCAAGTCTCTGATGCAGAGGTCTCCACAGATGTCTCCTTGCTCTAGCCAGCAGGGTTGAAGCCTCGCTTGTCCAGTCTCCAACCCTACCGTGGACAGAAGTCAGCTGGATGGGTGTCCTGTGGACACATTCTCCAAAAGTGGTTCCTCCTTCACAACTTTTAAGATCCTATGTTGATGATTGTTAGGACTATAATAAAAAAATAGCCAGGAGGTCCCATGAAAACAAGACTGTGAGACACCTACAGAAAGTCATCATTGCTAGACTGTTTCCCCAAAGACAGAAGTACAGGCTTGACGCATGGTGTTGCCACCGGGACCCCACCCACCAAGTTCACTCCCTACTGCAGACAGTAGGCTTGCTTTCTCTCTTTCCCATCCCCATTCACACATCCCAAGAGAACAAGGGATCAGGAACTGCCCCTCACCCCAGAGCCCATCTCCAAGGGGAAGCTTTGTGGTTATTACCAGGCAGCAAAGCCTTGTGGTCCTGTGTGTGAGATCTGGGCCAGACCTCCTGGATTAGAATCCTGTCTGCCTCAGAGGAGTTTCTGGATCTCAGAGAGGCAAGGATTCCTCATTTGTAAAATAGGATAATAGTATACCTCCTTCCCAAGTTGTTGTGAGAATTAAATAAGGCTACATACAAAAAGTATTTAACTGGTGCCTGCAGTGCCTGACACACGGAGGCAGGGGATGCCTAGAAGGACCAATCCAGGTGTTCTCTCTTTGTGGATTGCCCTTGCCCTCTTCTTTCCCACTTGTGCCCAAGGGCAAGTTTATCTGCCCCACCCACATCAAACCAGACACCAAGGTTCAGAGACCTCCGGCTGGGATGCCAGCTGAAGATTCCCTGAGGCACCACCTTGGCAGGGGAGTGCGGGAAGGTACTTTCTTTTCTCAGAGACCAGAAGCAACTGGACCCTGCGGGGACAGGAGTCAAGGGAGAGAGTGGACATCTTCCACTGCCAAGGATCGGGGATCAAAGGGGAAGAGGGTCAGAGAACATTCCTGCCTCCCACTGTTGGTCACTCCCTGGAAGGCAGACAGACATGCCCAGGGCAGGGTCCCCCAGAGTAGGGAAGCAACTGGAACCATATTAGCTATGTGTATTATTATCATTAGTAATAAATAGCCTGGCCCGCTACAGAGACCTGAAAGAATCTGAAGATGCTCAGAACAGCAAAAACCCTTAGAGAGGCGTGGAGGAGCAGTTAGGTGTGTTCCTCGGAACAGTGGTTCTCAGTTTGGAGCACACAGCAGAAGCCCCAGGAGACTTGTTGACATAGACTGCTGGTCCCCTCCAGGAGACCCTGGCCCTGGAAGTGGGATGTGCCTGAGGATTCTGCATGGCTATCCAGCGTCACCCAGGGGCTGACATTCCATGGGTCCAGCCTTGATAATCCCTCCCAGTCAGTGGGGTTTGCCTGCACATTAAAATTACTAGGGATGGCCTGGCATGGTGGCTCAAGCCTGTAATCCCAGCACTTTGGGAGGCCGAGATGGGTGGATGACCTGAGGCTGAGAGTTCGAGACCAGCCTGACCAACATGGAGAAACCCCATCTCTACTAAAAATATAAAATTAGCCGGTCATGGTGGCACACATGCCTGTAGTCCCAGCTACGCAGGAGGTTGAGGCAGGAGAATCACTTGAATCCAGGAGGCAGAAGTTGCGGTCAGCCGAGATCGCGGCATTGCACTCAAGCCTGGGCAACAAGAGCAAAACTCCGTCTCAGGAAAAAAAAAAAAGAAAATTATTGGGGGTGTGTTTATTAAAAAAAAAAAAAATCCATGCCTGGACCCCAGCCCCAAAGATTCTAATTTTTAAATTCATCATTTAAAAAAATCTCCCCAGACCTCTAAGGGCTGAGAACCACTCACTGTGTTCCAGGCAGCCAACAAATGCCTCCTGGGCTTTCTCTGCCCAAAGACATTTCTTCCAGAAACCTCTCCTTCTTCAGATTCTGTTACTGATTCTACAATACAGCATTTGGGAGTAGGTGGTAGTTTTTTTTCTGGCAGCCCCTAGAATCTATGGAAGTATTGGTTTCACTGGAATTATACCAGTGCTTCCAGGTAATTCTTTGATGATAGGCTTGTCCAGGTCAATAGTGGGAATACCTGTGTGGTGAGGGAGGGTAGAAAACAAAACCCCGGGGCCACCTGCAGTGCTGGAGCTGGGGAAACATGCCGGGTGGGGCTGGGAGAACCGTCACAGCCCCTTATTCTTCAAGGGAAGGGGAGGGTGAGCCCTCACCCGCAGTGAGGCAGTGGAATTTCAGAAGCGAACTTCTCAACATCAAGCAGCAGATTTGGGGGCGGCAGGGGCAGGGCGGGGACTCTGTAGCCCTGGGTTCATTTCTCAGGACTGCAGTAACACATTACCACAAACTCGGCATCTTCAAACAACAGACATCTATCCTCTCACTGCTCTGGAGGCCAGAAGTCTGACATCAAGGTGTCACCTGGCCGAATTCCCTCTGATGGTGCTCGGGGAGGGCCCAGCTTCTGGTGTTCCTAGGCGCTCCTGTCTTGTGGCTGCATCACTCCAATCTCTGCTTCCATCCTCACATGGGCTTGTCCTTGGTGTCTCTGTCTTCTCTCCTGTCTCTTATAAGAAAAGTTGTCACTGGGTTTAGGACCCACTGGTTAATCCTGAATAATCCCATCTCAAGATCCTTCATTAAGTCACATCTGCAAAGACCCCCTTTTTTTTTCAAATAGGGTCCCAAACACAGGGTCCAGAGGTTAGGATGCAAATAGATATGGGGGGGGTGCAAGTTAACCTGATACAGCCTCTATCTGCAAAGAGATACAGTTTGCAAAGAAATGTTTGAATCCATGTTGCCTTTGTTCTTTCTCTCTGCCAGCTATGGAAGAAGAATTTTATGTTGCAGTTTTCAGAATCAGTAACATCCTAGTTTTAGCAGTGGACAGAAATAAAGAGCTAGGAAAGAAGAAACTTGGGAGGCCGAGTGGGCAGATCACTTGAGGCCAGGAGTTCGAGATCAGCCTGGCCAACATGGCGAAACCCTGTCTCTACTAAAAATACAAAAAAATTAGCCAGGCCTGGTGGTGGGCGCTCCCAGCTGCTCAGGAGGCTGAGGCAGGAGAATCACTTGAACCCGGGAGGTGAAGGTTGCAGTGAGCCGAGATCACGCCACTGCACTCCAGCCTGGGAGACAGAGCAAGACTCCATCTCAAAAAAGAAAGAAAAAGAAAAGAAAAAAGAGAGAGAGAGAGAAAGAAAAGAAAGAAAGGAGAGAAAGGAGAGAAAGAAAGAGAGAGAAAGAAAGAGAGAGAAAGAGAAAGAGAAAGAGAGGAAAGAAAAGACAGGAAAGAAAGAAAAGAAAGAAAGAAAGAAAGAAAGAAAGAAAGAAAGAAAGAAAGAAAGAAGGAAAGAAAGAAAGAAAGAAAGAAAGAAAGAAAGAAAGAAAGAAAGAAAGAAAGAAAGAGAGAAAACAAAGGGAGGGGAGACAGGCAGAGGAGGAATAGACCAGAAAGAACAAGGGCTTCCACCCTGTAACTAAATCCCAGAGTCCTGGGTGGCCAACTGACATGAAAGACACAATCTCCTACAGAGTAAAGACCATGTTGCCTTTGACCTTACTGTCCTCTCCCTGCTCTGCCCTCTCCACTGCGGTCTAACCGGCCACATTCTCGCTGTACTCAGGACTGAGCTCCAACACCACCTCCTCCAGGAAGCCCACCAGCTCTTCAGCCCTTCCCCTGGGCTGAGCTGGTCATTCTGTCCCCTGGCCCCCAGCGTTCTTGATTTGGAAAAGGAGGTAGGAGGGGGCCCTCAGAAAAGCAAAGGGTCAGGAATTGGACTCTTAATGTTAAAAGGCTGAAGATAAAACTTGGCAAGTCACTCGATAGAAATGTTTCATGAAATGTTTCCAGATTATAGAAGCAAAAGAGAGACGCTCCCTTCTATGCTTTCTTCTAGTGGCATTCAGTCAATTTGACTAGCTTTATTTGTGGGAAAAAAAAGCCATGAAAAATACTAATTTCCCACTCTACTGGGTTGTTTGCTTGTTTTTTTCAAATAAGAAAATAATGTCTCACAAAATCTGGCATGCAGCCATGTAAATTAGTAACTAAAGCCAAGACAACACCATTTTTACAAATGCTCAGGTCACAGGCTCTTCCGACATTTGGGGCCACACCACGCTGGGCAGAAATGCCCAGGGCCAGTCCCCAGCAGAGCTCGGCGTCAGGCTGGAGCTGGGCAGGGCGCGTCCTCAGCACACAGTGCAGTGGCTCCCGAAGGCTCTGCAGCCACGTGTGTCAGCAGCCCGCCCTCCTCACAGCTATTCTCCGTTGAAGGGAGGCCGAAGTGGCCACCTCAAGGCTGCCACCCTTGTCATGTAAATGGGGATTGGGAAATGGGATTCCACCAGCGAGACCTGGGAAGGCAGGAAAGAGCATGAGTCAAAGCTAGGGAGGGTAAATGTGCAAGGCAAGTTCATTTGGGGGGATCCGCTCAGGATGGTTTCAGCGGACACAAGGAAGGGGGGTTTTGAGGCTATACCACAGCGCTTGGATTTTATGCTAAGGACAATGAGGAGCCAACCAAGGTTCTGAGCATCACAGTGACATAATCAGATGGAGGCTTTGGGAAGACAATGTCACTCATGATACAGAAGCAGTGAATATTAATACATTGTATTTTGTAAACAGAAAATTTGGGTAAAAACAAACATTTTTCATTAAAAAACATGAATAACATCCAAAGACAAACTACAAAGAGGGAAAAACTATTTGCAACTCACATCACAGAGAAGGGCTTGCATTCCTTCATTTCCAAAGGGCTCCTGCAAATCCATAGGTAAAAGACCAAATTCTGAATAGAAAATTGAACGAAGAAGGTGAACAAATAGTTCACAGAAAAAGAAATATAAGATGGCTTTTAAGCATATATCAAAAGATGCACAAACTCACTCTTGATAACAGAAATGAAAATAAAAGTACAATGAGATACTCTTTTATCTACTAAATTTACAAAGATTAAAAAACATATTTTAACCTATGCTGGTTGTAGGGGAGCACTAATCTCTAGCTTTGTGAAGAACGGTCCATCAATATGCGTTCAAAGTCAAATGCATATTATCTTGACCCAGCAACTTGCTTCTAGGAATTTGTCCTGCAGCTACACAAGAACCTGGGTTTTCATTTGTAATAGGAAAAGACTGGAAGCAATGGAGAACTCCATTAACAATTGGGTGGTGGTAAGAACACTGTTATGGGTTGAGACTTGTCCCCAAAAAAGATGTGTTGAAGTCTGAATCCCCAGAACCTCAGAATGTGACCTCATTTGGAAATAAGGTCAATGCAGATGTAACTGGTTAAGATGAGGTGGAGAAGGGTGGCCCTTAATTCAATATGATTGATGTTCTAGAGGGAATGCTTTGTGATGATAACAGAGAAACACAGGAGGAAGGTGGTCCTGTGACAGTGGAGGCAGACATGGGAGTGGTGCAGCCACAAGCCAAAGAATATCAGGAATCTCTAACCACCGGCGGAAGCTAGGAGAGATGTGTGGAGCCGATGCTATCCAGAGTCTCAGAGGAAGAACGCTCCTGATCTTGAACTTCTAGCCTCCAGGGCAGAGAATTCTTTTTGTAAATTTCTATTGTGTAGGCCACTCACTTTGTGAGTGTATTAGTCCATTCTTGCATTGCTATAAAGAACTACCTGAGACTGGATAATTTATAAAGAAGAGGTTTAATTGACTCAGAGTTGTGCAGGCTGTACAGGAAGTTGTGCATGGCTGGGGAGGCCTCAAGAAACTTCCAATCACGGTGGAAGGCAAAGGGGAAGCAGGCAGGACTTACATGGCTGGAGAAGGAGGAAGAGAGAGAGGGGGAAGGTGCAACACACTTTTAAACAACCGGGACTCATGAGAACTCACTCACTATCACAAGAACAGCAAGTGGGAAATCCGCCCTCATGATCCAATCACCTCCCACCAGGCCTCTCCTCCAGCACTGATGATCACAGTTCCACATGAGATTTGGTCAGGAACACAGACCCAAACCATGTCGGGGGGCTTTGTTACATCAGCCCTAGGAAACTAATACAAACAAACACACCTTCTTGAGCTGCAGCACTACCTGGGTTAACGTCCCCCAACTCTGCCACCGACTAGTTCTGGAGCCTTAGTTTCTTAATTTCTCTGAGCCTTCATTTTCTCATCTTTAAAACAGAAATAACAATACAACCCATCTCCTAGGGTTACATTTAGGTTAAATGAACTAATACCTGAGAAGCTCTTAAAGAGAGGCTTGCACAAAGAATACAACTGTATCAGTGTCATTAAATATAAACAGCTGCATTTCAGAGTAAGATACAGTGCATGTGTACAGTAAAATGCTATGCAGGCCTTAAAAGAATGCTTGAGATCTATGGGCACTGATATGGGATGATGTGTAAGCTATATTAAGGAAGAGAAAGCAAGAGGCCGGCCAGCTTGCATAAGTTGCTCCCATTTGTGTAGGAAAAGACAAATATAGTGACCCTGTGTGATATGCAGATTTTGGGGTTAACTGGTAACAGTGGGTATCTCCAAGGGGCAGCAGTGGGCCATGGGGACGGAGGTGGGAGAGTGTCTAACTTTTCACACATTTATACTTTTGGAAGTTTTCATCTTGTATGTGTACCACCTCTTCATAAATTAAATGAATCAAACATTTGAAAGAAAGACCATGCTGGCACTCACAGGAAAGAAGGAACAGATTGGTGGGGCTGGCTAGGATTCGGTGTCATTAGTCAACTGGGAGATGATTCAATCCTGACTCTGGGTGGTGGGTTCAGATGGAGAGGCAGGAGTGTGGAGAGAGACTCAAAAGGGGCTGAGGGGATGGGCTCCCCACAGAAGTGAGGGGCAGGGAAAATTCAGGGACCAGCCGGCGGTTGGATGAGCCACCTGCCAAGATCAGTGTCTCTGGCTGTATGGACTGCAGTCACAACAGACCATGTACTGGGTGGCTTACAAACCACACAAATTTATTCTCACAGCTCTGGAGGTGGGGAAGTCCAAGATCAAGGTGCTGGCAGATTCGGTGTCTGATGAGTGTTTGCTTCCTCTTAGACCGCCATCTCCTCACTGTACCCTCACCCGATGGAGGGGTGAGAACAAGCTTCTGGGGTCCCTTTTATAAGGGCACTAATCCCACCCATAAGGGATCTGCCCTTCTGAACTGGTCACCTCCCAAAGGTCCCACCTCCTAACACCATCACCTCGGGGGTGAAGCTTTCAACATATAAGTGTTAGGGTGACACAACGTTCAAACCCTAGCAGAGTTCGGGACGTGCAAGGTGAGCAGTGGAGTAAGGAAAAGGTATTCGCTCCTCCTTCAGAACATGCCTTTTAGTTTCTTCCACATCCCTATTTGGTCTGTAAGGCTTGTTTTCCACTCTGTCTCAGACACACGGACCTCTTTGGTGTTCCGGAAAGGAAATCCAGCTCGGACAGAACCAGGTTTGTCTCCCAGTCCCACCACTTTCTGGCGGTGTCAGCTTGCATCAGTCACTCAGCCTCTCTGAACTTCTTTATTGAATGAAGTCCTTTCTAGAGAAAGAATGTGTGGGCTACAGGAGGTGATCGACAATAGTATTCTTTCCAGTAGTAACTGTTGCCATAAATATGTACAAGTTGCTTTTTGCCTGAGAACTTCATATGGATATGTAAGCAGGCTTATTTTTAAATCCGCGTCTGTTACAGTGAAAATAAAAGTTGGCTTTGGCTTCTGTAAAAGGAATCTTTTGAATTCCAAAGAAAGAGGCTCTGGAATTCAGAGGTTTGTTTAAAATGGGCAGATCCCAGGAGTCTGCATCTGCTCCCGGCATCACACGCAGGAAGTATCGCTGTGAACGAGATGCCAGGCAGGCAGGCACAGGTCCTCAGAGAGAAATGGCTGGGCGCTAACTTGCCGCTAGCAACAGAGACAACAGCAGCTGCCACCCCTTTCTGGGGGCCAACCACATACACCCACTGGGTAGCCCCTCTGTGAGAAAGCTTTACCGATATTACTACCATGAATTCCAACTTCAATTAGCAAATTCGGTCCTAGAATTTCCAGTTCACAGATGGAAACATTGAGGTTCAGGGAAGTTACACAGCACGTCCAAACTCACACAGCTGGACTACAGGGCTGAGGCCAGGTTTTAAATTCAGTTCTGCTTGAGTCTGTACTCGTGACTACTATGTTATACCAGGCTGCTTCCTGTGCAACCGCTGGCTGGGAGTGGGCCACCTTTCAGAGCTGGGGGTCAAGGTCTTGAGCCTTGTTGCAATGTTATGGCAGTGGAGAGGGACAGGAGAGGCCTGGAGACAGCACCTCCTCGCCTTGGCTTTTCCCCATGCATGAGACCCCGTCACCACTTCATCTGAAGTACAGAGGCTCTAATAAGGCTCTCCTGCATCCTTCTTTCTTCCCGGAAATTACATTAGACAGTTTCCCCAATGTGTGTCCCATGGAACACCAGTCCCTCCTGCTGTTTTCTAGGAACCAGGCGAGAAGGGGTTCTGTGAATGAGCTTCCACCAAGAATTCCTAAAACACGCTTCCGCATAGCCCCTCGGGGAAACAGTGGCTCAAGCAACTGCCCTAATCCTTTTCTAAGGCACAGAGGAAGTGGCCACAAGCATTTAGCTCCCTGGAGTCACTGCGAGAGACTGTGAGAGCTGGCACTGGGTAGGGAGGGGGTGGCCAAGAAACCACCTGGCTGAGGGACCGTGGGCTGCCCACGGCCAAGGGGCTACTGTTTCTAATCTGCATGTGATCAAATATTAAAGGTCAGGAGCAGGGACCGAAAGGGAGAGAAGCCTGGATGATTGTCAGTGGCTTGGCAGAGGGTCCTGAGCCCTGGGTGGACACGGCCCTAAGCCATGAGTAGCATCACCTGGGCCCATGGCAATGACACGGGCCACCCCTGACTCTCTTGTGCCTGACCCAGAGGCTGGGCCTCAGGCCTGGCTCTGCCTTCGAACACACCAGTTTTGCATCTATTTGTAACTTTACTTCACGGCCTATATATGTCTCTGCTCATTGAATTCTCCTTTGAACTTGTAACGTCTTACTGATGGCTTCAATAACTATCAAGTTAAATAAAATTGCTGACATATGGTCATTTCATATATTTATTTTTATTATATTTACATTCATCTTATTTACATTTCATATTTTTTATCTCCTTTATCAACAATCTCCTTCATCATCTTTTATCATCTATTAATCTCCTTTATCATCTCCTCTTATAAACATAGTCACAAAAATTTAAACAGAATTCCAGCCCCTTTTTATATTAATTTCTTCCTCTTGGTTTCCTTACGTTTGTGGAGTGCTCTTTCTCACTTCTTGACTTAAAACATTAGTTCGTCGATTTTTATTATTTCTCATTTAACAATTGAAATTATTTCATGCTACAGATGTACATCTTTGGTAGGAAGAAAAATGGCCCCCACAAAGGTATATTTACTTCCTAGCCCTCAGAACCTATTAATATTACCTTCTATGGCAAAAGAGTGAATATCGCTTTATGTGGCAAAAAAATTGATAAAGTGATCCTAGGTTATCTGGATAGGCCTTAGATGCCATCACTTACAGCCTTATAAGAGAGATGCAGAGAGAAATTTAACATAGACACAAGAGAAGAAGGTGAGGCCAGGCGTGGTGGCTCATGCCTGTAATCCTAGCACTTTGGGAGGTCGAGGCAGGAGGATCGCTTGAGCCCAGGAGTTTGACACAAGCCTGGGCAATATAGTGAAAACTTGTGTCTACAAAAAGAAAAAAATTAGCCGGGTATAGTGGTGCATGCCTGTGGGAGCTACGTGGGAGGCTGAGGCAGAAGGATCGCTTGAGCCCAGGAAGTCAAGGCTGAAGTGAGCTATGATGGCACCATTGCACTCCAGCCTGGGTGACAGAGCAAGAGCCTGCCTCAAAGAAAGAAAAGAAAAGAAAAAGAGAAGGTGATGTGAAGACGGAGGTAGGTACTGGAGCGAGGCAGCCTCAAGCCTGGGAGCTCTGGGAGAGTTCCCAGAGCCACATGAGGAGGTGTGGCGCTGCTGACACCTTGACTTCAGGCTTGTCAGTTTCAGAAGGGTGAGGCTGTTTTATGAAGCTTGTACAGCAGCCACAGGAAACTAATACATCATCTAATGCGGACTTGGTCAAGTTGCAAGTGTTTCTGTGTATTGGGTGTTCATTTTCAATATTTTCTAGGTGGTCTCCAATTGCAGCTTTTAGTTACTCTCTCATATTTAGAAGAAGAATTCTGCCCATTCTTTTTAAGTGGGTCTTATTAGTGGCTTTGGCTGATAATGTTTAGCATGTTAGCATATGACATTATAAATTGGGATTGTGCTTTTTGGGGATTTATCCATATTTTTATTGTGGCAAAGTTTATTATCAACGTTTTTAATGTTCCATGGGATTGGAAAAGTTGTAAAGCAACTTATAAGAAGAAGTAAATCCATCCATCCATAATTTGTATCATCCAAGTTCCTTGTTTTACCTACTTGGTCTTAAATGATTAAGAGATATGTGTTAAACTGTTCTACTCTTAGCATATTTGTGAAAATTTCTCTTTGTTTGTTTTCTAGATTTTAATACTATTTAGTACATCCCATAAAACTCTGGGATTTTGTTTTCTTTGTTTTGTGTTCTTCTTTATTACCCTCGTAACTTTTTGTGGTTTCTCTATCTTTTTTTCTCTGTTACAATTTTTGGAGAAAAAAGAAAACAAAACACATTTCCTTCCATCTTTTTGAGTCATTTTGTTTCACATGAGCCCCGTGGAGAAAGTATATAGCTGAATTTTGATTTTCGTTTTTGTATCCAATTGTAACCAATGTAGTTTTTTTTTTTTTTTTTTTTTTTTTTTTTTTGAGACGGAGTCTCGCTCTGTCGCCCAGGCTGGAGTGCAGTGGCGTGATCTCGGCTCACTGCGAGCTCCGCCTCCCAGGTTCACGCCATTCTCCTGCCTCAGCCTCTCCGAGTAGCTGGGACTACAGGCGCCCGCCACCACGCCCGGCTAATTTTTTGTATTTTTAGTAGAGATGGGGTTTCACTGTGGTCTCGATCTCCTGACCTCGTGATCTGCCCGCCTCGGCCTCCCAAAGTGCTGGGATTACAAGCGTGAGCCACCGCGCCCGGCCTACCAATGTAGTTTTTGTATCTCATTTGGGAATAAGCATGAAGTTTAACCCCTTTACACTTAACTGATATTTTTGTTCTTGTTTCTACCACTTGTTTTACTACATGTTTTAAAATAATTCTTTTGCTTTCTTTAGCTTTGATTTTTTTCCTTTATTTCCCTCTGCATTTGCTCATGTAAACAGGGATTTTTTTCTATGACTGTGAAGGTGTATATGCCATTTTTAAATCTTCTGGGCACACTGATACCTATCTGCTCCTTCCAGAGCCATCTCTTCACTGACACTCCCAGCTCTGTACTTGGGGTACCCACCCCTTTGTTTATTCCTATAACAATACGTAATGAATCCATGCAATGTGCCAGGCATGGGGCCAGTCCCCAGGAATCAAGTGAACCATGCCCTGCAGCTCCTGCCCCGTGGGACAGATGGTCTGGTGGTGGGAGAGAGACCTTAAGCTAGCAATTCTATTAATAATTATTTTAGCACAATTGCAATAACCATACAACTGCCTTCAAATTCTATGAACATGTAACAGTTGGAGGAAGATATACATGACTTGCTTGCAAATACATGTCTCTATATAAAGGGTCTCAGAAGGACCCAGGTTTCAGCTGCTTACATCTTACAAGCTGTGATGCTTTCTGGAAAAGGCTCACTGCACATAGGCCCTCAGAATCATTTTGGAATCTGCCCTCTGCCTGCTGGAATCCGTTTCTAACCCATGCCTGGCACTCTCCCCTAGCTACCAGCTAGTGCAGGGTCTTCCCTGTTTCTACAAACCATGCTTATTTCTGTGAAGGCCAGGAAGAAAGAATCACACGCTATGCACTTTACTGGAAAGATTGAAGATTTTGCTTCCGTGAAGGCCTGGGAACTAGCACAGCGACTAGCTATTGAAATAATGTATTCACCAGAATCCTTTGCTGTAAGCTGCCTCAGCCCTTTGGGAAGAGGAGAGGACATAAGTAATAAATATATTATTATAGTCCTGACTCAGTCCTTAACTCACTCTGCAACCCTGGGTGAATCCATTGGTAGACTTTAGTTTTTCTGCCCCATCCTGATGTGGCATGACCGATACAGAGTCAATGAGTAATTCATGGAAGTCCATGCACCTCAGATTTTGCCCTAGATCTGGAGACGGCAGGAGAGGAGGCTGGGGGGCAGGAATTGGTGTTCACTGGGGGAAACACTGTAGGATGTTCCAGGAGAAATCTGGAGATTCCATAAGCAGAAATAGACCCAGAACCAGTTCCTCACCAGGCCTCCCAGGAGACAAGTGGTTGGGGGATCGAAGCAGGCTCAGAAATCAGAGAGGGAGATGGAGTTTCATAGGCACACACAGGCCCAATGGGCCTCTACGACATGGGACATGGGGCTAAGGTGATCCCTTGGGCCCTGCCCAGCTCTGATGCTGTGGCTCTCCAATCCTGATTCATCTGGTGTCCTGAGAACACAACGTGGGGACGGGCCCACCATGGCTTCCCATTCAGCTTTCCACCAGGGTCAACTGTCGCAACTACACCTTTCCAGCGATAGCCCCTTGTTAATGCCAAACTAGTTTTCCAAGAGGCTTACCCAGAAAGAAGAGCTTATGGAGGTTGGGATCAAATCAAAGCCACTGGGGTCAGCAACTGTGTCAGCTCCCTTAGAGAGGGTGCTCAAGTGGCTGGTGCAGGCAGCAGAGAAGGGGCTCTCAAGGCTCAGCTCAATTGAAACAGCTCTGGTCCCCCAATAGCTGTTTCCCGGCCCATCCCACAAGCCCAGAAGGCTTAACAAGGACATGAATATGAACCTGGCCCTCCTTCTGCCCTGTTTCTGTCATATCCCTTCCACCACCCAGCTAGGTGGCTCACCACCCATCTATCTTGCAGGCAAATATATGAATAGAACATCAGCTTTGGGATGGGAATAGGGAGGCAGGAAAGAAAAAAAATTCACCCACATGTTCTCCAACTCTACCTTCCCCCAAATGTAGCTCTTAACAGGAGGCACCATTAATAACTAGAGCTAACTGCTGGCTAAGATTTTTCTTTTTCTTTTTCTTTCCGCTTTTTCTTTTTCTTTTTTAATCTGGTGTTTATAATTCCAATTGGTGTAAAATTTCCTGATGGTTAACACATCACATTACCGACACTTTTGAATAAATGACTCATTCCCAAATAATTGACTAGCTTTGTAATTTGGGAAGTAAAATCACATTTACGAGTCCCTGGAGTGGAGGGTCTATATTGTTGTGCATAAAAAGTAGATAAATCATAAAAGCGAAATCTGCAAACACTCCCATTAGCCTTTGTCCTCGCATTAAGGCAGCGCCTCTTAAAAGGGCACAGCTGCCTAGAATCACCAGAGGGCTTTATACTCGGGCCCTGTTTTATCTTGATGGTAAAATTACATGTTGGTCACTGTAATCCCGTGTCCAGTGGGCCGGCGGCACTCCATGTCCCTTTCCCAGTCCGGCTTCTCATGCCCATTCAAACCATCCAGACCACATTGACTTTGGGTGCTTTGTGGCCAAACATGGAACCTCATCAAGAAGAAACACTCCTCAATTACAACAGATTCAATTACAAGCAGCATCCACAAATAATAAATAGGTGCATTGTCAATTTAGGGTTCAACAAGCCCGCCACATGATCCTAATAAGACCTGACAGGGTTTTTTTTTTTTTTTCTTTTCTTTTCTTTTTTTTTTTTTAAGTAGTTGGGAGTCAACTATCATGACTTTGTTTTAACTGCAGACACACATGCATTTTTAAGTATATCCATTTTTAAGGGCAAAAAGTACACATACAACCGAAAATGCAGACTCAAGCCTGCGCTATTTTGTGCTGAACTCTAATTGTATTTTTATGTGCTGTGGATTTGAAATCTAGAAGTCCTGGGATTTTAAGCCTCAGGTCCTTTTCCCACTTTTCCAGAGTACTATAAATTAGTTTAGTATGCTTGAAAGAACCCCTAATTGTAACTGCTCTTGTTGACATATCAACTTGAGGCCGCACAGAGCTGGCTTAGGGACTGCTGCCCTTGGTTTTGTAGTTACAGTGCATTTCAAGGGCCTGACAGGTCCGGTGCTAAGATGTTCTGAATTAGATTTGAATTACAACCGCTAAATGCCCTTGTCAAAGATTGTTAGTCCTGACACTAGCCATGTACCTTGAGCTGACTGTTCCGATGCAAGGCCAATGGCTTAAACAAAGACATGCCCCCAAGTTTCATTCCGAATTGTCAAAACGTAATTGAGTTAAAAAGAGCAACTACAGCATAAGAATTGCAATCTTCGCTGCTTCTTTCTGCTTTGAAATAAATCCAGGGGACAATTTAGCGGCATCACAGGCACAAAATGAGAAGAGTGTTTTCCACCAAGATGTGGGGTTCTTAAAAAACAAAAATCTAAGCCCGTCTCTGTATTTCAGGATTAGACTAGCCGAAGACCTTGTTGAAGGCCTTTCAATTTTGGACTTAGTCCATCCCACGTGAAACAAGTAAAAATAACCAGCTAGAGAATTGACCCAGCGTAGTGCCGAGTTCATCACTGTCACTCAGCCAATGTTAGGCATGTAATGAATGAATAAATTTTAAGAAAGATCAACGGATCGTGGGTAGAAAGATGGAACGTTGAAGCCAGGCAACCAAACTTGAATTTTCTTCTTGTTGCCAGATGTGTGATCTGATCAATTGCCTACCTGTTCTGAGCCTCTGTGTCTTCATCTGCAAACATGAGGACACCCGGGATACCCATGCCTGCCTCCCAGAGTATTGAGTGAGACCGTGGCTATAAAGCTGCATTGGCACATTGCAGCCAGCTGATTGGTTTTCTTTCCTTCTTTAAGAGATTTCCCACAGCAGGGCTTCATGAAGCTGTAATGGGAACTTTCAACCAAAATCCACAGAGCAGCAAGGTCTGGAAAGGCTGCCATGTGAGTGCCCAGCTCAGAAGCCATGAAAGCTAAGCAGCACAGACAGGTGGGCAGCTGCTGGTGTCACAGGAGGAGTGGGAGGGATCGTCGTGGTTGAAGAGTGCCTGCTCCATCTGAAAAGTCCCCAAATTCCGATTTCGAACACATCATCCAAAACAAATTTAGTTGCGTGAGGACTCGGCCAGGGGCCAGCAGTTTGCAGAGGATTTATACCTCAGTATACTTAAGAGAAGGCATCTGGTGAATTGAAAATCAAGTTGCCAGATAAAATGTAAGCTCTGCTTCCCCCAGTTGTATTTGAATTTCAAATAAATAATTTTTTAGTATACATATATCCCAAATACTGCAAGGGCATATTTAAAAATTATTTATTATCTAAATTTAACTTTAGTTAGGGGTCCATTTTTTTCCCTGCTAAATATGGCAATCCTCATTAGAAAAAAACCTAGAACTGGCTGGGCACAGTGGCTCATACCTATAATCCCAAAACTTTGGGAGG
The DNA here is from genome assembly GCF_009828535.3 of Hylobates moloch. Classification (NCBI taxonomy): domain Eukaryota; kingdom Metazoa; phylum Chordata; class Mammalia; order Primates; family Hylobatidae; genus Hylobates; species Hylobates moloch. The sequence continues at coordinate 10,560,713 of NW_026652291.1, read as the reverse complement.
CCAAGGCAGGCTGATCATCTGAAGTCGGGAATTTGAGACCAGCCTGGCCAACATGGTGAAACCCCATCTGTACTAAAAATACAAAAAATAGCTGGGCATGGTGGCGCACACCTGTAATCCCAGCTACTCGGGAGGGTGAGGTGGGAGGATAGCTTGAACCTGGGAGGTGGAGGTTGCAGTGAGCCAAGATTGCACTACTGCACTCCAGCCTGGGTGACAGAGAGAGACCTCAAAAGAAAGAAAGAAGAAAAGGAAGGAAGGAAGGAAGGAAGGAAGGAAGGAAGGGAAAGGAGAGAAAGAAAGAAAGGAAAGAAAGAAAGAAGGGAGGGAGGGAAGAAAGGAAAAAGAAAGAAAGAGAAAGAAAGGAAGAAGAAAGAAAGAAAGAAGAAAGAAAGAAAGAAAGAAAGAAAGAAAGAAAGAAAGAAAGAAAGAAAGAAAGGAGGGAGGGAGGGAGGAAAGAAGGGAAAAAGAAAGAAAGAGAAAGAAAGGAAGAAGAAAAAAGAAAGAAAGAAAGAAAGAAAGGAGGGAGGGAGGGAAGGAAGGAAAAAGAAAGAAAGAGAGGGAGGGAAGGAAGGAGGGAAGGAAGGAAGGAAAGGAGGAAGGAAGGAAGGAAAGAAAGGAAGGAAGGAAGGAAGGAAGGAAGGAAGGAAGGAAGGAAGGAAGGAAGG
>NW_026652291.1:9485410-9812049 GCF_009828535.3 Hylobates moloch | reverse complement strand
CTCCCTCTCCCTCTCCTATTCCTGCATCCCCTGCATGCACACAGAGAAAAGGCCATGTGAGGACACAGCAATAAGATGGCTATCTGCAAGCTAGAGAGAGCACCCTCAGCAGAAACCAATCCCACCGTCAGCCTGGCCTCAGACTTCCAGCCTCCAGGACTATGAGAAAATAAATCTCTTGCTTAAGCCACTCAATCTGGACTATTTTGTTATGGCAGCCTAAGCTGGCTAATACACATTCCTATTTACAAACAAATAAATAATGTGTGAGGGGCTGATTCAGCCAGTGGCAGGTTTGCAGCCTGTAATACTCAAAGGAATTCCTGGTGCAGCGTTCAGGTGCCAGAGTGCTCTATAAATAAAGAGGAATGTCTAGGGTTTTGGAGACAACAGCAGGAAGGAACAGCATAGGACCATCTGGCCTGAGGATGTGATCCTGAAAGAACGGGCTTTGTATGTGAAGTTGAAGAAATAATGGTCTAGGAGGAGCAGTGGGGATTAAGAAGAATTTCAGCCTGTGTCTGCCCCTCATGTGAGAAGAAGCCTGTCAGGAAGTGGAACCCTCGGGGTACAGCCGAGCTTCAGCAGGGAGGATGAAGAGAGCTGAATGAGAGGTTCAGGATAGAGAGGTGATATGGTTTGGCTGTGTCCCCACCCAGATCTCATCTTGAATTGTAGCTCCCACAATTCCCACGTGTTGTGGGAGGGACCTGGTGGGAGATCATTGAATCGTGGGGGCAGTTTCGCCCATACTGTTCTCATGGTAGTGAATAAGGCTCACGAGATCCGATGGGTTTATAAGGGGTTTCCACTTTTGTTTGGCTGTCACTGTCTCTTGTCTGCCACCTTGTAAGCTGTGACTTTTATCTCCACCAGGATTGTGAGGCCTCCCCAGGCACGTGGAACTGTGAGTCCATTAAACCTCTTTTTCTTTATAAGTTACCCAGTTTGAGATATGTCTTTATTAGCAGCGTGAGAGCAGACTAATACAAGGGGCATTCCTGCTCTACAGCTGGGATTCTGGAATGTACAGTGGGGAAGGGGGCAGGTAGGAGAGCAGAGGAAATTTGGGTCAGGGAGCAACAGGATGTGGTAGAAAAAACTGGGTGCCTGGAGGGGTTTCCACTGGGGATGGTGACCAGGCAGGCAGGGCTGAGAGGCATGGAGGACTGACCTGAGCCCACGGTGGGTAGGTGATCCTACACCAGGGAGGGGCAGCTTCTCCTCTTCCAGTTCTGGAACAGCAATCAGATAGAAGGCCACATTAGGGTCTGGGCCAGGATGGGGTAGGAGGTGGCAGAGTGAACCCAGTGGCAATGCAGGCCTCAGATCCCATCTCTGCAGCACCGATCAGACTCAGGAAGGCCCACGGCTGTGATGGGTCAGGGGTCTGGAGAAAGCAACTCGATTCTAAGGTGCCACCTGGTCTGGGTGAAAGAGAGCAGGTCTGGGTCAGGGAGAGGCAGACTGGAGAGTGGGGCCTGCGGAAGGCAGAGCCCTGAAGAACCAGCACCTGAATGAATGGATTCCAGAAAAGAGCTCTAGTTTTATTATTGCTGGCAGTGATTTCCATTTTTATATGTTAATCCCCAATTATGAAACACTTAAAACACACATAGAAAAGTAATTTGATAGCATATTCTCTTTGTAGAAAAATGTTGCAGATATTGTAAAACCTTTGCCTCCCTCTCCCCAGAGGTTGCCTCTATATCGAAATTGGCATACAGTCTTCCTGCCCAGACTTTCATGATTTAAGGATAAATACCTAAACAATTTACAGCACTGTCTTATATATTTTTAAATGCACATACATAGTATCAAACTTCATATACCCTTATAAGTTTTTAAAATCAATGTACACATACAAATAACCACTTCCAGGCCCAGGGATTTTTCTTTTGTTTTGTTTTGTTTTGTTTTGTTTTGTTTTGAGATGGAGTCTCGCTCTGTCGCCCAGGCTGGAGTGCAGTGGCGCTATCTTGGCTCACTTGCAAGCTCTGCCTCCCGGGTTCACGCCATTCTCCTGCCTCAGTCTCCTGAGTAGCTGGGACTGCAGGCGCCCGCCACCACGCCTGGCTAATTTTTTTTTTTTTTTTGTATTTTTAGTAGAGACGGGGTTTCACCATGTTAGCCAGGATGGTCTCGATCTCCTGACCTCATGATCTGCCTGCCTCGGCCTCCCAAAGTGCTGGGATTACAGGCGTGAGCCACCGCACCCGGCCACCCAGGGGGTTTTACAGGTGAATGTTTACAGCATTGCAAGGACTAGGGAATCCCTCACTGATACCAGTCCTGCCAGTCTTATCAATATAACATCGAGACCTGAGCAGTCTCCCAAGGTGTCCCCTTTGACATTAGAGATGTCTCCAATTACTGAAAAAGCAACGCTCAAGACCTGTTCCAACACAATCGCATTAGGTTAGTATGATTCCTGACTCAAGATCATTATCTAAGCTGTTTCCTCTTCCAGGAACACTTTTTCTGCCATCTGTATCTGGTGAACTTGCCTGTGAAGGACTGTGTCCCTTTCTCATAAATCTCCCTGTCTCCTCTGCTCTTGCCTCATGAGCAATCTGAACCCTCCTGAGCGTGGGGCTCCTGGGATGAGGAATAGAGAGCATTTCTTTCTGGGTTCTTTCCTTGGCATTACCAGGAGAACGTAGGTTCCACAAAGCCCACGGTGGTCCCATTTTCTGAAGGTCAGGGACAATTCCAGGAAAGTGTCTGACTTTGAGTTCTGCCTTCGGACACTTTGTTAGACACTTTGTTAACTTCAGAGTGCCTCAGCAGGACACCCGTCCAACAAGGTGAGTGGCATCTTCCCTTCTTAATTGCTTCCTGCAGGCTTTTCTTAACTAGGGCTGAATAGATACAGACAACAGCTTCTTGACACCGCATCAGACCCACTGAAGAAGTGGGTGACAGATAGACCCAGTTAGATCACGGTATTTTTAGACCCCAGCTTGCTGGAAACCTTTTCCCCTCACGCCCTAGTTGTGATATGTTTCTGATAACCTCTGTTCACGCTGAAGGACTAAAGTGTCTATTCTGTGTGTGTAGAAAAAATAGAACATTGAACCCAAAGGAAGTTTCTAGGCTCCACTCTCTAAGTTCCACTCTCAGACATCTCAGGTGAGAAAATTGAGCTCAGAAAGGCCTCCTCCCACCAGCCACCTTCCATCCCAACTGCCTGCTTGGTCAACAGAGTGATCTTTCAAAATACAACACTGGCCCTGTCACCTCCCTGCTTAAAATCCTTCAAAAGTTCTCTCTTGCCATCTGGATGAAGTAGGGCCTCTGCTCTCAGTACAAAAGACCCTTATCTGGTCCCTGCATGAATACTTTGCACACTAACTGCCCTTAATGCACTTCTTCAAGCAAGACACACGCCTCCAAGCCTCCCCGTGTTTGCTCTTGCTGGTCCCCCTGCTAGGAACTCCATGCCTGCACCTGTTCATTCACCCATCCTTTCAGACAAAGCTTGAAGGCCACCTCTTCCTAGAGCTGTTTCCTGACCGCATCTCCTGGGATGAATTGGGTGCTCCTTCTCTGTGCCCCTGTGCCATTCGACACAGTCTGTGTGATGGCTCTGGTGTTGAAATGTCTGTTTCATGCCTATCATACCCCTTTTATCGCTGATCTCTCTAAGGACAAGGACTTGACTTTTCAACTCAAATATTCCTGTGCTTTTGGCATATTTCACACTCAGAAAAAGTTTGTCCAACAAATGAAATTAGTGGGAGAATGAATGAGGAAACCCCTTATTCAAGGTTTTATACAGGTGAGCACAGAATCAGGATTTCCAGGCCAGTGTGAGTCCCACCATCTTTAATGCCTGATTAAAATATACGCTAACTCTGCCAATAAAATTATGCCATTGAATGCCTTACTGGGATTGTACCTACATCTTCGAAATACAGAAAAGGCTTTTTAGCCCTAACAAGGCTGTCTTACTGCCCCAGCTTGGCTGGGAGCTCAGCTGTGGAGAGTGGGCAGCTTCAACTGAGGCCATTAAACAGGGCATTACCTAAAGCCACGTGCCGGAGAGCATCAGTCACTCAGTTGGTTTTCAAGCTTTAAGGACAGAAATCGCATTATCTTTATGAACCTCAGAGCAGTGCACCCTCTGTTGGTCATATCTGGAATTGCACAGGGTCAAGGTTTGATCCTGTATTTGGTCTGGGACACAGCAGTTCTGGGAAATTATCCACTCGCTCACTCAATTCATTTTCTCGTTCATCCATCTTATAGACATCCATTGAGTGAGTTCCATATTCCCGCCATTGTACCACGGGTGGGTGTAAATGGTGAATGAGAAACTGACAGCCCTTCACTAATGGTGTTGATAATCTGGTAGGGAAAGCAAAAATTCAACAATCTATTTCAAGAGTGGTGAGTGCTCTTCTAAGTAGAAATTCGGGATGCTAACAGGGCACTAACAGGGAAATTCAGGACACTAACAGGGCCTGGAGAGCTCACGTGGGCGGTGTGGGAAGGTGGGCGGGGAGGAAGAAATAACGCCTATCCACCCCACCTCATACTCATCGAGTGGCTGTTGTATGCCAGACATTGCGATGGTTCTGGGAGACAAAAACCAGAGTCTAGTGGGGGAAGGAGGGCAGCAGACCCCAAAGCAATTATGACAGCAGCGGCAACAAAACAACAGCTATTAGGCATTGCGCAGCTTTAACTCATAACACTCCTGTGCTGTAGATGTAGGTCTACACCGCGGATGTTGGTCTGTCTGTATGACGTAGATATTATGACCTTTTTTTTTTTTTGAGATGGAGTTTTGCTCTTGTTGCCCAGGCTGGAGTGCAACGGCACAATCTCAGCTCACTGCAACCTTCGCTTCCCAGGTTCAATCGATTCTCCTGCCTCAGCCTCCTGAGTAGCTGAGATTACAGGCATGAGCCACCATGCCTGGCTAATTTTTTGTATTTTTAGTAGAGATGGGGTTTCTCCATGTTGGTCAGGTTGGTCTCGAACTCGCAACCTTAGGTGATCCGCCTGCCTCGGCCTCCCAAAGTGCTGGGATTACAGGCATGAGTCGCCGCGCCTGGCCTATTATGATCCTTTTTAAGGGGAAAGAAATTGAACCTCCTGGTTGATTCCACCACATTATGCCCCTCCCACTACATTATCCAGCCTCTTCAACCTGAGTAAGTTCAAAATAGAAGTGCATCCGGGGCATAATCTTCACCAAACCCCATGCTCTGGGGACTGCCATGACTCTGCAGGTGAGAGACCCAAGACATGGTGAGGTCAAGAGCCTTGTGCCAGGTCACCCAGCTGTCAGGAGAGAACTGGTCTAGAGTGAATGGTCAGGAAAGAGGGCTGTGCAGTCTCACTACCTGACACTCGCCAGGTGTGTTAGTTCGCTGTGGCATTGCTATAAAGAAATACCTGAGACTGGCTAATGTATGAGAAAAGAGGTTTGGTTGGCTCATGGTTCTACAGGCTGTACAGGAAGCATGGCAGCTTCTGCTTCTGGGGAGGCCTCAGGAAGCTTCCAATCATGGCGGAAGGCAAAGGTGGGGTAAGCACATCACATTGCAAAAGCAGGAGCAAGGGAGGTGAGGGGAGGCGCCACACACATTTAAATAACCAGATCTCATGAGAACTCACTCACTATCGCGAGGACAGTACCACAGGGGATGGTGCTAAACCATTCTTGAGAAATCTGCCCCCATGACGCAATCCCCTCCCACCAGGCCCTACCTCCAACACTGGGGGTTACATTTCAATATGAGATTTGGGTGGGGACACACATCCAAACTATATCACCTGGCGTGTGAACTTTGGGCCAGTGACATTTTCTGTGCCTCAGTTTCTCCACTACCTACCTCATGAGATTGTCTTGAGGAAACAAAACAATACACTTTTAGAGTCTGGCACATTCAGACTTCAACATATGTTATTCATTATTATTATTACTAGCTCTTACGGGGGGACATTTTTCCCCTACTCATTATGTTTCTATAGTGGAGGGACCTCCACTAGGGCGACACCCTTGGTCTCTTTCCACCACACACTCCTCCCCTTACTCACACCTCCCTAAGGAAGGTAGCAGCATTTACCGAACTGGTGAGCCTGGGAAAAGGAACTGGGCATATTGAGATCAGCCCCTTCTGGGTCCTCTTTGAGAGCTGGGTAGGCACAGGTGTCTGATTCAGAGGTAAAATTTTAGGGACCCCATGCAACTAAGCCACTTGCCCCAACCTTACTATTCTCAGCGGAGGTTTTGTCTCCCGACTCCGCCTGATGTCTCTGCCCTTTTCCTGTCATTTATCCTGAACGTGGGTGGGGAAGAGAAACTCCAACATTAGCCAGAAGTGATACCCAGTTTCCTTTCTGCAATGTCTCATTGTGCTTTTGCTGCTTCTAAGGGTTTTGTGTCTCTGGGGTAGAAAAGGAAGAAAACCTTTTTCAGACTGAAGATCTACAGAAGTCTGGACTTGGACTTAGAGTAGACCTCGGGAGCCTGGACAGGACTGGGCAGTAACCAGCCCAAGGCTGTGGTTCCTCAGAGGATGGAACTGGGATCCCAGAAAGGCAGGTGGTGAAGAGTGAAGCTGAACTCAGCTCACAGGTTCTGCCTGCTGGGCGGGGCCTTTCCTCAGAGGTGCTTCCCTCGACCGCCTGAGGGGCTGCAGGCTTTCCTCGGCTTTAATTGGAGGATGGCTCGCCTAGCGTCAGACATTCAAACAATAATTAGGTAATTAATGGGAAAGGGGTACTAGTTGTGCGAATGAGTAAGATGGGGAAGGCAGGGGCCTCAGTCTCCAGGGGTCCAGCTCCCCCAGCCCAGGCCCTGGTGTGCAGGGCAGCCTTGCCTGCTGTGCACAAAAGGAGGTAAGGCCCTCATTGCTATTCAAGCTGTGTTCCTCTCAGTCTCTCATGATGAAATCCCTGTATAGAAAGTGAAATGGATCTCTGGCTGATCTGAGGCTCCCAGCCCAGGCCTGCCTGCACCTGACACCAGTCTCAGGGAGTGTGTGGGTGGCACGGCTGCTCTCCTGACAGAAGAGCCCTCCTGAGTCTGGCCTCCACCTACTCTCCAGCTGCTTGCCTGGGCCCTGTGCTCCTGCCCACTGCACAGCAGACGTGGGCACCACCAGGGCTCTGCTGCTTTGCTATGCTCTTCTCTCTGTCTGGAGTGCCTTTCCTCCCCCTGGGCCTGGAGAACTTATAATTCACCACCAAGGCTCGATGCAAATGTCATCTTTTTTATAAAAACATTTCTATCCTTCCTTTAGTGGTTCTCCAGCAAGCCTCTAGTATAACAGTTTTCATTTCGTTGAAAACTCTAAGGCTCCTGACCATATTTAGCTACAAATGCATTTTGTTTGGCCAGCATTGTGATTTTAGAAAACTTAGGTAGAGCTTGTACACTCCAGTTCACCACAGAACCACCACTGTCCTGTTGTATTACACCATGCCTATCAGGTATTTTGATTTTTCGCCTTGACCCTGAAGGCTTTTGAGTTTGCATCCCTGTTGAAGGGCCTGGCTCCAGTAGATAGAGTTTTGAAGGAGGTTGTTCATAGAGGTATACTCCTGCATATTAGGGTTCTCCACAGAAAGAGAACCAACATGGATATATGTTAGAAAAAAAGTGTGTGTGTATATATGTGTGTGTGTGTGTATGCACACTTATTGTGTGTATATATATGCACATATATATAAATTAGATAATTAATGGGAATTTACATTTATATATACATATGTACATGAGTTAGGCAATTAATGGGAATATGTATATGTGTGCATATATATAATATATATATATATTTGGCTCACATGATTATGGAGGGACAAGACCCAAGATCTTAAATTGGCAAACTGGAGACCCAGGAGAGCTGATGGTGTAGTTTCAGTCTGAGTCAGAAGGCCTGGAAGCCAGGAGAGTTGATGACCTGTAGGCTTGAGACCAGGAAGAGTCAATATTTCAGTTTGAGTTCAAAGACAGGAAAAACACAATGTCTTAACTCTAAGGAAGTCAGGCAGGAGGAGCTCCCTCTTACTCTCAGGCACGTCAGCCGTTTGGTTCTATTCAGGCCTTTGACTGGTTGGATGAGGCCCACCATATTGGGAGGGCAATCTAGTATACTCCATTTACCAATTCACATGCTGTTGTCATCCAGAGACACACTTAACAAACACACCCAGAATAATGTTCAACCAATGTCTGGACACCCGGTGGACCAATCATGTTGACACATAAAATTAACTGTCACATCCCCTGAGATTCCTGATATGGTTTTGCTGTGTACCCCCCCAAAAAATATCCTGAATTGTAATCCTCATAATCCCCTCATGGCAAGGGCGGGACCATGTGGAGGTAATCAGATCATGGGGCAGTTTTTCCCATGCTGTTCTCACAGTGAGTGAGTCCCATGAGATCTCATGGTTTTCTGTGTCTGGCATTTCCCTTGCTTGCACTTACTCCATCCTGCCACCCTGTGAAGAAGGTGCCTGCTTCTCCTTTGCCTTCTGCCATGATTGTAAGTTTCCTGAGGCCCCCCCAACAATGTGGAACTGTGAGTCAATTAAACCTCTTTCCTTTATAAATTACCCAGTCTTGGATATTTCTTCATGGCAGTGTGAAGAAGGACTAATACAATTCCCATCTCCTGGTTATTCAAGCAAACATGAGTCTAGGTATTGTTGTGAAGGAATTTTGCAGATGTAAATGAGATTAGAAATTTGAAGACATGGAGATTATTCTGAAGACAGGGAGATTATTCTTTGCCCAAGCTAACCACATGAGCCCATAAAAGCAGAGAACCTTCTCTGGCTGGAGACAGAGGTGCAGCAGAAGGAGAAGAGAGAGCCTAGGCTTGAGGACTTGGCACATCGTGGCTGGTGCTGAGGTGCAAGTGGCCACCACATGCAAGGCCTGGGGAGAGGCCTGTGGAAGCTGAGGGGGACCCCTGGTCATGGTCAACAAAGAAATGGGGCCTCAGTTCTACCATAGCAAAGGAACTGAGTCAGGTCAACAACCTGAATAAGTGCAGTAGTGGGTTCTTCCCCAGGGACTCCAGTAAGGAATGCAGCCCTGATGACCCTTGATTTTAGCTCGGTGTTAGCTTTCTAACCAGCAGAAATTGTGAGATAATAAATCTGTGTTATTTTAAGTTGCTCTGTTTGTGGCAATTTGTTATGAAAATAGAAAATGGATACAGGGAAAGTCCATGCCTTTTTCGTTTTTAGCTTCCCTCCCACCTTCTCAAAGCCTGGCACATAGTAGGTGCTTGCCACGTGTCTGCCAACTGCCTAAGAAGCAAATCACAAGGGATGAAACTTAGCCCTGCTTCCCCTCAGAGAAAAGACCTTATGATTTCTATTTCTGACTGTATATGCGGCTCGGGATAGGAGAAGCTGATTGACAGCAAGTTGATGGACAGCCCAATTTAAATCTCCAGTCAGGAAAAACTTGGGTGAATCATTGTTTTCTGCAAAAAATGACACTTCAGTGTGTATGTTCCATAATTTGTGGAGATGGGTTCCAGTTTAAAGAGTTCCTTAGTGAAGAAAAAAAAAACATGATTTATCTTCCTAAAGCTTTCTTTTTCTTCTGATGATGACAAATGTCTGCAGCCCCCTCAGAGGATGATTGGGTGAAATGCACACCATTGCTCGTTGTGACAGAACAGCCCGGACCCCCCAGAACCTTATGGTTTAGGAAGAATGGCATGATGCCCACAAGCAACTGTAGCACAGCACAGAGATACTGTAGGGCAGGGCAGGGAGCACGAGACAGCAGAGAACATCCTGAAACAGGAGACAGAAAACCTGGTGTCCACTCCTCTCTTTGTTGCATAACCTGAGTCTCAGTTCCCTTTTTAAATGAAACTCCTCTGTTTCTTTCAAGCTCTGGGATCAGAAAATATTACCTATGCCAAAGAGTTCTGACCTTGACTCTACTGAGGCCCCAGGAAGGCTCAATCTGACAATATGGTACCTATTCATATGTTATTTTAGCCATAACAGCATGTATCCATGTATATTGGAATATTAAAAACTTGAATTATAAGCTAAAAAAAATTCAAGAATAGGCCGGGCATGGTGGCTCACGCCTGAAACCCTAGAACTTTGGGAGTCCGAGGCGGGCAGATCACGAGGTCAGGAGATCGAGACCATCCTGGCTAACATGGTGAAACCCTGTCTCTACTAAAAATACAAAACATTAGCCAGGCACGGTGGTGGCGGGAGCCTGTAGTCCCAGCTTCTTGGAAGGCTGAGGCAGGAGAATGGCGTGAACCCAAGAGGTGGAGCTTGCAGTAAGCAGAGATCGCGCCACTGCACTCCAGCCTGGGCAACAGAGCGAGGCTCTGTCTAAAAACAAAACAAAACGAAACAAAAACAACAACAACAACGAAAATTCAAGAATACAAAAACATCAATAGATATTTCTCTATCACCTCCAAAACTTAACTGGAAAAGACTCTACACATCAACCAGCCAGTGGTTTTCTAACAACAACATCTAATGTTGAGAAACCCCTTCATCCGGTTATCACCCAGCAGCATTCCCACGAGCACTGAGGAAGAAATGCCTCAGGCTCTGAGGGGCACATTCTGAAAATCCCTGGTCTAGCCTATTTTGAAGAGAAAGAAACAGGCCCACAGAAGGTCAAATGATTTGTATAAGGTGAATGGCTTAGTCAGGGCTTGGACCCTGTGTACTTTATCCCAAGACCAGTGTCCAATCCATGACACTACTTCCCACCATCACACACAACGAGGAAGATAAGAGTGTTGGGTAGGACAGCAACTCAATTTTCACACTCCTTTTCTCTTTATTCACAGGCAGAAAGAGACAGATGAAAATGTGGACTAGGTTTATTATCCCTCAGCATATGTTGGTTTTAATAAGTGTGTTCTTTGTAGATTCATTAATCCACTGTTAGAAACAGAAAATGAGTATTTCAGATGCTTAATGTGATGTCCTAGATGCTCTGAGACTCAAGTCCCCTCCAAAGAGAGTGTTCTTTTATCTTCCTAAATGGTCTGTAATGAAACCTCTGGGTCTGTAATAGGGAATATTGTCCGTTATGACTTATTGACAAGATTTTCTAAAAAAAAGACCTCATTAAAAAAGTATCCCAAAGGATATCACTGAGGCTTAGTCTCTTCATTCCATGATGACATTTTGAAATGTAACTTTAAATGGTTCCATATATATATGGAACCATTATATGTATATATATAACATATATATGTTATATGTATATATATAACCATGTATATATATAACCATTATATGTATATATATAACCAATATATGTGTATATATATACACGAGGGATTTTGACAAAATAGCAATGATCTGATTTTAATGTATATTTTAGCAATACAATTTAAATTATCTATAATGATTTATAATTAAACCCTATATACTATTAGAATTGTGATGAACCTTAGATATTACATAATTTGCATCTGTTTTTAGAAAAGAAGATCCCGAGACAGCAAACGACCTTTCCAGGGTTGTCCTGCAAGTTTGAGATATAATCAAAACAAAAATTCAGCTCTCCTGATATGCAGACCTAGGTTGTCCTGCAAGTTTGGGATTTAACCAGAACAAAAATTCAGCTCTCCTCATATGCAGACCTACGTGTCATTCATGAAGCTATGCTTCAGAACTGGCCCAATGCAATTCTAAGTTCACTGTGATAAAATTACAGCTTTTAAATAGTAATAAGAAAAAGGAAATTATTTATTTAAGAAAATAAGAAAAAGGCACCCAGCGGAGCAGTGAGGAGCATAGCCTTTGTCATCAGACCCTATAATCTTGGGGCAGTTACCTACCTCTTGAAGTCTAGCCTTTCTCATTTGTAGAATGGGGACAAGTTGTCCAACATGGTAGGTCTATTGTGAGAATTAAGTGGTCCAAGGTAGGTAAAGCATACAGCACTTGGCATGGTAAGCATTATTTATTATTATTATTATTACCTTGTGAATTTTTATATATGGTCATATATTGTATACATGAATGCTTTCAGAGAAACTTGCTTCTCTCTGCTCCAGTTTATGGTAAACTCCTATTTCTTAACCTGTCAAATCTTGGATTTTGTAAACGCTGAGAAAAGCATATATTCCCTTATCTCCCAAGATATACACCCTGTCAGTGAATTATTTTCCGTGTTTGAAATTGGAGGCTAAAAGCTATTTCTAAAGGAGCAGAAGAGTTGGCCAGCTCACTTCAGCAAATATTTACGCAACACCTCTCTTCCATTAGGCTGCATAAAATGCAGAGACAGAAACAGATGTGATTCCTGTCCTCCAGGGGCTCCCAAAATGGTGGTAAAGACAGACATCTTTAAGTGTCTCTAATATAGGCATTAAGACAAGTGTTCCTCTAGAAGGACAAATAAAACAATGTAGAATGAGGATGCTATGAAGTGAGAGGAATTATTCTGACTAGGACATATAGAAAGATCTTCGAGAAATATAATTTGATTTAACTCTTAAAGGGATGGTAGGTCTTGAACAGGAATTGCAGTAGGCAGCTTTTAAGATGGTCCCCAGTGGTCCTTACCCTCTGATATCCACAGCCTCATGTAATCCCCTTCCCTTGAGTGACTTGCTCCTAATAAACAAAACACTGCAACATTGAGGGGATGTCACTTCCATGATAAAATTACAAAAGATTCTGACTTCTGTCTTGCTAGCAGACTGCTTTCAATGGTGTTTTTGAGGAAGCCTCTTATATTGGGGCTGCCTATGTGCCAAGAAACTGATAAGACAATTTGCACATCCTGAGCTATGAATTTGTGGAATAGAAATTAAACTCATGTGACTGGACCCTGATGTTTGTGGAGAGATGCAGCAGGATATGAGTTTACAATGACAGATTATGGCTAAATTGTGAAGGGCCCTCAATAGCCAGCTAAGGACTATGAACTATATTGGAAGGCAATAGGGAACCACTGAGAATCTTGGAGCAGATGAGTAACTTTATTAGATAGGGTTGCTCTACCGAAGATTAATCAAATGCTGTGTGCACAACACATCAAAGGGGGAGAAATTAGAGACAGCTTCCTGGGGGAGGTAGTGAGGCCCTGAATTCGGACCCTCTGACCAAAGAAACAAACAGCAGCCCAGAAAATGCTATAATAGAATTCTCATTGGTGTCGAAAGTTCTCTAAACACTCCCCAGTTTGTGAGGCAGAAACTCTATCAGGTATTTATTTGACATCCACCTCATTTCCACTCCACACAGTGACAAACTCATATTGCAACTGAAAATAATCACAAGCCTGACTCTGTGAAAATGAAAGGAAATGTTCCCAAGATGGAGAAAGGAGCTGATAGGGCTGAGTATTTTGTCAGCTTCCTGGAGAAGACCCATTTATAACCTTAACAAGGGTGCCAGCGTTCCCAGGCTCTGCCTTCTTCACCTTTCCATGTTCTGGCTCCCCACATCCCTAGGCATCCTTGAAGGAGGATTGAAGGGTGTTAGAAACCATTCTAATATTTCAAAAAAAAAAAACCCCACATAGATATCCTTGCAGTTACTCACAATATTCAGCACAGTGAACGAGGATGCCAAATCCCTTTGGTTGGGGCTAGAAGTACAAGCAGTACTGCATGGCAGTTCTGGATGACCAATTAAAATTCCTGGCTGGATCTGTGCTTTTAATTAACTAAAATGGAAAAATGAATTAATTGCTACTTCAAAATTAGAGCATGTTTAGTGGTAGTAGCTTGATGTAATGGTCAGTATAGCAAAATGAAGTTGCTATGTCGTTGGTCTGCTGTGTGCTCTGATAAGGGATTCCTCAGTAAGACTCAATTTTTGCTCCCCAGGAGGATGGGGCCAACAATCATCGCCTTCAGGGTTGTTATTTGGATTAAAGACATAATGTATGCAAGGATCCTAGCCCTCAGTAAGTGGTGGCTATTTTAAAAATAGTTGGACAAGATAGATTCTGGCAAAAGGGGATTGGACTGAGAGGGGATCTGTCCGTGGTCCTGAAAGTTTGATCACCACTGCCTTTCTTTATGCCAGGAGCATTGGTTCAGCTGACTTCATTTCTCTCATGGACCTTTTCTTCAGCCAAGTTTTTTAAATGTTTTTCTAGCCCTGATGTAATTGTTCTTCTATCTTTTTGCTACAGTGATCTTTTAAAGGCACAGATTTAGTAGTCTTATGCCCTTGACAAGGTGCAAACCTCTCCCAAGGCATCTGAGACCCCCAAAATAGAGTACCTCCCTGCCTCTCCACCCTCCTCTTCCCTCAATTCCCATCATATGCTCATATGTTCAAACCTGAGGAGGGGGTCGTGGGAATCCCCAATTTATAGCCTGTTGGCCAGAAATACTGGAGGCCTGGACTTAAGAGTGGAATCTCAAGTCAGGGCAGTGTTGTGAGGTCAGTGTGGGAAAAATCTCACATGTTCTGGTGACCAGAGATGTTATGTGTTGATTGTGTGCCTATTATATGCAGTGATTTTTTTAAAGGATGAGTGATTAATAAAGGAGATTCTATAAAAGCATTCCATGAGGGATCAATTACTTTGACTTAGTTGGACACTAAGCAGTGAATGGACAATAACAACAACAGAGATCAATGGGACACAAAATAACAAAACAAAAGAAATACTGCCAGGCTTGGAAAAGAGCACAGGATCTGAAGTAAGAAGGTCTGAGTTCAGGCTTCATTCCACCTGTTCCTAGGTATGTGACCAAGAGCAAGCACCTACCTATACCAAGCCTGTTTCCAAATGTGAAAACTTGCAATGAAAAAATGCCCTTTTCTATCTATACCAGAGTGAGCATGTTTGGGTAGATGCTTCTTACTAAATAAGGCACAAAAGTTGCGAGCTAATTATTGGTATGAGATGCTGTGCAAAAATAGTTGAGTTAAAGAAGATAACTCATTAGCCTTTCCCTACTAACCTGCAGACAGAGACCCTATCTTCCCCCAAGGGCCAAATAAGAAATATGTTCTTGTTTTCGATTTCTCTTTCCCAAACTCCACACCAAGCCCCGCCATTATATCATGTCAATTCTTCTCCCATATGTCTCCTTCTATTCTGAAACCCCACTCTCTGCTTTGAGTGGGGTTGTCACCATCTCCAGCCTGGACCCCTGCAGTGCATGGTCTTCTAATCCAGACCTTCCCAAGCTTTCATGCATGAAGAGTTGGCCCTCTGTATCTACGAGTTCATATGTGTGATTTCAACCAACAGCAAACTGAAAATATTTTTAAAAACAACAAAAGTAACAGCATAACAATACAAATGATACAAATGTAAAACCAACACAGTAGAACAACGATTTACATAGCATTTGCACATTTGCATTGTATTAGGTATGTCTGATAAGCAATCTAGAGACGATTTAAAGTATACTGGAGGATGTGCATAGGCTGTATGCAAATGCTATACCATTTTATCTAAAGTGCTTGAGCATTTGTGGATTTTGATATGCTCTAGGGTCCTGGAACCAATCCCTTGTGGATACTGAGGGATGACGGTACACATCACCTGGGATCTTGTTAAAATGCAGACTCTCAATCAGTAGTTGCTCAGGATATGTCCTGAGATTCTGCCTCCCTAACAAGGAGGGCCAATACTGCTGTTCCATGGACCACACAGTGAATAGAAAGGCTCTAACCGGTGTCTCTGAATGTAGTCTTACACCTGCCATACCACCCATTATCTTCACTGTCCCCAGAGGGATCTTTCCAAGGCAGAAAACTGACAATGTTGTTCCCATGCTTAAGACTCGCAATGAGAAGGCAGAGTCAATGTCAGGATTCTCAAACCTGGCTGCAGATTTCAATCCCTTGGGAAGCTTTAACCAACCAACCAACCAGACAGACAGTGCCCAGACCCCAGGCCAGACCAATTAAATAAAACTACCCAGAGGTGGGCCCCAGAGAAAGATATTTTAAATAACTAACTTCCCAGGTGGGTATGATGTACAGCCAGAGTTAAGAATCCCTGACTAACAAGGGTCATTTCAGCACAAAAACTTAAGACTCCCTCCATAATTTAACACTCACAATAAACCCAAATAGATTTTCTTATTCCCAGATGAAGAAACAGTGGCCCCAGAGGGTTGAGTGCCTCACCCCAGGTCATCCAATCTGTAAGTGCTCCTCATCTGAGACCTGAGACCCAAAGCTCTCCACCACATGAGGGGTGGAAGAAAAGTCAAAAGTGTGATGTACAGGAGTCCCCAATGCATCATTTCACGAGAACATTTCCAATTGTTTTCAGCATCTCTTCTATTTATTCCCCAAATCCCCACAGCCTTTGATGAATTCTGGAGGAGAGAAATTGCCTGGCATTTTCAACCAAGTGCTTTGATACTTGAACACAGCAGTGGATGGAAAGTGACAGCACCTTATCAGTCACTGTGTCCCAGCTGCTGTCAGAGCTCCTTCCTCTCTGCCAACAGTGTGGGCTGGGCTCCCTAGCTTGCAGAGTGGTGAGCGATGCTTCTGCAAGGAGATGCGACATCTCAAAGTGCAAGATGCACCCATTGCAGCTGTCAGCTTTTATGCCCCGTGATATTTATCAGAAGGAAACAATTAAGTCCCCCAGAACCTGGAATCTCCCTTGGAGCTCATGGGGGTAGTGACAAAAATGTATCTGAGCAAGGCATCTGGGCTGGGAACCTGCCTTCGGACCTCCTTCTATGGGATGGCAATGGGCACTTTACACACATGGTTCTGTTTAATGCTGAATGCAATGCCAGGAGCTCTGTGCTGGATCCTTCCATTGCAGATGACAAAGCTGAGGCTCAGAAAGATGATGTGACTTGCCCAAGGCCATACAGATGGGTCAGGCGTGGCCAGAATTAGCCTGAGGTCAGATGCCAAATCTGTGGCCTTTCTAAAGTTAGGCTCCCGGTATCCAGCATGGAGCCCCACATGGCAAAGGCACTCGATTAACACTTGTTGAGTGAATGAGTGAATGAATGAATGAATGTCTCATGCCATGCTGCCTTGAAAGACAGGCTCCATTGGCATCTGGGACAAGCAATGTCACTTTTGTTTGCCTCTGTTTTTCAAGAGTAAAATACCAGTTCTTTAGGATTGGTGTTGGGATGGCTGGTAGAGATTTATTTTCATTTTTGTTGCCTCATGTGGGTTTAACTTGCTGTTGTTGAGTTCATGTTGAAGGGAAATAGGTCCTAGGGACAGAGGCCCAGGAGCTCTTAGGTTCAGGCAAGTCCCTTCCCTGCCCTGGGCCTTTGGGTTCCTCATCTATGGAACTGGGAGAGTCGGATGAGACAGAGATAGAAATCCTATGCCTTATGGATGTTCTTGGATCCAGCAAACCCAGTAATGCTTACTGATGGACAAGGAGTAAAGGTTTTGAGGGTTTTCTCCTCATGCCCTGGTTCATCCCCATCAGAGCACCTCAGCTTGAACTGGGCTGTGAGCAGCATGAAGGAGGCAGAACTGATGTTCAGCTCCTTCCGTGTCCCTCTAGGCATCATTTGCCTCCTGCCTTGGGCATGCTCTTCCCTCCTCTATGGCAAAGTTCTCCTTTGCCAAGCTGCCAGCCTGGCATTCAGGGCCCCATGTGTCTGGGCCCAACCTTTCCCTTCAGCAATATCTTCCATGGCTTCTGTCCCTGCCCTTCACGGCCCAGCCAGCCTGAGCCACCTGTTCCCCAAACTGCCCTGCTCATTCCCACCTCTGCCTCTGCTGGGACTGTGCCCTCCACCTGGAGTGCCATTTCTCCAGCTCCACCTAGGGAGACCCTCCTCATCAAACACCAGCTTCCACTAAGGTCCCCAAATGCTGCCTGTTCTGGCGGCACTTTGTACTACATCTATACTTCATTCATGTTTTCACTCACCCACTCACTCACTCATTGATTTACTACCTATCCTCTCAGGGAGTCTCTTGAGCACTTGCTGAGTGCCAGGCACTGTGCTATACACTCAGCATATGTAACCTACTCTTTTCAACTACCTGGGAGGCAGGTTTCAAAGTTATCCACATTTCACAGATGAGCAAATGGAGGCACAGAGAAATCAAAGCCATCCAGCACATCCATAGCAGAGTGTGTATTTAGACTACGTGGTTTGACCCCAGCTCCCAAGCCAGTCTCTCTGTCTAGTGTCTCTTCTGCCAGATCCTGGGCTGCTGCAGGACAAGGGCTGTCTATTCTTGCATGCAACATTCATTCAGCATGCATCCATTGAGCACCAGACATGCATCCAATGCATTCAATGAGCATAGCGTGTGTCAGATGCTATGATGGCCCCTGCACTTCTATGTGTGTGATGAGGTCTTTCACTCTTGTAGGGTGCCCAGCTTGGGGCTTGGCCTCATAAAGGATCCTTTGAGACTCCTTGCTGAATGGCATGGCTGGTAACACTAGGTGAGGGGCAGGGTTCATAGCAAGGTCTGAGGACAGATCCTTTGATAGCGGCATTGGAGCAGGACACTGATGGGGGCAGATGGCTGCTCAGAAACAGGGGGACGGGGTAGAGCTGGTACTCACTGAAGGTCAGGGAAAGTCGAGTTGAGAATGAAGGATGACAAGTCTCATTGCTTCAGATTGGCCCAGGGCTGCCCCCAGTGCTTGGATTCAGACTGGAAATTCTGCCTGCCACAGAAACCGGGCCAAGACTGTGTGCATGGGTGGCCAGAGCCAGCCAACTGTCACCTCCACTTAGGGGACAGCCCCCTTCACAGAGTAAAACTCCGGAAGGCAGACGATCTGGAGAGGTTGACCTGGTGCCAGGCTCCCTCCTCCAGGCTTGGTTTCATTTGTGCATCAGAGGGAGGAGTTGCTGTCTGGCTGTTGCATCTCGCAGGTTGGTTTCTTTTGAAGCTTCAGGTGAGAGCTCAAGAAATTTCCACTGCTCCTTGCCCTAGTTAAGCAGAAGCCCTGCAATTTGGCTTAATGTAGTGCTCATTCGCTCATCCTGTTTTGTGGTGGGTGTGGCATTGGGCACATGAAGACATGAATGAAGGGTGAGAAAAACAGGGCCAGGGTCCTGGAGAGGGAGACACACCTGTGCGCAGCTTGCTGTATCCCTAGGCCAGCAAGGCCACAGCGTTGTCATTGATGAAAAAGACGGCACCAGGGTGACCTCAAACAAGGAATGAGGGGTCCACCGTGTTTAAGGAAAGCTTCTCAGAGAAGGTGAAATTTGAGCTGGGCTGGGAAAGGGTGGGGTTTTGACAGCCTGAGAAGGAAGTATTAAGGTCATTTCAAATAGTGTGCACTTTATTCTAATGAAAGGACTCAAATGCCTCTGGTTTGATGGTGGCTCTCACAAAGCAAGTGACAGAAAACCCTCTTGCTGCCTCGAATCTTCCCCCTTCCAGGGTTTCCTGTTGCAAGGAATGACCCTGACACTCACCTACCCAGTCACCCAAGCACCCTTCACCTCATTCAACAGATTTTCCAGGCCTAGCCGGTCTAGGTTTCTAATGACTCTCAAATGTCCTGTTTCTCTGTTTGCATCCCCCTTGACTGCTCAAACCACCAGTGATTCTTCACCAGGTCACTACAACACCCTCTCAGTTCTAGGCAGAGTTCATTGTGCTTTCCTCTGGGTTCTCAAAAACACTTTGTGCTTATTTCTCTTATTGACATCATCACGTGGCATTTCACAGTATTTTGTGTCTGTGGATGCCTCATTCCTTTATCTCAAGCACAGCAGCTGTTGCATAATAGATGCTCAGTAAGTGCCTGTTGAAATGTTGGGTTGGAGCTGCCTCTACTCTCAGTCCACATGGTGTTGGCTTTCAAGATTGGATTGATGGGGATCCAGCTAAAAGTTAGAGCTCAGGAACCAGGGGCTTTGTCCAGTAGATCTGGCTTTCAAAAGGGACAATCCTATCAGGCTCCATTGGCCATAAAAGTGGGCATTTCCAGGGGCTGCTGAGGACTGGGCAGCAGCATTCTGGAAGGGGCCAGAGGAAGGCAGCATAGTTAGAAATTCCAACTGTAGGTAAGAGGGGAGATGTTAAGGTGGTGATTGGGAGCAGGGAAGGTATTGTACCATTCCCATAAAATAACGATACGTGAACTTTGTATTAGTCTGTTTTTGCATTGCTATAAAGAAATACCTAAGACTGGGTAATTTACAAAGAAAAGAAGTGTAATTGACTCATGACTCAGAAGCCTGTACAGCAAGTAGTGGCTTCTACTTCTGGGGAGGCCTCAGGAAGCTTCTAATCATAGCAGAAGGCAAAGGGGGCACAGGCTAGTCTAGTCTCATGGCTAGAGCAGCAGCAGGAGAGCAAGAGGGAAGGTGCCACACTCTTTAAATGATCAGATCTACAAGAACTCACTCACCATCACAAGGACAGTACCAAGAGGGATGGTGCTAAACTATTCACAAGAAATCAGCCCCCATGATCAAATCACCCCCCTCCAGGCCCCATCCCCAACATTGGGGATTACATTTTAATATGAGATTTGGGCAGAGACACACAGCCAAACTCTGTCAGTCTGTAGCCACAGGGATTCCATTCACTTCCTACAGACTCTGCTACTTTGCAAAACTGAGGAAGAACAGCCAGATTTGGGAGAGTTTGCAGGCTTCCAGGATCTCTGGAATGGCAGACAGCACTTGCACTCTGAAAAGATTTCATTAAGAGTCCAGAGACCCAAGCGGGGATTCCAGCTGTGCTGTGACCTGACTGTGACCTCTATGGCAAGAACCCCCTCCAGCCCAGACCACCCTCCTGCACTCTATGGATCCCTGAATATGCCAATCAGACATGTTGGTGAGAACTGTTTTTCTGTGGTTTCCCTCCTCCAGACAGCAGCTGATAGGAGCAGAAGCCATGGTCAAGCTAGCATGGGTTTGATATTAGCAAAGTGGAGAGAGGAGCCAGCCTGGCACTATTGCCTGACTACCCATGAGCCACTCCTGCCCTCTGCAGCTCCCCTGCCTGCCCATGCCCTGCACACGCACACAGCTGCCCTCAGCCTGCCACGGTCCTGCCCTGCTCTCCATCTCCTCAGCCATGACCTTCAAGGCTCCCCTTTAATTGCATGCTGTCTTTCTTCAAATATATTCCATGGGTACTTTCGGCCCAACAGCCTTGCCATCTTGGTGGAGTCCAGTGGTACATACTGCAAGCAGCAGAAATTTCCACCTGCATAAAGAGTCCCCCGACTCCCCTCTCCTCAGTGTGCCATGCAAGCCTGCAGCACCAAGAAAGCATTTGCTACCTGATGAAGAGAAGTGGTCACCTACTGATTCCAGGCCCTGGCATGGAGCCAGGCCTGCCCAGCCTAGAAAAAACTACACCTCTGTTCCCATGGGGGGTGGCAGCTCCCATCCCCATCCCATTGAGGATCTCTTAGGAGAAGCAATTTTTAAATGTTTTGCAACACTCAGAATTTATTGAAACTCATAGGCAGGAGTTCTGCGTAGACTCTTGCTTAGAGGAGTGATGCAATCTGAAAGCATCTGTGAGATAGACTCATGGAAGGAGCTGGGATCTCTTCACACCTGTGGCACCTTCAAGGTTGTAAAGGGAGGCATAGGGCCTATGCACTTCTTCAGAATGAAAGAGAGAAATGGAGAGAGAGGGGCAAATAGAGTCAGAAGATAGACTGACTGACTTCATTGTACTTTAGAATTGCAGTAAAAGAGCATAGGACCCAGAAGGAAAGTAGGGATTAGGGTCTGGTTCTGCTACTCATTGGCAGTGTGACCTTGAGAGAAGTTGCTCCCCTCTCCCCTCTAATTTATAAAAGGGGAATAACAATCCTCTCTCAAGTGTTGCTGGGAGGGTTAATTTAGAGAAGGTAAATGAAGGTGCTAGGCAGAACGGAAAGTCCTGCACACTGAGAAGCTAGTCCAGGAGCAGCTGGACATCAGCATGGTGGATGGGGACTTACGGCATCAGGCTTAACCTTGAGCCCAGTGCACTGTCTTGCTCAGCTCTGCAGCCAGACAAAGGGGCTAAGAGAGAAGATGAGAGGAGAGATCAGGAGGCTGAGGGCCTTGGAGGGGGAGCCCCTAGATACCAGTGTCAGGACAGAACCAATGGTCCAGGGTTCATGGCTTCCATTATCCCTGCAGAGGATAGACCCTGAGGACAAGCTTGATGCTATTCCTGCTGCACCAGAGGGTAAGCGGAGTCGGGCTAAATGGCATTTGGAATAAGCACCCAGGAGAGGCCTGAAGACTGTGCACGCCGTGAGGTTCAAAGCACAAGGTTCCCAGGCTTTTGGCATCCTACTTCTCCAGTGTCCCATGCATCCATTTGTCCCAGACCTCCTACCCCAGTCTGCCCTAGTTGAGGCCCCATCATATTTCCCATGAACCTGATATGGTTTGGATGTGTGTTCCCTCCAAATCTCATGTTGAAATGTTATTCCCCATGTTGGAGGTGGGGCTTCATGGGAAGTGTTTGGATTTTGGGGGCGAGACCCTCATGGAAGGCTTAGCACCATCCCCTTGGTGATGAGTGAGTGCTTTCTCTGAGTTCACGCAAGAGGGTCGTTTAAAGAGCGTGTCCCCTCCTGCACCCCGTGCTCCTGCTCTCATCATGTGAAGCACTGGCTCCCCCTTTGCCTTCTGCTGTGATTGGAAGCTTTCTGAGGCCCTCCTGAGAAGCAGATACTGGCACAATGCTTCCTGTACAACATGCACAGTTGTGAGCCAATTTAACCTCTTTTCTTTATAAATTACCCAATCTCAGGTATTCCTTTATAGCAAACAAAAATGGCCTAATGCAGGAGCATTACAACAGCACCATCACTGTCCCCCAGCCTGCAGTCTCCTCTACTCAATTCATTTCCAACAGCTTTCAGCTGGGCCATGTTAAGGCACATCTCAGTATGTCTTTACCTGGCTTGTAAACCTTCAAATTGGTCTCCTCACAGACACTGCCTACAGCAGTTTCCCAAATGATCTTCCGGGTCACACTAGTTCCTACAAAATATTAATGGTGTTCCTTGGGAAAAAGCTCCATGCCCAAATTGTATTGGAACTGCTGGGCACAGCAACAAAGGCAAGCTTCCACACAGATGGACTTCTCAGCACCCCCACCATGCAGGCGGTACCATGAAACTCCCAGAAGGGGAGAATGGGCCACCGTTTCCTCGTTCCCTAGCTTACTGGGAACACCTTCTTCCTCTCTCTTTTGTGGAGGTAGAATTCCATCGAACACAGTGTGGGGAAATGTGGCCTAAAGAATGAAGTCCAAATTCCTTAGGCCAACATTCAAGATAACCTGTGATTAGGTCCTAGGATCATGGAGAATTGAGTTAATTGTATCAGAATGGGATTTCTGCAACCACAAAAGCCTCCAGTGAGAGTAAATGAACTTGAAACAGAAGAGATCTTGTGCTGCAATCCTGGGGATGGTGCCATAGGTGGGAATAGGTGGATGCACGAGGGTCAGGTAGCCTGGAGACTCTGTGCTTAAAGAAGGATCTACTTAGAAAGGAAGTTTCTGGTTGAACAATTTAAAGGGAGACTATTGTGAATGTAGCACCAATATCTGCCCTACCCATCTGAGAAATGGCCATGATAAAGGTAGAGGACATAGGAGTGGGAACAAGCTTTGGAAGTCACATAGTTTGGTGGTCTCATAATAGTGTTCCTAGCAGTCACCTAGAAGTACTTGTTAGACACACACCCCCACACTCCCCTCAACATGCACATGTTGGAAATTCTAACACAGCAGATCTGAAATGGAACTTGGGAATCTAAATTTAAAATATATTCCCCAGATGACTTGAATGCATGTAGTCTTTACATATTTCCATATATATTGATCCAATAAATATTGGCTAATAGATATTGATCTATTCTTTGTTTCATACAGATAATGAAGCTGAGGCCTGTTCAATCCATGAGGGGCTAGGCCATGGGTTGAGGTGCCTTCTAACTTTACATCAGGTCTCTCTCCACTTTACCAGGTCTAAATGAGCTGGAAGTCATCCCTGGGAGAAACAGGTTTTGGAGAGACAAGGAGCAAATTGTGTCCTCTCTGGAGGACTAATCTGGAAGTTTAATTACATAAACATAGGAAGCAAATACTGAAGAGCCTAAGGGGGTGACAGCCATAGTGATTTTAACCAGCTAGTTAGAGTACAATGAAGTATTCAGGGTGAGAGAATTATGCTAGGCCAAGGGATAAAACCTTGCATGGAGAAAGGATGGTGATGACATGCTTCCAGGGAGGCCCAACCATGCTCCAGAATGTCCTTGCCTAGAATAGTTGAAGAGTTAGTCAATATAGCTACAAGTATTTTTCAAGCATTAGTGCTTTAGGTCAGGAGCAGAGTCTGGGACCGGGACTCAGAGACAGAATGCACTGAGGGATGAAGGGACTGGGAGAAGTAGGACATGGTGGGAGGAAAGAGGCAAGGATGTAGCCTCTGCTGAAGTCTAGCTTCCTCTGGTCCCATGGGGAACTCAGGAACTTGGCATCTGTTTTAAAGAGCTATCTTGCATCGTGCCCTGAAATTCAGCAGTTGTTGGCTCTGCTGAGCTGGTCCCACCTTGAGGCAAGTGTTGGACTGCTGTACTCTCATATCGGTCTGTTAATGGCTGCAGGCTGCTCCTCCTGGGGAGTGGGGTGGGAGCTATCCTTTCAGAGGAGGTGGCTTCCTTCAGCTGAGAACAGTTCTCCAGAGAAGGTACAGCTGTGATTTGCCAGCTGCCAATACTTGGAGAAGGTGGGAGCTGGAGGCATGACAGAGTAGAGGGGATTTGGTGGAGTGCACACAGCATCCATCACCACCCAATTGTTTTGTACCCTATGGAGGGGAAAACTGAGGTCTTGAGTGAACAAAGGACTTGCTGAGGGTCACGTGGCTCAGTTCCTGAGTTTGGAGCTCTACTGTCATCAAGTCCCTTATTTTTATTTTTATTTTTTTTGAGATGGAGTCTCGCTCTGTCGCCCAGGCTGGAGTGCAGTGGCACAATCTCGGCTCACTGCAAGCTCCGCCTCCCGGGTTCATGCCATTCTCCTGCCTCAGCCTCTCCAGATCCTCTAAGCAAAAGGGTGTCACTGGTGGAATCTGTTTCTTTGTCCTTTCTCGGTAGAGCCAACAACTGCTGAACTTCAGGGCATGCTGCAAGATTTTTCTTTAAAACTGGTGCCATATTGATTTTTTTCAGGACCTTGTCCTTGCTGCCTCTGTCCTATACACTGTAATGAATTGCTTTCTTTTTCTGCTTGTACCTGGGGGTGACTTTATCATAGAAAGGGCTATTTTAAAAAGCAGACAGCGATGTCCTCTTCAATATGTTTCCCTGATGGATAAAAATGCATTCTCAAATGAACACAATGTTGGAATCATAGAATTTAGCACTGGAAAGGGAATATCAGAGACTATCTGGGGATCAGCGGGGTGGAGGGGGGATGTTTTCAGCATCCACGATATGCCACCACCCACTCTTCTTCACACACCTTTTCCTTGGCAGGTTTTGACTACAAGTCTGCAGGTGTGCAGTGGCTAATTTCTCTCCCTCCCCACTTTATGAACCAGACACATAGCAGCAGAGTAGGCAATAAAACAACATCCCAGGATTTCCTGTGATATCACTTATAGCCTTTCAGAGCTTCTGATCACTGCAAGATAATCTGAGACAATACCTGAGCCAACGTCATTCCATCCAAAGCAAAGAAGCTTGATGTTTTAATTAACTTGTCTGGCCTGGTCATGGGCATATGTAGAATTCTCGGGGGGTGTTTTGAAATATGAAAACAGCTCTTGGATCTCAGTTTTGACCTTCAAATGCCTCTGGGGGTCTGGGAAGGCCCACTTGGGACTCTGAATATTTTCAGATTGCAGATGGGGAAGCTGAAGCCCAGAGTGGGGAAGTGATTTTCCCAAGGCCACATAGCAAAGAAGATAAAAAACTGAAACTTAAGGTCAGACATTTCCTCGAGACATCAAAAGTTAGAGCCCATGAGATAATGAGTGAAAACATGCATAGCAAACTGTAAAGCTGTCTACATATGTATGTGATAGGCCTTGAGTCCACTCCTTGAGTCCATCCTTTTGAAAGGTTGCCTTGACAAGCAGCAGGACTGAGAAGTCATCAGAAACCTGGAAATGCCAGGACTTACAGGTTGTTTTTTGTTTTTTGGGTTTTTTTGAGACGGAGTTTTGCTCTGTCACCAGGCTGGAGTCCAGTGGTGCGATCTTGGCTCACTGCAACCTCCGCCTCCCGGGTTCAAGCGATTCTCCTGCCACAGCCTCCTGAGTAGCTGGGACTACAGGCACACACCACCACACCCAGCTAATTTTTGTATTTTTAGTAGGGATGGGGTTTCACCATGTTGGCCAGGATGGTCTCGATATCTTGACCTCATGATCCGCCTGCTTTGGCCTCCCAAAGTGCTGGGATTACAGGCATGAGCCATTGCGCCCGGCCAGGACTTACAGTTTTAATAAGGAGAGCCAAGACGTTTTTCTGTGGCTTTTCTTGAAGGTGATCTCACTGCACTGACTGACGATCCTTCCCCATTTTTATAGCAATCTGGTGGTGATATCACAGCAAATAAATTTAAGTGACATGTTCACTTCAATTGCAGGCTTTAAACTCTAAGCACTGTATTTTATTTTCCTGAAGATGTGGCACACAGCTGATTCACCTGTACTCCTGAGTCATATTTATAGGACAAAAGCTTTCTTGGCAGCAACACGAATTAGTTCATGATCTTCAAGATTCATTGCAAAAGCTGGGTGCATGTGGCTTTCTATCTGGAAGGGCTGAAGTCATTATTATTCTCCCTCATTGATACAGGGTTCACTGCCATGTGAGCTCAGGCTGCCCACCTGAGGTGCTGTTCTCATTCAGGAGATTTGCCTCCACAAGCTCCAAGACTGCTTGGAAGACCTGGGGTCATTTGAAAGGTATTACTGAATTGCTTCCTTTGGCCCACTCCTGCAGATCCTGAAATTCCATTAGAGTGTCTCAGTTCAGCTTCATTCATTGACATCAAGCTGGAAGGGACCTGAGAAAATATCTAAATTAGCATCTTCATTGCACAAATGAGAAACAGAGGCTTCTACCAGGGGTGTGTCTCACCTGTGGTCACACAGCTAATGACAGAGCCAGAACTAGGACTTAGAACTGTTGGCTCCTCTCGGAGGGCTGATTTTGTCACATCCTGTTGTCTTCTCAATTGAACAACACCCGATAGAGTGCTTATCAGGCTCTGGTGTGGAAAACGCAGCCACACATTCATTCTTTCAGCACACTTTATCACATTCCTATCACATGTGAGGTACTGTTCTAAGCTATTGGGAGCAGGGTGATGAACATGATAAAGGGTTTGATTTTATGAGCTTCTATTCTTGGGAGAGAGATGAACTGATAAACTAATAAATAAGTAGGCAAAGAGATAACATCAAAGACTTAGAAGTACTATTTTAAAAAACAAAGCCACACAAGGACTTAGTAGGAGAGAGAGTGATTGTTCTAGGGAGGTACTTTGGCGAGATTGTCCAAGAAACACATCTCTGTGGAGATGGCTTTTGAGCAGAGACAAAATAATAAAGCAAGTCATCTGAAGAGCTCCCCAGGCAGGGTGAAGAGTGGAGGCAAAGGCCCTGGGGTCAGAATTAGCTTGATGTACTCAAGGAATAGAACGAAGATCCATGTGACTCTAGTAGAAGGAATAAGATGAGAGTCTTAGAACACGAGTTTACAGAAATAGGCACGGGCTAGATCTCCTTACATAGAACCTTTTTAAAAATTAGCTTGTAATAATTGTACTTATTTATTAAGAACAAGTGATATTTTGATACATATACAATGTATCATGATCAAATCAGAGTAATTCACACGTACAGCGCCTCAAGCATTTATCATCTCTTTGTGTTGGGAATATTCTGAATCCTCTCTTCAGCTATTTTGAAGTATACAATACATTTTTGACAAAGGTGTGAAGTACACATATTTGGGAAAGAAGAGTCTCTTCAATAAATGGTGCTGGGAAAATTGGATATCCATGTGCAGAAGAATAAAATCAGATCATCTTGGCCCATCTCTAGTATAGAATCTTGTGGCTCATGATAAAGCATTTAGATTTTATTTGTAATTGATTAAGATGATCTGATTAACAGTTTTTAAAAGTCACTCTAATTGTTGCCAGGAGATTTTCATATAAGGGGTTTGGTAAGGAGGTTTTGCAGCAGTCAGGTGACCATGGAGGCAGTAGTGAACTTGGAAAAATGACGTGTGCTCAGATTCTGAGTATATCTTCAGTGCAGAGCTAACATTCTTGCTAATAGATTGGATGAGGGTATGAAGGAAAGAAAGGAGATAAAGTTGCATTCTTTAATTGAATAAATGGAATGCCACTTATTGAGGTGAAGAAATATGTGGAAGAAATGCTTATGTGAGTAGGGGAGGTGTATGAAAGCATGAGTTCTGTTTTGGATGTGTTAAGTTTGAAATACTTAGTCAACAATCAAGTGGAGAGAAAAGTAGGCAATTGATAAATGGGTCTGGAGTTCAGAAAAGACATTAGGCTTAAAAACAAAGTTTTTAAAACCTTACAGTTTGGGGCTTAGCAAACTACAGCCTGCAGATCAAATCCATCTGCTGGCTGTTTCTTGTAAACAAAGTTTTATTGGAACACAACCACATTCATCCACATATTGTCTGTAGCTGCTTTTGCATTACAACAGCAGGAGTTGAAAGACCATCTGAGTCAAAAAACCTAAAATATTTGCTAGTCTGGCCCTTTATGGAAAGTTTACTGGCCACTGTAATAGTTAATATTTAAAACTGTGAAAGTAGATAATAGTACATAATAAGTGAGAGTATAGATAAGAAAAAATGATGAAGAACTGAGTCCTGGGGCATTTCACCATTTAGAAGACTAGAAGAGAGTGGGGACCATCAAAGGAGATTGAATGGAGTGACTGGCAAGACAGGAGAAAAGGATAGTGTGGTGTCCTGAAGTGATCACTTATGTCAGATGCTGTTGATAAGCAGAGAGAAATGAGGTCTAAGATTCAGCCTTTGGGCTTGGCAAGATAGCAGGCATCTGTGACCCTAAAAGGGGCTATTGTACTGTAGTGGTGGGAATAGCAGCTCAATTCAAATAGCATTAGGAAAAAAAAGAGGTGAAGAAATAAGGACAGTGGGAGCAGATTTCTCTTGAGTAATTTTGCTGTAAATGGGAGCATAGAAATGGGGGTGTGGCTAGAAAGGGATGTGGGGGTCTAGAGAATTGTTCTTAATTTGGGAGACATTTTGGCATAGTTGAGAATTGATGGAAATGGAGGGAGAAATTGGTGACACAGGAGAGACAATGAATGTTGGAAGAAACAAAGTTCTTGGCTAGAAAACAGTGTTCAGAACCCACACTTGGGCTGGATAGGACAGCCTTAGATGGGATCAGTGCTATGGTTTCAACATTTGTGTCTACTTCAGAATTCATGTTAAAACTTAATCCCCAGTGCAATGGTATTAAAAAGTGAGACCTTTTAGAAGGTGATTAGGTCATGATGGCTCTTCCCTCAAGGGTGAGATTAGGACCTTATAAAAGGGCTTGAGGGAATGAGTTTTCATTTTCCTTCCTTCTAACATGTGAAGACACAGCATTTGACCCCTCTGGAGGAAGCAGCATTTAAGACACCATCTTGGAAGCAGGGACCAGAGCCTCTCCAGATACTAAACTGCTGGCACCTTGATCTTGGACTTTGCTGACTCCAGAACCGTAAGCATAGATTTCTGT
Source organism: Hylobates moloch (assembly GCF_009828535.3). Classification (NCBI taxonomy): domain Eukaryota; kingdom Metazoa; phylum Chordata; class Mammalia; order Primates; family Hylobatidae; genus Hylobates; species Hylobates moloch. Next base: position 9,782,379 of record NW_026652291.1, on the reverse strand, counting down.
TCTTTATAAATTACCCAGTCTCAGCAGGAAGGGACTAAGACAACCAGGAATAATTCTTCCATTGTAACAGAATGAAAGCAGATAAGTTGGTTGATTTGAGGTGGAAAGATTTAGAAGGTTTTTTTTTCCTTATTGCTTCTATACTGTTTTCTTGGGGAAATAGTAGGTAAAACCTACTTCTACATATATACCCAAGAGGCATTACAACATACATCCAATCAAAAACCTGCACATGAATGTTCATAGCAGAAGTATTCATAAGAGTCAAAAAGTGGGAAAAACCCAAATATCAATGAACTGATGAAAGACTAAATAACATGTGGTATATCCATACATGGGAATATTACTAGGCACTAAAAAGAATAAAGTATGGATACATGCCATAACATAGATGAACCTTAAAAACATTATGCTAAGTGAAAGAAGCCAGTCACTGCCAAAGACCACGTAAGATTCCACTTATGAAATATCTAGAACAGGCAAATCTATAAGGACAGAAAATAGATTAGTGGTTGCCTAAAGTTGGAATGCAGGTTGGGGAAAAACATGACCGGTAATGGGTATGAAGTTTTCTTTCGAGTGATGAAAATGTTTTAAAACTAATTGTGGTGATGGTTGTACAGCAGCTCTAGCAAACTAACACAGGTTACAAGGATAAAGACATTCATCTGGCTGGAGGGGAAATAAGTTCTTCCTTAAGTCTTTCAAAAATTTGGACCCGTGGGGGATGACTAGAAGGGATATGACCTAAGAGCTCAAGGGATTTGAAAACATTGTGCTTGCTCACCTACACCCATCTAATTTTCGACAAAGCTAACAAAAACAAGCAATGAGGAAAGGACTCTCTATTCAATAAATGCTGCTAGGATAACTTGCTAGCCATATGCAGATTGAAACTGGATCCCTACCATTCACCATATACAAAAACCAACTCAAGATGAATTAAAGACTTAAATGTAAAATCTAAAACTATAAAGACCCTAGAAGAAAATCTGTGACCCTCAGCAAGTTCAATTATTATTTTTTCTTTCCAACTTTTGTTTTAGTTTCAAGGGGTACTTGCTGAGGGTCACAGGGTCCAGAAGAGTCTTTGAAATTGAGGTGGAAGATTTCACAGGTGTATGTGTGTGTGTTTCTGTGTGTGTGTGCATGTGTGTGCGTGCATGTCATGTGCACATTTGTGGGCCAGAGTATTATAGGAACAAAGTCATGGAGACAGGAGAGCATGAAGTGGGTTTGGGAGCAGTGAGAGTTTGAGTTTGGGAGCAGCACAGGGACGAATGATAGGATTGGGCTGGAGAGGCAAGCTGGGGCTTTGTTTCGGATACTGCTCCAGTGGGTGGCCCCATTTTTCAGGGCTAGATGAAGATAAGGAAAGTGGGAGCCACTGTTTCCCCACAAGTTTCCTGGAGGAGAGGATGGGCCATTTAGTGGTTGTCCTGGAAGTCACAATGAGCCTAGAGCCCATGTGTGAGATATAGACAAGGAAAAGTCACCTGGGGCAGTTGGGAGTATCAGTGAGGAAGGAACCTTCCACCCTAAAGGTGTGGGAAACTTAGGAGAGGTTGGGTCCATGCAAAGAGGGTCTCCTTTGGGAGTGGGTACATGAGGGAGGCACAGAATGGAAGAGATAAACGAATGAAATTAGTATCTGCTGAGCAGCTTCTGTGTCCCAAACACTCTACTAGGCCTTTCAGATGCATTATCTGAGTTCCTTCTCACAATAGCCCAGTAAAAATGGTACCATTACCCCATCTTCCACATAAGAAATAGACTCAGAGAGAGGTAGTCACATGCCCAAAGGCAAAGAGCTAGTGGCCAGGCTGAGCATGAATCTAAATTTCCCTGTCTCATTTTTACACTCTACCATACCTCTGCAGTAATTTTTGAAAGGACAGATTGCCTGGCCAGATGGGCCATCTGCTCAGTTGTTGTTGATCACAATCCACCCGCCCCTCTGGCATAAACATGCCTTGTTCACCCAACCAGAGGAGCTTGGATACCATCTACGCCTCCTTGGGTTCTTAAAGACCACAAGAATAGCCACCCAAGATGAAATGGTGATGCTTTCGCCCAAAGCAGAGGCCTCAGTGGGCTCAGAGACCAATGGGAATGTGTGTGACAGTGTGTTTATCATACTCAAAGGGAGACCTTTCTAATAACAAGTGTTGTATTGGGGACAATTATTTTTAACCAGGGCTCTTTCAAGAAAAGATGGACAATAAACTTCATGTGCCCTTCAGCTAAAAGCATTTTACTTTAACCTTCAGCTACAGAAAGCCTGGGGAATATGACAACGGTTTTCGTTCATTGACCACCTACTGTGTACCAGGGGCTCTACACATATTATCTTGTGTTGTGATGGGAAACACAAGGATGGTGCATTTCCAGCCACTGAAGCCAGTATAGCAGAAGCATGAGAGCCCTTGTCACATAGGTGAGCACCAGGGCAGTCATCCCCAAAGTCTGCTGGGTGGAAAGAATGAGTGGTCCACTATCTGGTGCACTCCCTGCAGCCACACAGATTGCATTTCTGGGACACTTGCTATGGTTTAAATATGTTCCCCAAATTTTATGTATTCGATACTTAATCCCCAAATTTATATGTTTATGGCATTTGGAGGTGGAAACTTTGGGAGGTAATTACCATTAGATAAGGTCATCAGGGTGAGGTCCCCATGATGGAACTGGTAGCTTTATAAGAAGAGGAAGAGGGACCTGAGCTGGCATGCTCTTGCTGTCTTACCATATGATGTCCTTTGTGATGTTATGACATGATAAGACAGCCCTCACCAGATGCAGCCCCTCAACCTTGGACTTCCCAGCCTCCAGAACTATAAGAAGTATTTTTTTCTTCATAAATTACCCATCCTTGCGTATTCAGCCATAGCAACAGAAAAAAGACTAAGACAACACTGTGATCTGCATGCCTGGACAGGGGCAGAACATCTGAGCTTCCCACGTCATCACAGCCTCTGCCAAGCCTCTCTGATCGTTTCTGCTTTTCTGGCAATTTCAAGCCACCTCCCCATGGGCTCAGTGGTTGCCTTTCTCCATTCTGAGAAGATTCTGATTGTGAATTCAGCACAAAATCAAGGCCGGTTCTCCTTGATTTTTCTCCTTCCTTTACTAGGGAACTTTCTGTTTCATTAGAGCATATCTGAGCAATTGATACTCCTCTACCAGCAAGATTTTGTGTGCACAATGATTCCACTGGGACAAGTGTCCAAATAGACCTTATTTTCTGAGCTAGTGATTCACTGGGGGTAGATTCAAGGAAATTGATGAGCACATCACCACATGTATGAGGGTCCGTGACTCTCGAAATGGTTAGCTCATGTCCTGCTAGTCTAGATTGCAGCCTTATTAACTCTTCCTTGGACACAACCTCTAATGGCTTCCCCACTTTCACTGCCTGTCACTCACCTGGAAAGGCTCAGTGAGGCTGGGGCAGGCAGGACAGAAAAGGCCATTGCAGAATTACGGAGTAAACATAAAAGATGCCAGGGAAAGGGGAGGGTAAGTCTAGGACCAAGAAGGCTTGTGGGGTGGGGGAGCTGGAAGGTGGCAGGGGAGCTGATTTTCTGAGAATCTTCTACATACCAGACACTACTCTGAGCCTTTTAAGCTCAATATCACAGTGTAATCCTTCTAAAGCATAATTCTGCTCTCACCACTTCTCTGTTTAAAACCCTTCAAGGGCATGTTGACACCTGTAAATAGAGATCCAAACCACTTCTTATGACATAGAAGACTCCCCAGCTCCAGTTCCTGCCTAATCTTGCACCACTTTTCTTTCTTACATCCTGTAGTCATACATTGGCTGCACCTACAACTGACATTGCAGTTTCCCAATGACTTCCTCTCGTACCTTCAAGCCTCAGCACGTGCTGATCTCTTTGGTCATGATACCCTGTCTTCAGTGTCTTCATCTGTTAGATAAACAACCTGCATTTTTTCTTTAAATGTCTCTTCCTCTAGGCCGGGCACAGTGGTTCATGCATGTAATCCCAGCACTTTGGGAAGCCGAAGCGGGTGAATCACCTGAGGTCAGGAGTTCAAGACAAGCCTCGCCAACATGGTAAAACCCCATCTCTACTAAAAATACAAAAATTAGCCAGATGTGATGGCTCATGCCTCTAATCCCAGCTACTGGGGAGTCTGAGGCAGGAGAACCATTTGAACCCGGGAGGCAGAGGTTGCAGTGGGCCGAGATCATGACATTGCATTCTAGCCTGGGTGACAGAGCGAGACTCCATTAAAAAATAAATGTCTCTTCTTTTGGACACAGCCTTTTGTCTTCCCCAGGCTTGGACAGCTGTCCTCTAACTGGGTTCTCATATGCTCCATTGCAAGCCCTATCCTAGACACATTTCACTTCATAGTAGTTATCTATTGCCCCACTGGACAGTGAGCTCCTTCAGGACCAGGTCTGGATCCCTGAATCCTCAGCAGCCTACATGATACTGAGCATGTAGTTGGCCCTCCAAATACGTCTGTTGTGTGAATCAATGTCTGAGTCCATTTGCAGATAGGCTGGCAGGATACCAAATTTCTTTCAAAAGCAGTGTCAGAAAGCTTCTAGTAGCCAGTTACCTTTTGATACCCAGGGATGCAACTGTAGAACTTTGGGTCCTTTAAAACCAGTAAAGTCATCAGAAAATTTTAGTGGATGAAGACATGGAGGGACACACATTTCCAGCAAGTGCAGGAGAGGAAACAAAGAAAATCACCAGAAGATCTGACTTCTGAACTGTTCATGCCTTGGCAATTCAGAAGGCAGGAAAATGCTCTGGGCAAAGCCAGAGTTTATTTATTCGGCCAAATTCAAGCCAGTATTAATAATATAATGGCTTTAAAATGGTTTGGTATTCCTGGCATGGCCTTCCTCACCTGTGCAAGCCCAGAATGCCCTGCCCCCTAGCATATAGACATTCATTCACCCACTCATTCATTTTTTTCATTTATTCATTGAATACATAATCTATTAAGTGCCAGCTCTGTGCCAGGCTTTATACTAGTGCCTGGTAATTAAGAGATTGCCAGAGAAAATGAACCTACTGAGGGATGGGAAAAGTAGGTGGTCTCTCTAATACAATGAGTGGTGTAGTGGACTTACCACAGAGGAGGGCCCCTGATCTAGCCAGGGATTCAAGGAAGACTCAAACTTGACAAATGAGGAAAGAAGCCTTTACTAGCAGGAGGAATAGTGGGGCCAAGTCCTGGGGGTGTGAGAAAGAATTGTATATTGTTAGGACTCCAGGTTGTTCATCACTGATGAATAATGATGCCAGAGAGGAGGCAGGGCTGAATCTAGGGGGCCATGAATGACAAGCCGATAGTTGTCATTTTAACCTTTGGATGATGCAAGCCACTGGAAAGCTTTAAGCAACGAAGGACAGGATTTGATTTTCAGTGATTGCCAGGCTGCTATTTGGAGGATAAAATGAGGTTGGAAGTCCAAGGTGAGGGGCAGAGAGTGACTATAATCAGTGAAGGAGCTTGCTTGAATTCTGGTGCAGATGCATTTGAGGACTACTTCCTCTGCTGCCTGGCTCAATGCAACATTCAGATCTTCCTTCCTCTCATGGAGAGTTCATAGATTCAGAGGCATCAAATTCTTTTGTTAGGTGACTTGTGCCTTTTATATGGTCTGAGGGGATGTGCTGAAGACTGATTTCATGCCCACTTGTCATCAGCCTGATGTCTGTTACACCCTCAAAATTCTATGGGCTTCACAGAAGTGTAAATCAGCTTCAGGGGCCTTGGAGACCATATAACCAAGGCTCTGTGCTGACCATACCTACCTTTGTCTCTTTCATTCCAGCTTATTTGGGAGTGACTTGAAAAGTACCATGATTATAACCCTTCCCTGAAGCATAGGGACCAGCCCCTCCCTTCCTCTCCTGCTTCCTCTCCCTCAGCATTTTTTTTTAAGGAAGAATGTCTGAATTTTTCCTTTATTCTTGAGGGATAGTTTTGCTAGATATAAAATTATTGGTTAAGAGGTTTTTGTTTGTTTGTTTGTTTGTTTTTGCAGGACTTTAAATATGTCATCCCACTGCCTTCTGGCCTCCTTGGTTTCTGATGAGAAATCAGCTGTTATCATATTGAGGATCCTTTGTACACAATGAGTTGGTTCTCTCTTGTTGCTTTGAAAATTCTCTTTGTGGCTTCAGGTATCCACAATTTGAGTATAATATGTCTTGGTGTGAATCTCTTAGAATTTATCTTGTTTGGAATTCATTGAACTTTATGAGTGTGTAGATTCATATCTATCATCAGGTTTGGAACTATTTTGTTTTTGAGATGAGGAGTCTCATCTCAAAAAAAAAGTGAGATGGGCCTTTTTTTTTTTTTTTTGAGTCTCACTCTGTCACCCAGGCTGGAGTGTAGTGGCACAATCATAGCTCACTGCAACCTTGAACTCCTGGGTTCAAGCAATCCTCCTGCCTCAGTCTCCTGAGTAGCTGGGACTATAGGCATATGCCACCACACTCAGCTCATTTAAAAAAAATTTAGTAGAGATGCGGTCTTGCTATGTTGAGCAGGCTGGAGGTTTGGGAAGCTTTTAGCCACTATTTTCTCTCTGTTCTCCTTCTGGGATTCCTATGATGCATATATTGGTACAATTGATGGTGTTCCACAGGTTCCTCAGGCTCTGTTCGTTTGTCTTCATTTTGTTTTCTTTCTGTTCCCCAGAATCGATCATATCAAGGGCCTTATCTTCGAGTTATCTGATCCTTTATTCTTCCTGCTTAAATCTACTGTTGAAGTCCTCCAGTGAATTTTTTATTTCAACTATTGTACTTTTCAACCAGAATTTCTGTTTGGTTCCTTTTTATAATGTCTATCTCTTTATTAATATTTTCATTTTGTTCATACATTCCTTTCCTAATTTCATTTAGTTGTTTGTTCATGGTTTTCTTCAGCTCATGGAACACATTTAATACAGCTGATTTAACGTCTTTGACTAGGTATGTCTGGTCTTTTTCAGAGATGGCTTCTGTTAAGTTTTTTTTTCCTGTGATTGGATCATACTCTTCTGTTTCTTTGTAGGTTTTTTTTGTTTTTTCCTTGAGAACTGGACATTCTGAGTATTATAATGTGGCAACTCTGGGAATCAGATTCTTCCCTTCTTCAAAGATTGCTGATTTTTGCTTCTTGAAGGCTAGCATTATCTGTTTGTGACTTTTCCAATTTATTTCTGCAAAGTACATATTCCTTGTTGTGTCTGGTCACTGAACTTTATGTTCTATTTTCTTTGAAGTCAACTAGTGACCTAACAAAGATTTTTCTTAAAGGTCTGGCTCTAAAATAATGGGGGAAAGGGTTCTATCTCTTTAAATCTTCCAACAGATGACACCAGAGAAGTCACTGATGACAAGAGACTGTACCAGTCTCTCAAGCCATGACCAAACCAACCAAAATGTACAACTTCAAACTTTTGGAGGACAAGTCTCACTGCCCACCCTCTCACAGCCAGCTGCACCAAGAACATAAGCTTCTATGCCCACAGGTGTAGTGGGGCTGAGAAATGGAGGAAAGTACTTGGTTTCCCCATGCTACTCACTTATGAAGGATCAGCAGCCTCTTCCTTTATCAAGAATTCTATTGGGTGTCATTAATGTCCTGAAGTTCCAGAGTTCCAGCAGAGTTTATTTCACTTACTCTTTTCAGCTTAATGTTTGCTTTGGGGGAGGGACTAGTCTATAGAGCTATTTGCACCATGATTTTGGGTGATATCATGGTATCACTTGGAAGAGCTTTCTGAGTTCCCCTATCTGGGAGGGAGGCATCTGGGGCTTGGTAGAATGTCAGTGGTAAGTTCAGGTCTCAAAGAATAGAAGCAGGGATTTGACCACTTAGGATTGGCTCCAGGCTTGGATTCAGAGTGAGAGGGAGGGGTGAATTGGGGCCCTCTTTAATGCTACTCAGCTTACTACCTTTGGGTAGGATGAAGTAGCAACTGACATCTATTGAGTGCCTGACATTTTTTCGTTAAAGCCTCACCAGTCTTGAGTAAGAAATTTTACTGTCCTCATTTCATAAATGAAATGACAGAGGCTCAGAGAGGTGATGTAATATTTCCCATGCCATATAGCTGGTAATGGTGGGGGCAGGATTTGAACCTAGGTCTGTGCGAGTCCACAGCTTAACCCCTCTCAGCCTATCATGCTTTGGATGGGGAGTCCATGTAGTAGCCCTGCCTAGAAATAAAAATGTAGTATTTGATTAGACCTTCATCTGGACTGTACCTCTCGGAGGCTAAGTCAACTGGACCTCAGTTTTTCGATCTCTGCAGTGGGAGCTCAAGGTGGTTTATCTCTGAGATTCTATGGAATTCAAAGAAAACAGGGACCCAAAACAGGCCTGTAAAGCCCGAGTTAAGAGCTTCCCAGGACTCAGAGAGAGGGGCTGGGTCCAGCCTGGCTGGGGCAGGGCATATTCCCTCCACAGAGGACCGGTCCTTCTCAGCAGCACCAGACTGGCCCTTTGTCTGCTGAGGTGCCAGTTGGCTGAAGAAGCTGCTAATCTCTGCTTAGCATCCTGGCAGGATAGGGGGCCAGAGAGCCAGGGTTGGAAGGAGCTGCATCTTCCTTCAAGGAGGCCTTCATTACAACCACACCTTGGGCACTGCCAGGTGATCTCTCTGTCTTGTTCCAAACATGGCCAAAGACTGGCCTTGGCTGAACATGGCTTATCTTTAGAGAATACTCTATGCTCAGCTGAAATTAGAGCCATTTTTTTCTTTGACACTGTCAACGCCTCAACTTTTTGCACCTACCTGCATGTTGGCTGCTAGCGTATGCTTGCTGACATAGCAGATCCTACTCTTCAGACCAGGGCTATTTGCTGTGGGGAGTTAGCCTTTCCATGGAGCTGCATTTCTTGCCTCTCACTCAGATAAAATCCCTCCTAGTGGCCTTGCCCCATGGGAAAGAAGCAAGAGTGGTCCTTCCTCATCATAACTAACACCAGACACCAGTTGGATGCTCGAGGCAGGTAAACTCCATCCTGATCCACAATCAACACTTCCCTGCCTTCATTCAGGTTGTTCTTCCTCCTCTTTTGTGTTATCCAATCAAAAAGCAGGGAGCTACATTTTCTCCTTCTCTTGCCTTCCCTGCAAACTGAGTTGAAACCAGCAGATACACAAGGGTCCTTGCTGTGTGTCAGGCACCAAGGCACCAAGATGAAAGAGTTGGTCCCTGGCCTCAGGAACTCATAATACATGTCAACCAATTGGCTGAGGCCAGAAGAGCTCCGAAGACCCAAAATCAGAGAGGTTATGAAAAGGTCCTCCATTTTTCAAACCAATGAGGGATGGAACTTTCCCTTATTGGGAATGAACCAGGAATGATCCAGGGATAAGGCATGCAGCCTAGATGCTACTGTCTGTGGTGTCAGAGAAACAGAACCAATAGTTTCTCTCTCTCTCTCTCTCTGTGTGTGTGTGTGTGTGTGTGTGTGTGCAGAGAGGGAGAGAGATTTACGACTTACGTAACAATTGACTAACATGATTACAGAGGCTGACAAGTCCCAAGATCTGCACTCTGCAAGCTAGAGACCTGGGAGAGCCGATGAGTAGTTCCAGTCCTAAAGCAGGCAAACTCAAGATCCCGAAAGAGCTGATGTTTCAGTTCAAGTCTGAAGCAGGAAAAACCTGATGTCCCAGCTCAAAGGCGGGAAGGCAAAAGAAGCTCCTTCTGACTCAGTCTTTTTGTTCCATTCAGGAGGGCAATCTGCTTTACTCAGTTTACCAACTCAAATGTTAATCTCATCCAGAAACACCCTCACAGACACACCCAGTGTAATGTTTGACCAAATGTCTGGGCACCCTGTGGCCCAGCCAAGTTGACACATAAAATTCGCCATCACAGGGAGAATCTTTCACTGGTTTCTGTGTGCTGAGTCTCACCATCCTACAGACTGATACATCATTTGATGGGGAGAATGTAGCAGAGACATTAATGGTGTGGAGTCTGAGCTACTCTCAGCATTTGTGCCCTGGATTCATCACTTTCCCTCTGTGTGAACTTGGTCATTTTGTTTAACCTTCTGTGTCTAAGTTATCCCACCAGCAAGATGGAGCTATTAATAGAAACCATGTTGTGGTGTCGTAGCAGAAGAGAGTAACTCTGTAAAGCACTTAGCACAGTGTCTGGTGGATAATACCTGCTCAAGACTTGCAAGTTATTGTCATTGTTGTTATTACAGACTTTTTGCCTCTTCCTCCAGAGTGTGTGCTAACTCAGCACAGAGAAAAGTGCATGGGGTTTGGACCCAGAAAGGCCAAGTCTGGCTCCATCCTACACATCTAGAGCAAATAGCCAAGATTCTCTGTGCCTGGCACTCCCTGTGTGTAAGTGGGGAGGATGTGACTCAATAGATTGCTTCAAGGGTTAGAGAAAGCATCCATACAGCATCCAGCCCACCTGAGCTACTCAATGGTAGCTGGTTCCTTTTCCACCCCTAATGGCAGAGACTGCATCTGTCTTTCATTAGCATCCCCAGTGAGCACCACACTGGTAGTAAGGGCTCATAAGAGGTTGTTTGAATGCAGTGGCTTTGCCTGATGAGAAAACATGGCCCTACCTATTCCCAGACACCCTTTCTAGAGATCAGGTCCAACAAGTGCTCAGTATCACGTTGTATCCACACAGCCTTCTAAGAGGACAATCTGTCCCAGGTACTTGTGAAACTCTTGCTGCTGCCAGGTCTAAGTGAGCTGATGGAAGGCAAGAGAGATGGCTGGTGGGAGAAGAGCAAGGCTGTTTCTCAACTCTGGGACAATGGGAAGCGAATAGAAAATAGAGAATCAATTGCACTTGGGAGTGATTCAGAATAAATTGCCACTGTGTCCCCTGAGCTATCACCCCACTGACCAATGGTCTTCCTTATGTCAATTTAGTGTTTCCCACTTGTAAAGTACCTGGACATCACCACATGCCTGAAGACAGGCCGGGCAGGGGCAATTATTCTCATTTTTCAGAAGAGGAAACTGAAGCTGAGTAGAGGAATATGCCCAGGGTCACACAGCTCTCCTCTTCTCAGGTTGGTGTTTTTCTCCATGGAGACAAAACTAGAGACTTTTCAGAGTATCCCTGGTGGCTGGCGAGGCAGAAAGCATAGCCCCACAAGTATGTCTCAGGCTGGCAAACATCCCCGAGTGGCTGGAGATGAAGGATTTCTTCAACAGTAAATTGAATCTATGTTATTGTAACAAGAGTTGTGCTTCTGACTCCCAAGGCAGCCCAAATGGTCAATCAGGACACAGATCTTTTTCTCCAGCCCTTGTCAGTGGGTGCCAAAGTCTCTTCCTTCTCTTCTTCTCCTCATCCTTCTCCTGCTCCTTGTCCTTCTTCTTTATCTGCTCCTTCTCTTCCTTCTTTTTCCGTTATCTCTTTTCTTGACCAGATTGCAACATGCAGCTTCACACTTTAATGGTCTGGCCTTGGGATAAAGTCATCAATATTCTAAGAAACCATTTCAGGGATTTTTTTTCTCTTAGTCTCTTTTTAAGTCAGGCGTTTTTAACCTGATGCCATGGACAGTGATTGACTCTGAAAAACAGAGAATATTTGAATTGATATTAAATTTTTGTGTCTTTTTTATGTGAATTGGGGATGGAGGGCATAGCATTCATCAAATTCTCAAAATGGAATAAACACAAAAAGGGTCTTTATTAAGGGCTTATTGACTCAGACTTAACATACAATGATGACAAAATGGTATGATGTGGGCTTCCTGATCCATGGAAAAGTGGCAGAATCTAAGCAAGAAGACCCCTGCACACAGCAGGGCCTAAGCCAAGTTGTCTGATGTCTGTGGACATGACAAATGAAAAGAGTTGGTGTTTGTCTTTTGAAATTATTTGGTTCAAGCTGAGTGTCTCTCTTTATGGAGAAGTGATCAAAGAAGAGTCTATCAGCCTGCAATCCCAGCATTTGGGGAGGCCAAGGCATGTGGATCATTGAGGTCAGGAGTTTGAGACTGGCCTGACCAATATGGTGAAATCCCGTCTCTACTAAAAATACAAAAATTAGCCTGGTGTAATGGCACACGTGTGTAATTCCAGCTACTTGGGAGGCTGAGACAAAATAATACCTTACACCAGGGAGGCGGAGGTTGCAGTGAGCTGAGATTGTGCCACTGCACTCCAGCCTGGGTGACAGAGTGAGACTGCCTCAAAAACAAAACAAAACAGTCCATCATTGCACTGAATTGTTTTACAGAGGAGAGGTGACAAATTTTATTCTTGCAGAAATATCACATATCTGGAGTGGAAACATGGAAGAAGTTTATTTTCCTTTTCTAGAGAGCTTCCCATCAAAAGGAATGGAAAAAATGGAAGCTTTGAGAATTCAGTTGGACAAAAGAAAGAACTTCTTGGATTCAATGCAATTACAGTGTAATTTGGCCAAGAATCTATCTTTGGATTGAGCTGATGGCTAGGAAACTTAGAAGTTATTAGTCACCCTGGAGTTCAGTACACAGGCTGATGCCTATTGGAATCCTTTTCCCGTCATCATATCCCAGTCCTGTCCACACAAAGAATCATGATAAGTATGATCATTAGGTGACACCAACATACAGGGCTGTTGGGTTTAATTATGAGAAATCCCGTGTTCTAGTGGAAAGAGATCAGGCTTTGAAGTCATAAAGTCTTGGGTTCACTTCTTGGCTGCATTGCTCATCAGCTGCATGATTTGAGGCAACTTTCTTCATTCTGTAATTTTCTCATTCCTTGAGCATAAAGTGAGGATGAAGACTCTTGCCTTACCATTTGGTTATGATGATTAAAGGAGATAATGTACAAAAAAGAGCTGAGCCTGGGACCCGACGTGTTAATTCCCTTTCTCCCGATGAAAACGTGTTTACCTAAAGGTCCAGCTCCAGGGAATCCAGGCTTCTCAGAACAGGAATCTCCAAGCAAGAAGGGAGAGTCCAAGAATAAACAAAAAAGTTGTGACAAAACTCAAGCACTGAGCCCTACTCAGCCCTACTGGTTTCCATTTTACCCATATGCCCAACTACTTCATGATTTAGTTTTCTAGCTTCTAGTTGATTAGAAATTGAATTAGAATTGGGTTAATATTCAGCTCTCTTTCATCTTTGGAAAAAAAAAGAATTGGGTTCATAAAAGGAGAAACTATTATATTCATTCATAAGATCACCAAGAAAAGATTTTGAAAAAATATTTAAAAAGTAAACCCTAGATATGACTAGCAAGGGCAGTCGGTATGTTAGCCCAGGGCTGCTGTTACAAAGTGCTATACAATGAGTGGTTTAACCAACAGAAATTTATTCTCACAGTCCTGGAGGCTACAAGTTGGAAATTACAGGATAGGCAGGATTGGTTCCTTCTGAGGGCAGTGAGGGAGAATCGGGTCATGCCCCTCTCCTAACTTTAGGATGATTTTCTGTCAGTCTTTCTTTCTTTTCTTTTCTTTTCTTTTCTTTTTTTTTTTTTTTGAGACAGAGTCTCACTCTGTCACCCAGGCTGGAGTGCAGTGGCGTGATCTCGGCTCACTGCAACTTCCGCCTCCCGGGTTCAAGCGATTCTCCAGCCTCAGCCTCCCGAGTAGCTGGGACTACAGGTGCATGCCACCACACCCAGCTAATTTTTTGTATTTTAGTGGAGATGGGGTTTCACCACGTTGCCCAGGCTGGTCTCGAACTCCTGAACTCAGGCAATCCACCCGCCTTGGCCTCTCAAAGTGCTGGGATTACAGGTGTGAGCCACTGCACCCGGCCTGCTGTCAGTCTTTCAAGCCATAATAGGCGTTTCTTGGCTTGTAGATGCATCACCCTGATTTCTGCCTTCATCTCCACCTGGCATTCTCCTTGTGTGTGTGTGTCTGTCTCCAAGCTTCGCCTTTTTATAAGGCCACCAGTCATATTGGATTAGGGTCTCTCTCTACTCCAGTATGACTTAATATTAACTCATTATATCTGCAAAGACCCTATTCCTAAATAAGGTCACATTCTGAGATACTGAAGGTTAGGACTTCAACATACAAATGTGTAGGGTGATGCAATTTAACCTATACTAGGCAGAAATCTGGGATTATTTAGTTCAGGGGCAAGCAGTATCTGCTTTCTGAAAGAAAGGCTGTATTTGGCTCCATACTCAGAACGATGATCTCTGGGTCATTAAGAAGGGACTTAAATTTTCTTCAGCATCTTAATCATTTTAGAAAGATCTCTGTAAAAAATGACTAATGTGGAAGACGCGTGGGGCTCAATGCTCACTGACGCAGACTCACTGCTCACCAGGCACAAATGCGAGCTGCAAGCTGCCTTTCCAGAGGATTCCCAAAGCAGGCAGCTGAGCACCCACAACAGCATGAGATCAGTTTTGTGGTTTTCACCTCAAGGCTTAGGACCACAGGGTCTCTGCTGAGCCGACTTGCAGGCACTCAGACTGGAAGCAGAATGACCTCTTCTGCTAGGTACAGGTCACCTGAACTAACCAGGGATGTGGACCAGGCTCTGAGCAGATGCTTAAAGGAGGATTCCACGAGATCACTGGCTTTCAGGAATCACTCCTCCCTAGGGAGTGTGTTAACATCTCTGGCTATGAAATGTATATACTATGCAGCAAGGCATAAAACAAATGGTACCTACTGTCTGCGTCTCCGGACTGAGTATATATGCATCAGAGGCAGTCTGAAGTAACCTAAAGAGAATCAGAAAACCTAGATCTGAGGCCCAGCTCACTAACTTCCTAGCAGAGCGAGCTTGGCGAGTGCCTTACCCTCTCTAAACATCAGTTTCTAAATCTGCAAAATACTGATGACTTCCATACAGGGTGATGTAAATATCGCATGGGGCAATGGGTGAGAAAGTACCTGGAACGCTTTAGAGTGTGCCGTAGGTGCACTGAGTCATGCTGGTCTCCACCCAACTGCTCTCGGGGGCTGTGTTCTCATTTCCCAGATGCGGTAGGTGTTGGCTGCCAGCAGCTCATGCTTGCATCCTTTTGGAGGGTGGCCTTTGGTTGATGGGAGCTACTTTGCCCAGGGATGCCTGGGATGTATAGCCAAACCCCCAGGAGTGACTTGTGGCCAGCAGTGGATTGAGATGGGGTGTAACCACCCGGACCTCCTGCCTCTGCCAAGACAACTTCTGTGGTGCATCTGAAGCTCCAGAGCTCCCCACGGCATCAGGAGGCCAGACTCCCCCTAAACCACACATTTGCCTAGCTTGTCCCCTTCCCATATTTCACATTTCTGACTCCTTCACAGGTTTCTCCTGAGAACACTTCCTCTTTAAATTGCTCACACAAGAATCTCTGTCTTAGGCTCCATTTCTAGGGAACCTGACCTAAGCCAGGAGGCCACGCAAGAATCACTGGTTGGCCTTTCCATCTTGCAGTGTTTCCTCTTTCAGAGGTGACACTAACTAATCTGACTCTAAGATCTTTGCACAGTTCTTTACTCTGCCCTGAATATTCTTCCCCCAGATCATCAGCCGGCTGACTCCTTGTCAGTCAGATCTCCGTTTAAATGTCACCTGCATAGAGAAGCCCTCCCTAACCGTGTGATGTAAAGTGGCCATTTAAATTCCCCACATAGCCCTTGGCATACTCTGCTTCTTGTGATCTCTTTGTTTATTATCTCATCCCTCTTCCTTCCCCTGTGGTAAGCGAGCTTCGCTTTTCATCTCTGCGATAGCACATTTGGGCCGAACAGTCTCTGAGGGTCCTTCCTGCTTTGGCGTTCCACTTTCTATGGGCTGGGATCAAACGCAAAGCATTAACATTCCATTAGCAGCAGCAGACAAGTGATAGCGTTGAGAGTTCCACGGCTGCCTCCTGCGTGACCCAGTGCAGACTCCTTCCCTCCCTGAGTCGGTTTCCTCACCTGCTGCACAGAGGTAGGACAAGATGACCTCCAGTTGCAGTCCTATAATTCTGATGACATGTAATGTCTATTGTTTCTGGAACCTGGGGACACACTACTGCAGGACTGCTTGTGTTGAACCTTCTTTGTTTTCTGTGCTTTCTTAAAACAGTTACAGTCAGCTGATATGAAGGCTTGCAAATGCCTTTTTATTATTTTGGGGAGTATGCCTGGTGTCATTTTATTACCATTAGGCCTGTGTGCCTCAAACCTCATCCTTTCCAATCACAGATGCTGAAAAGAAACCTGTTTCTCCCTGTCATCCATAGGTGCATGGGACAAATGAGACATAGTCCCTACACCAAGGTGCTCAGTCTCTCAAGTGACTGTAATTATAGCACGTTGCATTCGTTCATTCTTTCCTGCATTAATTCATACATTTATTCAACAAATACCTAGTGAATGACTATTATCTAGACTCCAAGGACTCAACAGTGAACAAGATAAACTGCCTATCCTCATGGAGCTTCCGTTCTTGTGTTACCTGCCATCACAAAAGTATTTCAGGGTCCTCTCAAGCACCGAAGAGGAGGCAACCAACTCTCTCTGCTTGGATAGACCTTGGAAGACTCTTTGGAGGAGAGAACATTTGGGCTGGGTTTTGAAGAATAAAGAAGAGTTTTCCAGACAAAGAAGGCGTTCATGAAGGTATTGCTGTGGCTGAGTTGGAAGGACAGTGGCAGGGAGACTAGGGGAGGAGGCCAGAGAGGTGAACCAGGCAGAGCCGGATTGTGAAGACCATGTGAATCATCCCAGATAGTTGCACTTTATCCTGAAGATAATGGGGAGTCACTGAAGGTTCTTACTCATGGGAAAGGTATGGTTTGAGAAGTGTCTTGGCACTCGGGCAGCGTGGCAAAGAGTATTCATTTCCTACAATAGCTGTAGCTAATCACCACCGACTGGGTGACTTAAGACAACAGAAGTTTATTTTCTCACAATCCTGGAAGCTGGAAGTCTGAAATCAAGGTGTCCGGCAGGGTTGGCTCCCTCTGGAGGGATCAGAAGGAAAGTCGGCTCCATGTGTCTCTCTCAGTTCCTGGCAGTTACTGGCAAAGCTTGGCATTCCTCGGCTTGCAGTTGTATCACTCCTATCTCTGCTTCACATGGTCCTCTCCAGTGTGTCTCTGCCATCACACAGCCTTCCACTCTCTCTGTCTCTTCTCTTCTTATACGGACACTGGTCATATTGGAATGGGGCTTGCCCCATTCCAATATGACCTCATCCTAACTAATTACATCAGCAATGATCCTATTCCCAAATAAAGTCTCACTCTGAGGTACCGGGGTTAGCACTTCAACACATCTTTTGTGAGCACGCGGTCAGCAGGAATGGGGCCACAGAGCCAGGGGGGCAGCATGAGGTGGACACTCTGCCTGTAACAGCACCTGTGTCACCAGGTGAGGGACTTGTGGGCAGGGATGTGGGTTTGGGGTATTTCCATAGCCCTCTCTGTAGGACTGAAAACCATCAGTTGTCCATAATGAGGAATGGGGCAAATAACCGATAAGGCTATGGGAGACTAAATCCCATCCTCCAGTCGCTCCCGAAGCAATCACTGCCTTCTCTGTGGATGGTTCCTCCCCCCGATAATGCATGTCACCGCTAGGAGCAACTTGAAGAGCCTCTCTGTACTTTTACGTTCTAAATTATGTACATGACCCATGCCTGGGACAGCCATGCCCAGCACCCAGCCACTTAGCACCCAGAGGTGTCACAACTCCAGCCCACCTGGAGGACCTCTAAGCAGGGCCCCTAGCAGAAGTTGTGCAGACTGCAACCCTGTCTGCAGCTTGAAGATCTGGGGTTTTTTCTGGAGCCCTCTCTCTGCTGTGGTGGATGTGGAATCTCTGCCCTCCCCACACTCCTAAGCCTCCAGTGATATCTCCTGAGGTGTGGGCTGGGCAACAGAGCCTGTTTGGAATGTTGTTAGGATTTTTTACTGCTAGTATCAGAGGAGCTATTGTAGATTCTTCTCACATTTCACCTGACCCAAATTTCGGGTGGGGAAATGGGGAACTTCCCCTTCTCTGAATTCGCACAGCTCTTGATTCTCATGTTCATTCTTGTATTCATCCATTCATGCACTCATTTATTTGATATCTTCAGCAAATATTTAATGAGCACCTATTCAGTGCCAGGTTGTAAACAAAATAGAGCAAAAGCCCTGTCTCACAGAGCTAATGTTTGACAATTATGCAATGAATATCTTTCATGTGCCAGGCACAAAGAAGACACCTGCCCTTCCTTTTGCCAAGTAGCACTTCAGTGATTAAAAGCTTGGGCTGTGGAATTCAAGAGCCAGGTTTCAAATACACAATCAGTTACTTACAAGCGAGTTGAGCTGTGGCCATATGTTATAATCTCTCAGAGCCTCTGTTTCTCTCTATGAACTGAGGACAATAATATCTTCCCCTGGACAGTTATAAGATCAGGTGAAATGATACATGAAATGTGCACCATAGAGTCATGAGTGTATAAAAAATGTTCAATGAACATTCACTGTTATTATAATTGATACTATTATTACTAAATATTACAGTTACAAGAGAACGTGGGTTCTGTCTCTCCACCTGGTTGTATGTGCACATCAGCTCCTCTTCAGAGTTGAGAGCTTGCAACAAAAACGTGGGTAAAATAATACTAAAAACTCAAACGAGAAACAGAAGAAAAGGGACAGATTAAAAAACCAAACCAAACAAAACAAAACCCCAAGAAACCACAAAAAGCGCAGGAGGGAAGAGAGAAAAATGACTGAAAGGCTATTTCGGTAGCTGATTTTCAAGTAGCCTGCCTTCTTCCACAGTAGAAAGAGTCTGGGCAAAGAGCAAGGCAGGCTCTGGTGTTTGTAATGGAAGCACAGGCTGTTAAGTGGGTAATAAATGCTTCTGCCTTTGACATCAGAGTGGGATGCATCCCACAGGTCTTTTTACAAGAGACATATAGGATGATGCTCTTCAAAGCATTTGCACCAAAAAACTGCAGGGCTGCTCTTGTTGGAAGTCTGAGGGAACCTATTTAATCCCTCCTCTCCCCTCTGGGTGTGCAACCAATTGAGAATGCACACAAGGAGCCAGGCAAGGCTCAGTATCAGAGTTGTTATTGATGATGCTGTATTGGGAAGCTTCCCCAGACTGCATTCACCATAACAGGAAGTCTGGAGCAAGGCAGGCTTCCCTGCCTTAGCAGCAAGTCTGGAGCAAGGTAGGCTTCCACACTCAGGGAGTGGTGGCTGGGGGCTCATCCTAGAGGCAGCCTGGGCCTCACAGACTCCACTGTAGGAACATTGGCAGAACTTCAGCTGGTGTGGCCAGAGAGCCATCTCTTTCAGGTCTCTCACTCGCCAAGGATCTCAAATTCATACCTTCAGTGTTATCTCCAAACAAGTTATATTAGTTTGCTAGGGCAGCCATAATAAAGTAACACAGATTGCCTGGCTTAAACAACAGAGATTTATTTACTCACAATCCCGGAGGCTGGAAGTCCCAGATCAGGGTGTTGGCAGGGGTTCTTCCCAGGCTTTACCCTTTGGCTTGCGTACGGCTGTCTTTCCTTGTTGTCCTCACGTGGTCTTCTCTCTGCACATGTCTGTGTCCTAATCTTCTTTTCTTACAAGGACACCAGTTATATTGGATTAGGGCCTACTCTAATGACCTCATTGTAACTTGATTGCCTCTTTAAAGGCTCTATCTCCAAATACAGTCACATTCTGAGGTACTAGGAGCTAGCACTTCAACATATGAATTTTGGAAGAGACATAATACAGCCCAGAACACAAGGTCAGGCAGACAGTCAGGGAAATATTCCTGGAGAATATAAAAATGTTCATCATGCTGCATTCTTTTAAAAAACATTTATTCTTTTGAATATGTCACACATGCACATGGTACAAATTTGAAATGCTACAAAAGAATATGGAAAGAAGCAGAATTTTCCTTCCTCCCTGACCCCAGTCCCCATAGAAGCTGTGTGATTTGTGTTTGACTCTCCAGAGAGAGTCTTTGCACATATGTGTGCTTACACAGAGCACACTCTCTGTTCTGCACCTTGCTTTTTCAACTAAAAGTGTATATTTGAGGGGACTTACTTGCCTAAGAAAAAAAAGCAGGTGCACTTTCCTCTATTCATCCTGTTAAGCGCAACTAAAAGCCTAGGCATTGTATGCAAGACAAACATACAGAGTTCCTGCAAGATAGAGAGGAGAAGGCAAAAGGCTAGAGACCTCAGAACCCAGGGAATAACATGGTGGTGGGTTCCTTGGGTTTTATTTTGGCCTCATAGATCCCAGAATTGGATGTGAAGAAGCCAGCACTCCCAGAAACATGAACAGGAGCAGACAAAGTCAAAAGCTCAAACAGAATCTGCTCCCAATAACTACTCTACATTAGCTAAACACTTTACACACAAAAACCTGAAACCTCTAACCTCACTCATGACAGAAAAGGGCAAAAGAAAAGCCTAGATTTTCAGTCTCATGATGTTTTAACAAGGCACTCCAATACTCCTACTGATGTCAGAGGTGGCCAGTTAGGAAGCCAGGAATTTCATTCCTACCAGCTGACAATGAGACCTCCTTCCCAACAATATCACTAGAGACCATGTGGGGAGCCTGGACTTTCACTCACACCCAGCAAAATGGAGAGCCCCCTTCTCAAGTATCAACAAAGCCAAATGTGAACTCAGGACTTCTATTTCAGCCTAAAAATGACAAGACAGTGTCCCCACTTACCCTGCTAGAGCAGTCATTAAAAATAGCTGAAACACTCAGATTCATAGCCTCATTGCATAAAACTAAAATGTCCAGATCTTAAAATAAAATCACTTGTCATATCATAAACCAAGAAGATCACAGACTGAATGAGGAAAGACATTTAATAGATACCAACACTGAGATGACAGAGATATTAGAATAATCTGACAAAGATTTTAAAGTATCGTGATAAAAATGCTTCAACAAACAATGCTTGTAACAAATGAAAACATAGAAAGTTTCAGCAAAGAAATAGAAAGACAAGGCAAAAATTAAAAGATATAAAGAAGAACTAAAAGGTAAACTTAGAATCGAAAAATACAGTAACCAAAATAAAAAGTTCAGTGTTCAGTGGATGGGCCGAAGAGCAAAATGAAGGGGATAAAGAGTAATTAATGAACTGGAAGATAGAACAATAGGAATTACTCAACCTGAACAACATAGGAAAAACAGAATGTAAAATCATAAACAGAACCTCATGGACCAGTAGAACTTCAACAAAAATCTAAAATTTGTATCACTGGGGTCCCAAAAGGAGAGAGAAGAATTGTGCTGAAAAAGTAGTCAAAGAAATAATAATAGCTAAAACTCCCCAAAGTTGGCAAGACATACAAATCTACAAAGTCAAAATGCTGAGCAAATCTCAAACAGGATAAACCAAAGAAATCCACACCAAGACACATCATATTTAAATTTCTGAAAACCAAAAACATGAAAAAAATCTTAAAAACAGCCAGAGAAAGACAATATCTTACCTATAAGGGAAAAACAAATAGAATAACAGTGAATTTCTCATTAGAAAATATGGAGGCCAGAAGGAAGTAGCACAATATTTTCAGGTGCTGAGAGCAAGAACTGTTAATCTAGAATCCTAATCTAGTGAAAATATCCTTTAAAAATGAAAGAGAAATTAAGACATTTTCAGATGAAGGAAAATTAAGAGAATTTGTCATCAGTAGAACTGCCCTAAATAATGGCTAAAGACAGTTCTCTAAACAGAAAGGAAACAATAAAAGAAGGAATCTTGGAACATCTGGAGGGAAGAAAGAACATGGCTAAAATATGGTTGATAAAATAAGTAGTCTTTCTCCTCTTTGGTTTTCTAAACTGTGTTTGATGTTTGAAGCAAAAACTCTAGCATTGTCTGATGTGTTCTAAATTTATGTAGAAGAAATAGTTAAGAAAATTATTAATCTAGTTTGGCTCTGTGTCCCCACCCAAATCTTATCTCTAATTGTAATCCCCACTTGATGAGGGAGGGACCTGGTGGGAGGCCATTAGATCATGGGGGCGGTTTCCCCCAGGCTGTCCTTGTGATAGTGACAGTGAGGGAGTTCTCACAAGACCTGATAGTTTAAAAGTGGCAGCTTCCCCTCTCCATTCTCTTTCTCCTGCTGCCTTGTGAAGAATGTGCCTGCTACTCCTTCGCCTTCTGCCATGATTATAAGTTTCCTGAGGCCTCCCCAGCCATGCAGAACTATGAATAAGTTAGATCTCCTTTTTTAAATAAATTGCCTAGTCTCAGGTATTTCTTTAGAGCAGTGTGAAAATGGACTAATACAATTATATTATACATGAGGGAGAGTAAAGGGTCATTAAGTGAAGTGAGGTATCATCCTTAATCAAACTCTAAAAATGATGATAAGAGTAGACTGTAATAAATTATGTATATAAAGTAATATCTGGAGCAATCACTAAAAAAAAAACCCTACTCAAAGAGATGCACTAAAAACCACTATAGATGAATCAAAACTCTACATCTTTGTAAATCTAAAAATATCCATATAACCCACCAGAAGGAAGAACAAAACAGAGAGAACAAACAGAAAAATAAGACTTAAGGCCTATCATGTAAATAATTACACTCAGGCTGGGCGTGGTGGCTCACGCCTGTAATCCCAGCACTTTGGGAGGCTGAGACGGGTGGATCACGAGGTCAGGAGATCGAGACCATCCTGGCTAACACGGTGAAACCCCGTCTCTACTAAAAATACAAAAAAATTAGCCGGGCATGGCGGCAGGTGCCTGTAGTCCCAGCTACTTGGGAGGCTGAGGCAGGAGAATGGCGTGAACTTGGGAGGCAGAGCTTGCAGTGAGCCAAGATTGTGCCACTGCACTCCAGCCTGGGCAACAGAGCAAGACTCCGTCTCAAACAAAAAAAATTATAATAATAATAGTAATTACACTAAAACACATCAACTGAAAAACAGAGATTAGTAACATGACTCAACTATATTCTGCTTACAAGAAATTCACTTCAAGCATAATGATACAGGCAGGTTAAAAGTAAAATGATAGAAAAAATCTATATCCATGCAAACATTGATCAAAGGAAAGCAGGAGTCGCTATGTTAATATAAGATAAAGTAGGCTTCAAAGATAATTATCTGAGCTAGCAAGGGATATTATACAATGATAAGTCAGTTTACCAAGAAGAAATAATAATTCTAAATGTGCATGTCTCAAACAACAGAGCTGTGAAATGTGCGAAGCAAAAACTGATAGAGCTGAAATAAGAAAGAGACAATTCGTAGTTATAGTTGAAGAATTCAACATACATTTCTGAACAATCGATAGAACTAGAAAGAAAACCATCAAGAATATACAAAAACTCAACACAATCAACCAACAGAATCTAATTGGCATTTGTAGAACACATCACCCAACAAAAGCAAAATATATATCTTCTTCACATGCTTAAAGAATATACCAAGATTGACCATAGCTTGGGCTATAAAATAAACCTCAACAAATTTAAAAGAAATGAAAACATACAGAGTAAGTTCTTCAACCACAATGGAATTAAGCTGGAAGTAAATTACAGAAAGATAACAGATAAAATCTCTGAACATTTGGAAACTAAACAGCATACTTCCAAACAATTCATGGTTCAAAAAGGAAGTCTTAAAGGAAATGAAAAATTATACTGAAATGAATGGAAGTGAAAATACGACATAAAAAATTTGTTGGACACAGCTAAAGCAGTGTTGAGAGGGACATATTTAGCAGTAAATTCATACTCAAGAAAAGAAGAAAAGTCTCAAGTCAATTATCTAAGCTCTCACCTCAAGAAACTAGAAAAATAAGAGCAAAAGAAACCCAAAGTAAGGAAAAAGAATGAAATAATAAAGACAAGAACAGCAATCAATAAAACTGAAAACAGAAAGCAATACAGAAAAGTCAATAAAACAAAGAGTTGGTTCTTTGAAAAGATACATAAAATTGACAAACCATTAGCAAGACTGACCAAACAAACAAACAAAAAACTAAAACAAAAAATAAAGATGACACAAATTAGAAATATTAGGAATGAAACAGAAAATAACACTATAGATCCTGCAGGCATCAAAAGGATAATAAGGAAATACTTTAAACTCTACACACATAAATTTTAAAACTTAGGTTTAATAGACCAATTCCTCAAAAACCCACAAACAACCACTATTCACTCAATATTAAAAAAAATAATTTGGGTATACTTATAACTATTAAGGAAATTATATTTGTAATTTTAAAACTACCCCCCAACATCTCCAGATGTTTCACTGAAGATGAAACATCCAGATGTTTCAGTGGAGAATGCTATCAAACATTTAAAGAAGAATTAACACCAATTCTATATAAACTTTTCCTAAAAACAGAAGAGAAAGGAACACTTCTCAATTCATTTTACAAAGCTAGTATTACTCTCTATTCAAACTGGACAAAGCCAATGCAGAAAAAGAATGCTAAGACCAATATCCTTCATGAATACAAAGGCAAAAATCCGTAACATTATGTAGCAAACAGAATGCAGCAGTTGGGCACAGTGGCTCACACCTGTAATCCCAGCACTTTGGGAGGCTGAGGCGGGTGGATTACTTGAGGTCAGGAGTTTGCGACCAGCCTGGCCAACATGGTGCAACCCCATCTCTACTAAAAATACAAAAATTAGCTGGGTGTGGTGGCACATGCCTGTAATCTCAACTACTCAGGAGGCTGAGGCAGGAGAATCACTTGAACCTAGGAGGCGGAGGTTGTAGTGAGCCAAGATTGCACCATTGCACTCAAGCCTGGGTGACAAGAGCAAAACTCCATCTCAAAAAAAAAAAAAAAAATTCAGCAGCATATAGTAGGACAAAGTGAGATTTATTCCAGGTATGTAGGGATGGTTCAATTTTTAAAAGTCAATCAATGTAATGCACAATATTAACAGGCTAAAGAAAAATACTACATGATAATACCATTCCATGCAGAGAGAGGAATATGATAAAATGCAACCCCAATTTTTGATTTAAAAATCTTAGGAAAATAGGAATAAAGGAAGGAATAAACTACAACTAACCTTATATTTAATGATCAATAACTGAATAATTTTTCCCTAAGATCAGGAACAAGGTAAGTATGCTCACTCTCACCACTTTTATTTAATCGATTGCTGGCAGTTCTAGCCAGTACAATAATACAAGAAGTAAAAATAAAAAAAAGCATACAGATTGGGAAGAAAGAATAAAACTGTTTTTATTGCAGATGACATGATTGCCTATGTAGAAAATCTGAAGAAATATGCCAAAAAAACCTCCTAGAAATAATAAGAGTGTTCAGCAAGGTCACAGGATGCAAAATAAACATAGAAAAATCAACTGCCTTTCTACATACTAGCAGTGAACAACTGGTAACTGAAATTAAAAATACAATAGCATTTACAATCACATAATAAAAGAAATAGGTGTAAATCTAACAAAACATGTAAAAGACATTTGTGCTAAAAACTACAATACACTGATGAAATAAATCAAAGAAGATCCAAATAAATGGAGAGACATACCATGTTCATGAATTGGAAATAGTAAAGATGTCAATTCTCACCAAACTGACATACTGGTTTAAGGCAATTCTCATAAGATTCCAGAAAAATATTTTGTAACTATAGACAAAATTATCCTAAAATGTATGTGGAAAGACTAAGAAACTAAAAATGCCAAAACAATTTTGAAAGATAATCAATCTACCCAATTTGAAAACTTAGTATATAGCTATAGTAATCAAGACTGTTTTATTGGCAGACGGACACACACCTAGATAAAAGGAACATAATAGAGAACCAAGATATAGTTTACATAAATATTCCCAAATAATTCTTGAAAAGGCACACAAACATTTAATAAAAGAAAAGTAGCCTTTACAACAAATATTGCTGAAGCAATTGTACATACATAGGTAAATAAATAAACCTTGACCTATCTGACACCTTATACAAAAGTTAACTCAAGATGGATAATGGACTTAAATACAAAATGTTATGCTATAAAATTTTAAGAAAATAAACACAGGAGAATATCTTCAGGATATAGGACTAGGGAAAGAGTTCTTAGATCTGACACCAAAAGCATAATTCATAAAAGGGAAAGTTAATAAATTGAACTTTATCAAAATGATAAAGTTTTACTTTGCCAAAACTCTGCAGAGATCATATACTAAATTCTTATATGTATTTTGGCCTATTTCTGTAACATTGATCTGCTTTTCTGTTCATGTGCCAGTAGCACAGTCTTAAAGACTAATACAACTTTAAACAGGCACAATGAATATAGACAATGAATAAATGAACCTTTAAAAAGTATGTATTTTGTTTTGTGAATATCATAAGTATATGTCATTGCATTTTTTACATTCGAGGTGTTGGTTTAGTTAATGTATGTATTTAAAATACAGCATAATTTTGATAACTGTTATAGGATTTCCTATAGCATTCCTTTTTTAATGTGTTCCCCAAAATATGTAGAAGTTTCCTAGTCTTCTTGGTCCCTGAGATTCCTTGCTGGAAAATGGTATAAAAATGGAATAATAAGAGAATAGAAAACAAGAAGAAGTGATGCATGAGCAATGAGCCCTTAAATACTAGGTGACTAAAAACATGGCCCCACAAATGCTAGGCGCCAGTCCACACCCCTGATAGGACCTTAAGTTCGTTGTTGGTCTATCCTCAGCACTGAGAATTGTACCTGGCACATAGTAGGTGCTCAACAATTTTGTGTTAAATGTAATTTCCTGGGGAAGAAATGAATCAGAAGTAAGAGAAAGGCAGAGTCCACCCTAGCACTTCCACTGGGGAGGGAACTATTGGTAGAATTTCCTCCTTTTCTGTAGAAATGGGAGAAGTAGGCTTGCTTCCCCTCCGAATTTCCAGGTGGTCTTTCTCACTTGATCTGAGGATAAAAGACAAGGAGCTCATAATGGGTCCCAGTGTCTTAAGGGCAACTTTCTAGTGTGTATATGGGGGTGGTTAAAACTAGGATTAGAACTGGCCTGATGATATGATTGCTGATAATCTCACTGGACAGCGGGTAAAGCTTGGAGCTCACAGGTTTTTGAGAAGTGGTGTGCAGTGTTGAAAACAGCATGGGCTCTGGACTCCGAGAGATCCAGGTTTGAAGCTATTTTCTGCCACTTAATAGCTGTGTGTCTTTTACTTCTGTCATCTAACCTCTCTGAATCTTTGTTCCTTTGGGAGAAAAATTATCTTAACTTGATCTGCCTTCTCAGGGTACGATGAGAATAAGGTGAAATGTTTGTAAAATATTTATATACTTAGTCAGTCAGCAAATGCTTGTTAAATTCTTTAATGGAACAAATATGAAATCTTTATCATTTTAGGTACTGATTGGAAAGACATGGGTTCGAAGTTGAACTGATGAAAGTTCATCCATGTGTCTTTCAGGATGATTTAAATAGACTCAAACTAGACTGAAAAATAAAGAAATTGATTATCTGACTACCCAGGAAATCTAGAGGGAGGGCAAGCATCAGGAGTGGTTGGTTCAATGGCTCAATAATGTCATCAGAGACTCCACCTCTTCCATCTTTGCTTCACACTGGTTTCATCCTAAGGGTGGCTCCCTTCGTACTCATTAGATTGCTGCATAGAAACCGAGGTCACACATAGAACAACATCATTAGCTCAGGAGACCCTCACCCCACACAAGTCATATGCTCACCCATGGGCAAGCGGCATAGCCCCCAAACAACACATGTTGCTTGTTGGAGGTAGTGAGACTGAGTCCTGGAGCCAGGGATGTGGTCACCTTTCCCTGCGGGGACAGAAAATTACATGGATAAAATTGGGATTCTATTAGAAAGCAGAAAGGTGGCAATGATGCCAAGTGGACGCTGCAAAGTTTGGCCAGCTGAAACTGTAAGCAACTTTTATTTAATCTCCTGAGACTTAGTTTTATCATTTGTAAAATAAAGAGTAAATCAACCCTACAATCTTTCATTGGGTTTTTTAAATGATTGCATAAGAGCATATATATGAAGCGAATTGCTCTGGACCTAGAATGTAGAAGGCGTTGAATAAATGCATGGATATTTTTATTCTTTAGGGTACTGAACTATGGTTTCCAGAGCAGTTAGAGTTCTTAATTTCCACATGGGGAAACTGAGGCTCAGAGACATTGTGTGACTGTTCATGTTCTGCACAGCTGGTAGAACACGTCTGACACCAGACTGCTAGGTCCATGCTTCCTGGTGCTGTGATCCATGTCCTCCAGTTCCTCCCGCTTTCAGGGGGCCCCAGGGGAGAATGTGAAGCTCCTAGCGGGTGGGGGATGGCTGCAGCAGCAGGCAGGCAGGGAAGTCACAAGACGGCCCTTTCTTGTTTTGGCCCCACTGTGGGTCTACCGAGGAGGCGCTGACAGCCTCTCTCAGCAGCTCAGAGCATATGAGCCCCAGGAGTCCCAGGCTGCCCAGACCTGCTTACTCAGATAGGCTTCCCAACCCTTCCAACGCCTGCCCAAGAAAGAAAACCTCCACATAAGCATCTCGATATTGCCTTCATGTTCTGCTCAGGAAGTGGCCCTCGGGGAGCAAACTCCAATAAACCACCTTCAGAAAATGGAGCTGGTGACTGGAGGAGAGGCCAGCCCTTGCCCCTGGAGAATATGCTGACACTGGGCTTCTTCCTGCAGTGACAACATCAATCAGACCCTCCCACCAAAAAAAAAAAAAAAAAAGCTGAATTCATCTAAGCAAAGAGTCCCATCTGAGGTCCCACTTCCCATTGCAGGCTGAGCCTGCCCTTTTGGGTACTTGACACCTTCCTTATTACCTGCAGTCCTTTCCCACAGCGGGAAATAATCTTGGATTTGATTTGCCATCTGCGCACAGGGAGGCATGCTGGGGTGGAGGAAGGAGTGCAGGAACTCAGATTGGGGTCAAATCGTAGTTCTGCTACTTCCTAGCTGTGTGACTGCAGCCAAGTTACTTAACCTCAAGCCTCAGTTTTATTGTCTCTACAATGATCATAATAATTCTGCCTACTTCTACCTAGGTTGTTTCACACCATGCCTGGCAATTAGTAAGGACTCATTAAATAGCCTTTTTTTTTTAAAAAAGGAAGTTCCATATTTGGCCTTATAATTTATATGTGTGTCAGGAAAATCCACTATCTATTCGACAGGCATTTATTGAATGCCTTCTATGGACCAAGCGCTGTACTAGTCACTGGGGACATTATGAGAAAACAGTTATTGAGTCTTGTTGGGGAAACAGTATTATTCAAATAAACACAAAGATGTTTATTAAACAAATGTGTATTTAGGCACCTAAGTGCTATACAATTGTTAACTCATCTGATCCTTATAAAAATCACACGAGGTAGGTACTATTCATTCCCCCACTTTACAAAAAAGAAAATGGGGGCATTGATGGATTAACTTGCCCAAGGTCACCTGTATCAGTTAGCTATAGCCACATAATAAACCAGTCCCAAAAGTTAGTGCCTTAAAACAACCATGTATTTGTTCTCACAAGTTGTTGGCTGGGTATCAGCTCTGATCCAGGCTGGGCTCAGTTAGGCGGTTCTCCTGTTCTCATCCATGTGCCTGTGGCCAGTAGGGGCTTGACTCTGCTCCACATGCCTCTCCTCCTCTTCTGAAAGCAACAGGCCAGTCCAGGCATGTCCTTTTTATAGGGATGGCAGAAGTACAAGAGAGCGAGCAGTAGGTTCAGAGCTGGTATCCTGTCATTTCCCCCCTAATTCCACTGGTTAAAGCAAGTGGCTAAACACAGGGGCCGGCAGCAAGCCCTGCCCACAGGGGAGGGTACTGCAAACTGGCATGGTAAGGATAAGCAGAGATGAGTGAGGAACCAGGGTACTGATGCAGCCCTGCACATCACCTGCCTGGTGCGTGGTGGGGCCAGGTATGTGCTGGCAGTCTTGATCCAGTGTCCTGCTCTTATGCATTAAGCTGAGCTGCCTCTTGTGTGTGTGCAAATGAGATAAATGCTGGGAAAGACAAGCATGGGGTGCCATGAGTGTAAATCACAGGGGAGTGCTGGAGTCTGGGTAGTCCGGAAAAGGTCTTTCTGAGGAAGTCATGTTTGAGAGGAAAAGGATGCATCCGGGTTAATGCAGCAGAGATCACACTTTGTGCCAAGGTTGCAAGGTGGTTTCACTTCCTAGCAGGGGATGGAGGGCCTTTGCAATGCCCCCTGACCACCCTTTGCAGCCCCCCAGCCTCCAAATCTGTCCTCTCATCCAACGAGCCTGTGCTCTGCCTGGTCACGCAGGACTGTTGACCTTCCAGAGACAACCCTGGGCCTGCTGTCTTCCATTGGTCAACGCTCCCTCCTGGACTCCCCTTCTTCCTCTGAGGCCAGGCTCAAAGGCTGCCTTTGTGGAGCAGCCTGCCCTGATCCTCCATGTAGAATTCACCCCTTACTACCACGAGCCACCCCACCAGTCACACATTCTGACCACAGAATGCATCACACAGCTTTGTAGTGATTGGCTTTACGGAATAACGCAAAAGATGGTCATTGAGCTCCTACTGGTTGGACTTCCACACTGGACTCTGAGCCTCTTGAAAGTGTGGGCACATACACACACACACACACACACACACGTGTCCACACAAATGCACACACACACAATGCACACACACACACACACACCATGAAGAGGTGATGTGAAGAGGAAGGTGGAGATTGGAGTGATGTGACCTCAAGCCAAGGAATGCCTGCAGCCACCAGAAACTGGGGGAAGCAAGAAACGGTTTCTTTCTTGATTCTGGACTCATGGCTTTCAGAATTTGAGAGAATACATTTTTTTTGTTTTAAGCCACTCAGCTCGTAATGAATTGTTACAGCAACCACAGAAAACTAATATGCCCCTCTTTGTCCATTAAAGGAAGAAAATTCCACCAACATTTTAGCCTTCTTGGAGGAGCTGGGGAAAGGGCTCAGCCTCGGCTCCACCAGTTCAGGCAGAATGACTAATAGGATGGGCCCATCTTACCCACGGGTGCTTCAGCAGCAAAAGTAAATCAGGCTCTTCCCTCTCTTCCCAGCCCTGCGGGCCCCTGCCTGCTCTCAGGGGAGCTATGGCTGGTTCCTCTTTCCTGTCCCAGAGAGCTAAGCCTTTGTTCATCCAATTCCAGTGACTCCAGAGAGATTCCCCAGCTTTGTAATCAGAAACACCTTGTGGTGGTGTGGCCTTGTGGCCATCTGGTCTTTGCAATTCCAACCCCCAACTTCATGGAAGCAAATGGTCAAGTCAGACCACCCTGTCACTAGAGAAGGGAAGAGGCAGGAAAACCAAAGCCACATGCTTTGGCAGAGATCCCAGGAGAATGGTCCATCAGCCTACTCAGACGCACACTCGTGTGTGAGGCTCGCCATGGAGACACGTGCAGAGGACTCTGTTCCCTGTTGGGGAGCTCATGGATCAATAAGGCATCGCGCAAACATCATTCAGTCATTCATCAAACATGCCTGGCAAGCCTCCTCTGTGCTGAGGACTGCACCAGCTGAGGCCCAGGGTTAGAGCAGGCTCTGGCGCCACACTGGCTGGGGACACGGTTCTGCCATGACAGCCCTCGGTTTCATGTCGCAACATGGGGACAATAATAGCACCTGCCACTGGAGGTTGGGGTGGGATTGGTTGCTTACATCCCCTCATTCAGCCCCTTTCCCTCCAGGGTTCCTGCCAATGGATTCTGCACACAGGACACTGAACCAAGAGAGGCAAATATCGGCTTTGTTATCTGCGTAGAGCATAGCGCTTCTTGGTACACTGAAAGTGGCTTGGCCCTCAGGTCAAAATGCAAGTCTTCCTCATACTGGTGGAGATGCTGGACCCAAAGGGGCAGAGGCTGGCTTTCAGCCCTGTGAGCAGAAGATCATGGGTTCTTATTCCAGGCACGCTGTGTGGCCTTGGACAGGTAACTTAACCTCTCTGAGCCTCAGCTTTCTCATCTCCAAAAAGATCATTATGTGGGTCTTCCTGTGTGGCTGTGATGACAAAAACTGAAGAGAGGCTCTGTGTGGTGGCCCCATCCTCAGTGTCCCCCACAAACAGGTGCACTGCAATTCCCTCTGTCCTCTCCTGAGATAGAGTCTGAGCCAAGGACACCGTCCCGGGCTGGCAAGGCGGGGGTGCTCCTGAAGCTCGTCCCTCCACCCCACCACCCACCTCTTTCCTACCATGCCCCGGTTCTGACCCTGCTCTTTCTGTTTCAGGCCTTTCCCTTCCGCTTCTCTGCAGCTCCTGGCTGGGCCCCTTCATCTTATAAACACTGCAATGAGAGCCCTGACAGCCCCACTGGCTCCCTGGAGAGGGAACAGTCACGGAATAAGAAAATGTCTATTAAGGCTGGGCTGGAGCTCCCATCATTCACATGGCATCGGCTGCATTCAGCAAATGGGCTTAGACTGTACTCACATCCTTAATGGGAGACTGGGAGAGAAATAAAGCAAGCAGGAGCTTTAGGACAGCCTGGGGGCAGAGGGGGAGCTCAAGGAGCTCTGCTACTTTCTATGTTTGTGATCATGGGCACCTCCCTTATGTCTCTGCACCTCAATACTTCCATCTGGGAAATGGGGCAACCCCCTTCACTCTGCTGCATTAATGTGAGGCTTTGACCATGCACTTGAAAAATCCTTGATTTTATTCCTTGAAGACTCTATGCATTCAGCAAGATCGTTTGTCCTGAGAGTGACTGAAAGGCTGCCCCAGGCCTCTGGGGCTGCAGAAAGGGTGGAGAGCCAGGAGCCTTAGTTCTGGGTCCCACTCCTGGGCCTGCAGCCTAAAGGAATGACAACTCAGCCCTGCCCTTTCCTTCAGGGTATATGGTGGGAACCTCCCAGCAGAGCCAGCTTCAGTCTCACTATCAAGAGGTCCTCTAGGCCCTGCACTGTGCCGGAGCAGACAAGGGAATGACTTCCCCTCCCCGTCTCCTCCCCTCCCCTCCCCGTCTCCTCCCCTCCCCTCCCTTTCTTCTCCCCTCCCCTCCCCTCCCCCTCTCCTCTCCTCTCCCCATGCTGCAGCACACAGCAAGCCCCTCCCCCAGGGTGCTCCTCCTCCCCCGCTGGCCCGTTGAGGCAGGGGTTGTTGTTGTTTTTATCCCACCTCCCTCTGCCATCTTCCCTGTGGGCTAGTCAGCAAACATGTTGTAAGTCTGGGGTCACGCTAATGTCCTCAAATCTCAGTTTTCAGGGAAGTTACTCCTTCCCTTAATGCCACACTTCCTTAGCCAGAGATCCTCCAGGGTAAGACCAATGGGAGCAAGTCCCAAGCCAGGGGATCCGGGTACCAGCTGTCCTGACTGCAGGCTGTCACCTCTCACTCCAGCTGCCACTCTGACTTCCTCCCATCACCTCTGGACAGCTTTGAATGGCCTTCAGGGAGCTGCACCTTCAATTTCCAGTCCAAATATGGACCAGAGGCACTACAAGCACAGTTAGCTTAAGGCTGTTGGGTTAAGAGACTTTTCTGAGTTTTGAGTGCAACATACAGGAATTATTTTAAAAGAAGCATCGAAATATGAGTATGGGATCTTGCTGCTCCTGATGTTCCTTGGCCTTGACTCTATTTGGAGGGAAAGAGGGAGGTGCCTCATGGACATTCCTCCTTTTAGTCCCCAATTGTACCAGGTTGTAGCATCCCGCCCTTTGCCATTTGTGCCCCCCCCCCCCATTCTCTGTCACTGGATCCTACTAGAGGAAGCATTAGTTCATGGCAGCAATTGGGTTCCCTGTGAAGCCGTCCCAGAGAAGTTTAGCCTGAGGCATCCCTGAAAGGCCTGACAGCATGCCCGGCAAATGGGCGACAGGTCCTTCCCTGAAGAGGGTTCCGGGCGGTACATCTCCCAGCCCATCACTGCTCACACCTTAATTATGTCTGCAGGGATCACCCTGCCCGCAGTAAAGACAGTCTTTGACATTTTTACCCAAAACAGTCACTGCATTGGGATTATTCAGCGCTGCTCCAAGAATACTGGGTAAACACTGTCCTTACAATTGTCTGGAGCACCAAAATGACCACAATATTGTACCGTCTGGAACAAAGCTGCAGTCAGCCCCAAAGACAGGGTCCGGTTCCGTTCCCAGAGCCACCAAGAGCTGGGAGATCAGAAGCATTTCTCTCCGAAGCTTTGGTGCTCCATGCTATACCCACGCAGACCTCCCAACCTGCATTTCTGTGGAGGCTGTGATCACCGACAGGCTACCTCTTTTTCGTGGCAGTTCCAGGCTTACATCCTATCCTTTCACCAGGGAAAAGGCAGAGGGTTTCTTTGCCAGTAATTTGCATTCCTGTTAAATTTCATTAGCTCTAATTGGTCTGGCCTAGGTCATGTGCCCTTTTCTGAACCAATCACTGTAGCTAGAGGAGAATGCCATGCTTTGATTGGCCAGCTATTCGTGTTGCCATGCCCATCCCAGGAGAGGAGAATGGAGAACAGAGTCAGAAAACTAAATCTTGGATTTAAGAATGGGGAGGGGTGTTTCTCCAAGGAAATCTGGGGTGCTGTCACTAAAATGAATGGAATGGATGCTGAGCAGGCAGATACAAGAGGAATCTACTCAGTGGTTGAGGCTTTGCCATAGTGAAAGCAGTTGGTGTGGAGTGGATCCTCAGAACTGGGTGCTCATCCTTCGGTCTCCCCGTTACCCTGGCAGGTTTTCTGGGGGTACCTTCAGGTCATGTCTCAGCTCTGGCTTGGGCTCTCCACAGTGTCCGTACTCACTGGGGGCTTCCAGAAGTTCATGCTCAATACCATGAATTCCCAAACCTCGAGAACTGCTCAGGGTTTCTGCAGTGTCTGCTAGCTTTGGGTGAGGGTTAGGTCACTGATTCTGTTAATGATCCATTTTAGGGTGCTAGCATTCATCCACAGGCACAGGATCCCACCAGCCTGGCCCACAGGACTTGTGATTAGGGGAACCCAGTTGTGCAGTAAGCAGCAAGGCCCTAACCATTGCTCAGGCAAGAGTCATCCCCTTTCTGAGCCTCAGTTTCCTTCTCTGAAAGATTAAATGGATGGTCACTGTGCTCCATCGGCTCTGAGATTGATGGGCCTCCCAACTTGTGGGGGAGGAAGCTCACGCCTCTTGAATAGCTACTGTGTTGGCGTTATCTCCATATATAGCATCATACATTCCTCACAGTGACCCTTGGAGAAAAGTATTTAATCTCTCATTTTCAGCTGAGAAAACAGAAAGAACAGGTTAGACAACTTGCCCTGGGGTTATAGAGCCAAGCCTTGAACTTAGTGTGTCTGCTTCCTTGTCAGGAAAGCACCGGCCAGCTCAGAGATGGGGCTCTGTCAACTCTCTTCCCATAACTTCTCTCTCCCTCTCCCTTCTAGAGAGAGCTCCAGGAAGAGTTGCAAAGTGGGAGAGATTTATGCCTCCTGTCCTCTTGGGCAGGCCCTATTCCTCTCTGGTGACAATTGCATTCTTGGCATTTCCATTTCCCTCCTGGAAAGCAGCCTTCTCTTATGTGTTCTCTCACACTTGCCCTCTTGTTCTTCAGTTCTTTCCTGCAGAGTGACATTAATCCAGTTTGGGGGCAGTGATAGCTGAAAAACAGTCAATGTGAGGGCTGGAAATAGCCTAAGAAATCAGCAAATGCCATCCCCTGCTTTTGCTTCTCTGCACTTGCTGGAGGGAGAGAGCCTTCATTATCACACATGTAATAAAAATAAATGTTTATTGACTGTTGACTGAGTGAGGACAGGATTCATGGTGGCTAGAACAGACCTTATCATTTAATTCAATACATTGTCTTGCAGTTTAATCAGGATGGGTGGGTGACCAGGGCAGTCTCCCACCAAGTGGGAAGTGGCACAGCAGGGACAGGAGGAGGTATTCAAGCTCCTAGCACATAGAATTACATCAGAAAATGCACAAAAGCCAAAGTCAAAGTCATAATTCTCTGCCCCTTATTCCCACTCCCAGTCTCTTAGCATTTCAGATGCGAGAAAACAGAAGAGAGAAAAGGAAATCCAGCCATAAACTCCTGATTCAGAGAAGCAAATGTCAATCCCAAGAACAGGGCAGTCCCTCTTCCCAGCTTTCAAAGTAACATTCCTGAATGGAACATTCACCAAAAGCCTGTATAGCAGACAGATCAATCAGTTTGCCTCCTATGCCCAACTTCCCCTTCTGACTTAATCAGCTCCACTCACTTCCTCTGCAAAGAGCAGTCATGTGACCTCAACCCTGCCACAGCCAGTTGGACCAAGTGTGACCACATGACTCAAGACTGGCTTGTTTGTGGGCTGGACTGAGTCAATGAAATGCTCAATGAGAGGAACTGAGTCACAGAGGTCAGAGGTGGTAGCTATTCAACAAGAAGATCTAGAGAGCTGTAGTTGGGAGTGGTGTCTTGCTAAGCCAGAACCATGAGAGATGGAGTAGTGTGGTCTGCAGAAACAAGAGGGTATACAGGCTATGAGAGATGCCAAGCTGGAAGGCCACGAGGCCCTAGAGAGAAGGGGCTGAAAAAGCCAGAGACTCCTCTGTGTTTCCTGAAGCTCTGTCCTATAAGTAAGGAAGGTGCTAAATGCATTCAATGACCCTTCCATTTGCTGGGGCTGGATAACTGGTGTATTAGTCCATTTTCATACTGCTATAAAGAACTGTCCAAGACTGCGTAATTTATAAAGGAAAGAGATTTAATTGACTCCTGGTTCAGCATAGCTGGGGAGGCCTCAGGAAACTTCCAATCATGGCAGAAGGCAAAGGAGAAGCAAGACAATTTCTTCACAAGGCTCGGCATAGGAAGAAGTGCCGTGCAAAGGGCGAGGAGCCCCCTATAAAACCATTAGATCTTGTGAGAACTCACTATCACAAGAACGGCATGGGAGAAACCGCCCCGTGATTCAATTACTCCCACCTGGTGTCTCCCTTGACATGTGGGAATTATGGGGATTACAATTCAAGATGAGATTTGGGTGGGGACACAAAGCCCAACCATATCAACTGGTTTTCATGATAACCAAGAGACCTCTGCCTGGGACAGCCTACCATGAGTCAGGTGTGAAAGTTGATCATATGAATTGGGTTATTCCTTTTTTTTTTTTTTTGAGACGGAGTTTCACTCTTGTTGCCCAGGCTGGAGTGCAATGGCATGATCTCAGCTCACTGCAACCTCTGTCTCCTGGGTTCAAGCGATCCTCCTGCCTCAGCCTCCCAAGTAGTTAGGATTACAGGCATGTGCCACCACTCCTGGCTAATTTTATATTGTTAGTAGAGATGGAGTTTCTCCATGTTGGTCAGGCTGGTCTCAAACTCCTGACCTCAGGTGATCCACCCGCCTCGGCCTCCCAAGGTGCTGGGATTACAGGTGTGAGCCACCGTGCCTGGCCCTCTTTTTTTTTTGAGACAGGATCTCACTCCTGGAGGCAGCCTGCAAGGAATGACAGATTCCTAAGGAGGGAAGAAGAGACCGCAAAGAGAAGGGTCCTAGGACTGACCCTGGGGACACACAGACTTTCAGGACAGGAGAAAGTGGTCAGACAGAAGCAGGGGACCCAAGGGAGTAGAGACTTGGAAGTCAGGGTAGGAGAGAATGTCATGTCAAGGAGTTAGAACAGACAGCCACGCCACCTGCTGCTAAGAGGCAAAGAAGAAGAGCGTGGTGAAAAGGCTTTGTGTTTTACTCCGTAGAGTGAGGTTGACTCAACCACAGCACTTAGTTGTTATAAAATGAGGCATAGCCTACTGTTCTTTAATTATGCAATTTAATTAAGTACCTTTTTCTCCCCTTTACCTGTTTGGCTTGACAATCATATGCCATCTAAGACTCTTTGTTTAAAAGACGCAGTGTGGGCTGGGAGCGGTGGCTCACGTCTGTAATCCCAGCACTTTGGGAGGCTGAGGCGGCAGGTCACGAGGTCAGGAGATCGAGACCATCCTGGCTAACCCGGTGAAACCCCATCTCTACTAAAAATACAAAAAATTAGCAAGGCATGGTGGCACGTGCCTGTAGTCCCAGCTACTCAGGAGGCTGAGCCAGGAGAGTTGCTTGAACCTGGGAGGTGGAGGTTGCAGTGAGTCAAGATTGAGCCACTGTGCTCCAGCCTGGGCTACAGAGCAAGACTTCATCTCAAAAAAAAAAAAAAAAAAAAAAGAAAGAAAGATGCAGTGTGCCATTGAAATCCATACTTTGCTGGGCTGGTTCCCACTTCCTTCACCCTAGTGTATTCCCAGCTTCAGCTTCAAAGATACATCTCAGGGCTTGGTTTAAGACTGTTAACTACTCCCAAATTAAGATACATTACACTCCTCCCCATATTCTTCCTCCGCTATGTCTGCTGGGCTGAAAACAAAAGAACCATTTCAAAATCAATAAACACTACATGCAAATTAGTGCCCCAAATAACTGTGGGTAATCATTTTGGAGAACCAAAGCTGCTTAGAATACCAACGCTGTGCAGGCAGGTTTGCACGAGGAAAGAAATCCCAGGTGGCCCTGTACTAGTTTGGCTAAGAGAGGATGGGTAAGTCAAAGGAAACCGCTATCACAGAGACCTGAGCCTTTCCTTGAAGATTCTCCAAGAAAATACCACCAGTCTACAGCTTTATTTTATGAGCTGAGTTGGGACTTTCACTTACCAATGGGCACCAATAAGGTCTCAGCCCATCAATGATTATGGCAGCTATTGGCTGTCCTCTGCTTGCTCCCCAAGCACTATGCTGTGTGTCTTCACAATCTCTATCTCACTTAGTCCTGCATGGGAAAATATAACCTCCACTTTACAAATGACTGAACTGAGTTTCTGAGCTCTTAAGTAGAACAGGAACTCAATTTCAAACAGCCTTAACCAGAAATCTTTATCTTTATGTGGCTTCTCTCTGAGTAGATTTTGTTTCATGTTATATATTTGTTCAATTCCTAGGTTTAGAGGGGACGATAGAGTGGGGTGAAAAGGATCAGAATGGGGCATTTGGAGAACTGGGTGTTGGCACCAGCATGGACCTGCTTTGTGGTTCTGGGGGAGTCACCTCATGTCCATGTCCATGGGCCTCATTTTCTTCCTGTATGAAAATGAGGGGATGGGCTGGTCCCATGGTGACCTCTCCTACTCAACCTTGCAAAGGTGGCAGGATAGAGTTTAAGTTCCTTTGTAGCCTCACTCATTCTCATCTCCCACCCCTCCCTGACACCCTTTCACTGCTGCTGCAGCCATAACAAAGGTTGGAGGTCCCCTGGACAGCCCCCAGCCTTTGCACCAGCTGCTGCCTCTGTTAGGGGGCCTTCCAGCTTTTCTGGTTGGCAACTTCTCTTCATCCACCGAAGCCCCAGCTCAAGTGTCCGCTCCCTTTCACAATCTCCCTGACTCTAAAAGGAAGTTCTAATAGGGCCATCTCCCCCTCTTATATCCATAAGAATCCAGTTCACAGCTGTCCGTTGGAGCCCTCTGAAATGCGGGGTCATTGTCTCCCTCCCTTCTCCATGACCCAGGGCAGGAGATGGGCTGCACTGAGGCACCATTGCATTGCCACCCTCAGGCCCAGCATCTAGGATATAATGCTTTCCAGATGGTGACAGAATGAATGCCCTTCCAAGGCAAACCTCATCTCTGGCATCCTAAGATGGTATGAATTTAACTGTGCTCCTGGCAGAGCAGAAAATGCCAAAACGAGAGATAATTTTACCTTCCCTGTCTATTTCTGTTTCTCTGTTTCATTGACTTTCACTCCTACACTCCAGCTCATTGTCAGCAGACAAGCCATCTTGTGAGCGTAAATAAATGTCAGTCATAGCTGGGATTCCCTCTTCTCCTGAAACAAAGCCTCCATGAGCCTGCGTTGGAACATGGAAGGGCCTGATATCTTTGTGGCTAGGACTATTTTAATTTGGAGATCCAATCACCCAGAAAATCCCCCTCTCCTAAATATCCACCTTATTGGGAAGCCATGGTGTCTGAGGGCACTGTTAGTAACTTACAGTGAGGAAATTCTCTGTTCAATGGACATGTCATTTGGAAAAATATCAAAGCCATTAACTATCATTCAGAAGTATTTTGACTCACTCATCATTCATCTGTTTATTTATTCATGTATTCACTCATTCAAGAGTTACTATAAACTAGGTACAAATCATTTTAACTTCCCTCCTGAGAAAGGTTCCACACTGGCTTATTGACCCAAGGTTACCAATTAATATAGTAATAGCCGATATTTATGGAATGCTTATTGTTTACTGGGCACTGTAGTGAAAACTTTATGTATGTGAATGTATTTAACCCTCACAACAACTCCACTAGATTGGTATCATTTTTTATCATCTTTATTTTGCAGATGAGAAAACTGAGGCACAAAGAGATTCTTAGCTTGCTTAGGACCACATGTCTGGCAACCAGCAGAGTTGGACTAAGATCATCGTATGCTCTTTTTTTTTTTTAATTGTAAACTTTATTTCTCAACATAAGCTCCTTCAAGTTCAAGACACTTTTCTAAGCAATAATACCAGCCATATAGTCCATCCCTAAAGAACTGAGGGTCCTGAGAATTTAACTATGTCAATGCAGTCTTTTTTACATTACTTTTTTTTTTCAAAGTGTTTGTTGTTGTTTATTTTCTTTGAAATTAACTGGCATGCTGGATCTCATTGATACTAGCATCAAAATACCTGATATTATTAGCCGTGACATATGTTAACTAGTGGTTTCTTTTATTTATTTATTTATTTATTTTTTATTTTTTTATTTTTTATTATTATACTTTAGGTTTTAGGGTACATGTGCACAATGTGCAGGTTTGTTACATATGTATCCATGTGCCATGTTGTTTTGCTGCACCCATTAACTCGTCATTTAGCATTAGGTATAATCATATGCTCTTAACCACAACCTGCACCCTTAGGATGGGAAGGGACCCTAAGAGGCAGTCATGTCCCCAAGGGTATCGGCAGAGTCTAGGGAGCATCAGACAGGAGACAGAACCCATGACTTCCATCCAGAACTATGCCCCTGGCCAAGTATGTCACCTTGGCAAAGCACTTGGCCCTTTGAGTAATAATGTGGTTTTGTTGTTCTTGCTGGCTTTAATTAACCTGCTAATATTTTTAAAGGAACTTGGATTAGAAGATGACTAGCGAAGCCAGAGGGCTCTCCAGCCTCTACAATTCTGCAAACTAGATCTTCCCCACACCCTGCAAATTATTATCGGTACTGTCAAGGTGGCTGAGGCTTAATGTCTGAAATCGACATCAGCAGAAGGCAGGCTGTGCTCTGGTCAGGCTGCTCTGGAGGGCCTGACACCTTGTTTCCTGGGGCTATAATGAAGATGGGGGTTCTGTGGCTCCAGCCTGTGATCAAACCACTTCCAGGAGGGTGTAGGGAAGAGAGGCCTGAGGCCATGACCTTGGAGGGGCCTGTTGAAAATGCACATGTTCCATTTTCACAGTGTGTCCCTTCCATCCTGTCCCCAGCTCCAACTGCTGGCACTAACACTGGTTAGAATCTCAAGGGTGGCTGGAGGGTCTCTCACATGGGGCAGAGTGATGCTGGCCAACGGGGTTTTCAGTGCGCAGGAGACACAGAGAATAATGCACACACAGAGCCAGGAGAAGTGGGCTGGACAGTGTCATTTTTCAGATCAAGTGACAAGGTATCAGGTCATTCAGTGTTAAGGACAAGGTCTTCATATATCCTAGTGCTGCCCCAGAAAGGCCGTGTGATAGGGCGGAGCGAGCACAGGCCCTCACGGCAGTCACATGGACTTAAATCCAAGTGCTGCCTCTCATTAGCTGTGTGTCCATGAGTGGGCTATTGGCATCCGTGAGCCTCACTTTCCTCTTCTATAAAATGGGGAACTCTCTCCAACTTTCAGGGTTGTAGCAACAATTAGAAATGACGTTAGTCAAATGCTCAACTCTCAACTCAGCACACAGATGCTCAATATTTGTTTTGTTCTGTTTTTTTGAGACGAAGTCTCGCTCTGTTGCCCAGGCTGGAGTGCAGTGGTGTGAACTCGGCTTGCTGCAACCTCCACTTCCTGGGTTTAAGTGATTCTCCTGCCTCAGCCTCCCAAATACTACAGGCGCACACCACCACCCCCAGCTAATTTTTTTGTATTTTTAGTAGAGACAGGGTTTCACTATGTTGGCCAGGTTCGTTTCCAACTCCTGACCTCAGGTGATCCGCCCACCTTGGCCTCCCAAAGTGCTGGGATTACAGGTGAAAGTCATTGCAACTGGCCTTTATATGCTTTTTACTTCAAGTTGTATATATATTTTTTGAACTCTTACAACCATGAGTCACTTTGCAAGATACAGAGGGAAAAATGAGGCTCAGAGAGGTTAATCCAATTACCAGGGTTGCTTGCTGGATAAATAGCAAAAATCAAGTGTACAGATCTGACACTTGATCTAAAAGTCAGCATTTTCCACTCCAGTTTTCTGCCCCTACCTCCCCTGCCCCCATCATTTATGGCATCACATATAGTAAAGGGATGTAAGCTAATGGCTTGGGATTTCTGGGCACGAGAATTCTGGAAACATGGTTTGGGTCTTGTTCTTTATATTGGTGTTATCTGGATCAAATGTTTTGAGTCTTCTGAAAAAGTCTAGGGAAATTTGATCAAAGGTGCTTACCCCAAAGATAACTAGTCAGTAAAGTCCTTGAGAAGTAAAATCGAATCCTCTAATTGAAAAATTCACTCATTAGAAACGACTTTGAATTATAAATACGGTCAGATAATGGATCTTATAAGGAGTTGTATGTATGACAGGATTTTCCCTTATTAATTCATTTTTTAAGCGGAACTAAAATGCACATTGATTTTCTTCTTATCATTCTTTTAACAACTCTGGCTAAATGGGAACTGAGCAGATGAACGACAAATGGAACACTCACACCTGTCTCTGGGCTCATGAGACATAGTCAAGTTTACAGTTTTGGGAATATTCTTAGTATGTGACAGAAATTCATTAGGCAACTAAGCAGAACACAGTGATTTGAGTGGGAAGAAAGCTGTCTTGCTCTGGAGGGCCAGCACCAACCAGCAATAACTCCTTTGCTCTCTCCTGTTCCCTCCCTTCATACAAAGCGTAGTGACATGCAGGCTGAGAGGTCAACACATGCTTCCAATTGTGCCCAAGACATCAGAGCATGAGCCTGTGACTGCTTTGTGAAAAACTTGCTCCAGCACATTAGGCAAGCCACCCCATCTCAGTGTCCCCATCCCTATCAGTTTCCTGGGGCTGCTGTAGCAAATTCCCAAAAGCTAGGTGGCTTGAAACAGCAGCAATTAATTCTCTCATGGTTCTGGAGTCTAGAACTCCAAGATCAACGTGTGGGCGGGGTTTGTTCCTTCCAAGGGTTGTGAGGGGAGAGCTGCTCCACGTCTCTCTCCTGGCTTTCAGTGGCTGCTGACCATCCATCACTCCAATCTCTGCCTCCATTTTCACATGGGCTTCTCCCCTGTGTCTGGGTCTCTGTGTCCAGATTTCCCTCTTCTTCTAATAACACCAGTCATTGGATTAGGGTCTGCTCTAATTCAATATGACTTCATTTTAAATGAATTACATCCACAAAGATCCTATTTTCTTTTTTAATTTTTGTGGGTACGTGGTAGGAGTATATATTTATGGGGGTACATGAGATGCTTTGATACAGGCATGCAATGTGAAATAAGCATATCATGGAGAAT
The DNA here is from genome assembly GCF_009828535.3 of Hylobates moloch. NCBI lineage: Eukaryota > Metazoa > Chordata > Mammalia > Primates > Hylobatidae > Hylobates > Hylobates moloch. The sequence continues at coordinate 9,738,794 of NW_026652291.1, read as the reverse complement.
GGGGTATCTCCCCTCAAGCATTTGTCCTTTGATTTACAAACAATCCGATTATAACCTTTAAGTTATTTTAAAATGTATACTTAAGTTATGATTGACTGTGTTCCCTCTGTTATACTACAAAATAGTAGGACTTATTCATTCTAACTTTCTTTTGTACCCACTAATTGTCCCCACCTCCCTCTGCAATTCCCCCACTACCCTTCCCAGGCTCTGGTAGCCATCCTCTGCTCTCTATGTCCATGAGTTCAACTGTTTTGAGTTTTAGATCCCACAAGTAAGTGAGAACATGTGATGTTTGTCTTTCTGTGCCTGGCTTATTTCACTTAACATAATGAGCTCCAGTTCCATCCACATTGTTGCAAATGACGGGATCTCATTCTTTTTTAAGAGTGAGTAGTACTCCATTGTGTATATGTACCACATTTTCTTCATCCATTCATCAGTTGATGGACATTTAGATTGCTTCCAAATCTCAGCTACTGTGAACAGTGCTGCAACAAACATGGGAGTGTAGATAATCACGTCGATACACTAATTTTCTTTTTTGGGGGTATATACCCAGCAGTGGGATTGCCGGATCATATGGTAGCTCTATTTTTAGCTTTTTGAGGAACCTCCAAACTGTTCTTCATAGTGGTTATACTAATTTGCATTCCCACCAACAGTGAGGGTTCCCTTCTTTCCACATCCCCATCAGCATTTGTTATTGCCTATTTTTTGGAAAAAAAGCCATTTTAACTGGGGTGAGATGATATCTCATAGCTTTGATTTGCATTTTTCTGATGATAAGTGATGTTGTGCACCTTTACATGTGCCTGTTTGCCATTTGTGTGTCTTCTTTTGAGAAATGTCTATTTACTTTTTTTTGGATCATTTTAAAAATCAGATTATTAGATTGTCTTTTCCTATAGAGTTGTTTGAGCTCCTTATATATTCTGGTTATTAATCTCTTGTGAGATGAGTAGTTTGCAGGTATTCTCTCTCATTCTGTGGGTTGTCTTTTTACTTTGTTGGTTGTTCTCTTTGCTGTGCAGAAGCTTTTTAACTTGTGATCCGATTTGTCCATTTTTGCTTTGGTTCCTTGTGCTTGTGGAGTATTGCTCAAGAAATTTTTGCCCAGACAATGTCCTAGAGATTTTCTCCAATGTTTTCTTGTAGTGGTTTCATAGTTTGAGGTCTTAAATTTTAACTCTTTAATCCACTTTGGTTTGATTTTTGTATGTGGCGAGACATAGGGATCTAGTTCATTTTTCTGAATGTCCCTTATTTTCAAAGAAGGTCACATTTATAGACACTGGAAAGTAGGACTCAAACATACTTTTTGGGGCATGCCATTTAACCCACAGTACCATTCTTAATTGGGGATATTGGAAGAGGTGTTAATATAACAGATGAGTTCTATTCTGCCAAGTAGTCCGGCTATTTTATCCTTCGGTCTAATTACAACAAAACATGCTTAATGACTGTCACAATCAGAGGGCGAGAGGTTTTCAAAAATCTAGATGTGGGACTCTTTAGGTGTACAGTGTCACGCTGAGGCATAAATGCTGGAAAGGGCAGCCTTGGGATAATTAGAGGTTGACTTGGAGTTTGTTTAGCAGGAAATGTCATATTTGTACTTAAGTTTAGAAGTGATAACCTCACTGAGTAGTTTGAAATAAAAAAGGGTTCATCATTTTGGCTCAAGTGCTAGTGCTGACCTGATTGTTGAAAAGCATTTTAAAATAGCATAAGATAAAGGTCAAATACTTCATAACTCTCAAACTTCTGCCAAATGGGGTTGGAAAGATTCGTGATTCCATAGCACACAGGGAAGGTGCTGAATGCTCTACCTACTGCTGTCCTGGCTCACCCTCTCCAGTCATGGCTCCTTATCTCTTGAATCCCCTGTCACGGAAAGCCCCCACCTCATCAGGCAGCCTTCCTGGCATATCTTTATCTCTGTGCTTTGTTCTTGCTGTTGTTCCTTTAGATAGAACTCTAGTCCCTCCCAATATATTCTTTCTGCCACAGGCCATCTTCCACTCCCTTTGTTGTCCATTTTTCCGTGCAGGCCAAGCTCAAATGTTGCTGTTTCAGGATACAGATGTTCCAATTATTGTCGACAGCAGAATCCTGACGTCACTAGCCAGGGGAGGTCATTCAGTAATCAATCAAGTATTTTCGAATGCCACTTATGTGGCAGACACAGTGCTAGGTATAGCGGTGACCATAGAAACTGACTACCTCCTCATCTTTGCCTGGTGGATCTTGAAGTCTAGTAAGGACTCTAATAACACCTGAAAGAGTTCTTTTATCTCTGAATGCTATAAAGATGCCGTAGAAAAGTTATTGATGTGAGCTGAACTCATGATATGGAATTTATTTAATATACAGTTTACTAAAGAATTAACCTTAGCCCAGTTTCATGTGACAAGTTATTACACTGTATTTCCTCGAATATAAGATCCTGTCTTTTCAAATGTCAATGGTCTTGAAATCAAGCTGCAGCTTAAAATTGATTTTTAAAAGAACTTGTCCTCTGTGCAAATGTTGCCTCTGCCTGTCAGGTGCTGTCAACTAATTTGAGTTATTTGACTTGGCAGCACCACCTAGAGTTGGATTTTATCTTAAACTGAATCCCTAATTGTCACTTGCAATGTCTTCAAAAAGATTACATTCTAGGGCAATGTTAAAACAGAAGTTATTACAGGCAGAAGGGCCTGAGTACAGATCTGTGGGAGGTAAATTTACTAAGAGTAAAGCCAATAGTTGTGGCCAGAGGGGTCCCGCACTTTCTCATTGTCTTGAAAAGCAACAACCTCTCCTCTGGGTGGTAAGGATGCTAATTCACAACCTATATAGCGAAGCCTTTGTCTTGTTGTGAGACACGTATAAAACGATGGCACCAGTCAGGCAATGCAGTTAGCTGGCAGCAAGAGAAATCGACTGATCCCTTAGAATGGATTAGAGGATGGTAAAGCTGGGAGAGTTAGTGTGACCGGCCCATGCTAATGAAGGACGGTGACTTAGGAGTCATGAGTCAGAATCTTGCTGATTTCCAAGAGAAGGTTTCTACCTTCCAGCAATAGAAACTCAATTAAGAAAAAAAACACAATGTTGAGTTTAACCAAATAGGAAACTCAGACAGAGTGCCAATGTTCTTCAATATGCCTTGAATTAAGGCATTAAAGAATGAAGGTCATGAACAGAAATTATGGAAAACAGCATGTCTCCACACTGCTCTGCATCAATGCCAATGGCCTAAGGTGAGTGAAACTTCAGACGCTGACTTATGTAAGCCCTGGGCTTAAACTTGAATTAAGAAACTAGAGAAGAAGGTGGCATAAATGGGTGACATTGTCATCTAATTTTTCTTTAATGTGCATTTAACAGTGCTACTTAAAAAACAAATATTAATGAATTTAGGGATATTTTATAATGGTTAAAACTACAGCAATTCCATTTCTGAGTATATGTATATAAATATATGTACATATACGTATATATACACACATATATATGTACATATACACATATATACACACACACATACACACACATATGTATATACATACATATGTCCAAATTCATTGACATCAGGATCTCTAAGAGATATCTGCACTCCCATGTTCATTACAGCATATTAACGATAGCCAAGATTTGGAAACAACCTAAATATCCATTGATGGATAAATGGATAAAGGAAATGTGGTATATCCACACAATGGAATATTATTCAGCCTTTAAAAAGAAGAAAATCTTGCCATGTGTGACCAAATAGATGAACCTGGAGGACATTATGCTAACAGAAATAAGTCAGTCACAGAAGGACAAATACTGCATGATTCCACTTATATGAGGTATTTAAGTAGTCAAACTCATAGAAGCAGAGAGTAAAAAATGATGATTGCCAGGGAGAAATGGGGATTTGATGATCAATGGGTATAAAGATGCAGTTATGTGAGATGAATAAGTTCTGGAGATGGGATATAGTGCCTATAGTTAACAATACTGTATTGTGTACTTAAAAAAATTAAGATGGAGGCCGAGGCGGGCAGATCACGAAGTCAGGAGATGAAGACCCTCCTGGCTAACATGGTGAAACCCCATCTCTACTGAAAAACAGAAAAAATTAGCTGGGCATGGTGGTGGGCGCCTGTAGTCCCAGCTACTCGGGAGGCTGAGGCAGGAGAATGGCGTGAACCTGGGAGGCAGAGCTTGCAGTGAGCCGAGATTGTGCCACTGCACTCCAGCCTGGGCAACAGAGAAAGACTCTGTCTCAAAAAAAAAAAAAAAAAAAATTAAGAGAGTAGATCTCATGTTAAGTGTTCTTACCATAAGAAACAAAGACAACAGGGCGTGAGGAAATTTTGGGTAGGATGGCTATGTTTATTGCCTGATTATGGTAATGGCTTCAGGGGTGCAAGCGTACGTCCTAACTCATCCAATTATATACATTCTGTATGAACAGTTTTTGTATATTAGTTATACCTCAATAAAACTGTTTAAAACAAACTAAATTAAACTAAAAATGGAAATTCTTGTTGGATTATAGTCATATTATTAGCATTTATCACTTAGGGATTTGCATTTGAGTGATATGGCAGAAAACCCAAATATCAATAACATAAGCAATATAGGTTCATTGTTCTCATAAAAAGGAAAGTTCATTAGTAGAGAGTGGCCAGCATTGGTTCAGGGCCAGTGACATCCTGATGTTCTTAGTCTTGTTTGTATGGTTGCAATGTGGTGCAGTAGTTCCAGCCAACACATCTGTGTTTCGGGCAGGAGGATGGAAGAAGAGAAAGGGTGCAAAGGAGAAGAATTTGCTCCCTTTGAGGAGCTTTCTTGGAACCCACCCCAAAACTTCTACCTACATCTCACTGACTGGAACTCTATGAAAGCGTAGCTGGGGAATGCGGTTGTCATTTGTAAGCTGGGTTCCTTGCTATCTTCTAAAAATTGAGTTTTTTAAGTAAAGAATTCAGGGATAGTGGATATCAGTGGGCAACCAGCAGCATCATAGGACCTTCTTATGACACTACAGAGAGTGTTTCTCTCCATCTGTAATTGCTCAAAGGTCACAATTCAGGAAGAGAGTCTTCCCTATTTGCGGCTCATAGTTCATGGTTTAATACTACACAGATGCACTCAATGATAAAAGCACAAATTAGTTTGTCTTCCCCAATGTGCAGACTTTTCTGCACTGCACACTCCACTGTGGTGGAGGGAAAGTTCATGTATCCCTGAGTTTGGCAGGAAGGACAAAATTCTGAAAGCTTTTTAGCTGAAAAAAAAAATCTTTCTCACTGCACAGAAATCAATGATTGAAAAATCCCTGCTGAATTGCACCATCAAAGATCTCCTCTGGCCCTGACACTTGCAGATTTATCTTTAACCTTCCATTTTGGCTATTTGCGGAATTGAACCAGCCTCTCCACCAAAATAGAAATTGCATCATTTGATCGCTGAAGTTCCTACTGGGTTTACAATTGTGTGATCCTCAGTGTTGGCATTGACGGTTTCCTCTTACAGGCTTCTTTGACTGTTCATCTCTCAGCATTTCTTTATTTCTGTCTTGTGTGATAATTTTCACATTTGCCTCCACACCATACTGTGGGCTGTTTGAGACCAATGATCTTCGTTCCTTCATCCCAGCAGCATCCCTTCCATGGGCATCTTGTGGATCCTTATTAATACTGGCTAAATAAATGGGGTCCTCTTGTGGAGTTAGGTCCTTGCCTAAGGATGCTGTGGACTATTGAAAGCCTATTCCCTCTGCGTCTCCCACTGTTGTTTCTGCCCATGATGATGGTTAGGGTGGCAACACCAACAGAATAATGACCACCATGGACCAAGTTATAAACTAGATAGCACACATTCCATCTAATCCTTCTACAAACCTGAGAGGCAGTGACAGTTGAGAGGGAGCTGATTCCCAGAGAAGTTTAGCCCCTTGGCCAAGGTCACACAATGAGCACTTGGCAGAGCTGGCAAACAAACCCAAATTTGACTTCAAAGCTCTGTTTGAGGCCGGGCACGGTGGCTCACACCTGTAATCCCAACACTTTGGGAGGCAGAGGTGAGCAGATCACAAGGTCATGAGTTCGAGACCAGCCTGGTCAATATGGTGAAACCCCATCTCTACTAAAAATACAAAAATTAGCCGGGTGTGGTGGCATGCACCTGTAGTCCCAGCTACTCAGGAGGCTGAAGCAGAAGAATCACTTGAACCCAGGAGGCAGAGGTTGTAGTGAGCTGAGATCACACCACTGCTGTACTCCAGCCTGGATGACAGAGTGAGACTCCGTCTCAAAAAAAAAAAAAAAAAAAGGCTCCATTTGATTGAACCCAGGATAGCTCATCTTGCACTTTCATGGACTAGACGTTGACTTGTAGTGCGTTGTGGTTGTTGCAGAGGAAATGGAGACATTCCTTCTGAACCTAGAGCTAGAAACAATGATGGCTTGGAAGGAGCATTCGTATTTGTTCAAATGCACTCCTTAGCTACAATCTCATACTGTTTCCTAGAAAGAAATATCTTGCATACTGTCAAACCTCCCACAAAGATTTTCACATGTCTCCAAAGCTTAACAAATAAATATCATTGTGTTATTTGACATGCTGATCCCACATGTTTTCTGGCCAGTGAAAATATCCAACTAAGGAAGGCTGGAGCATTTTAGTTCAAAGATATCTGTCAAGGCCCCCAGTTTCTGTAGAGCATCTTCAGGGGAGAGGGAATCAGCCGAGTGATGCCCGTCGTGGTGGCTGTCCAGCACTTTACAATTCAGAAAACACCTTGCCTCCAATATCTCTGTCGTTTTGCTTCCCTTGAAAGGTAGAAAGGTCATGTGAGGTAAAGTGGGTTGAACAATCTATCCGTGGGCATAGACAGAGTAAGAGGCAGCTTTTACCATAACTCAGCTCCAGGACTCCGACTCTCATGGTCTGTCCCCACTCCAGGCTGCTGTGGCTACAGAAAAAAAAAAAAAATCATGGTGCTGTGCAACTATCTTTGTTTCCTCAGTGAGCCACATACAGACAGCAAGCATAAAAGCATTTTTCATTTGAGCCTGGGCCACCTAGAATCCCTGGATGTGGACTGCCCAGGTGGGGTTCTGGGCACCTGTGTGTATGTGGCTGACCTGGCCCTCAGCTGACCAATCGCCATACTTCAGAGCTGGGCCTGAGCAGAGCCCGGTGGACCAGGCCAGGAAAATGAAGAGGTGGCTTTGGTTTTGTGTCAGCCACTAACTCATTGCGTGACCTTGAACAAGCCCCTCTCTTTCTGTGTGTCCCCGTCTCCTTATCTGCAAAACAAAGGGTTTATAATCAATCCTGGCCAAGCTTCTTTCAGCTCCACAACCCACAGTACAGGGACCTGATCCCAGGTCATGCTTACCCGCAATGGGGGGGAGGTTGGCCTTCCGGGGTCTCTACCACATGCAGATTCCAATCACAATACCTGCCTCTCATCTTCTTTCCCTTTTTACCCCCACTCTGCTCATAGCAGAGCCTCTCTAGTCTTTATTTTGATACTTTAGGAGCAAGTAAGAGAAAACCTGACTCAAACCATTTTTAATAAAAAAATGTAATGGGTTTGTGCATCTGAAAAGTTCAGCAGCTCAGGGGACACAACCAGGACCCTGTTTCTCTCGGTATCTCCAGGTTCCGCTTGTTTGGTGTTTGCATTCTTCTCAGGATGAGTCTTTCTTCATGGTTTCAAGATAACCCCTGCCTCTTGGGAAGACGTGCTTCCTCATTTATCCTCAAAGATGGGAGGTGGGGGTGCAGTGAGAAAGCATCTCCTTGTACTACCATCCAACAAAACCCTGGGCTTTTGGCTGGGCATGGGAGCTCATTCCTATAATCCCAACAGTTTGGTAGGCTGAAGCAGGAGGATTGCTTGGGCCCAGGAGGTCAAGGTTGCAGTGAGTTGTGATGGCACCACTGCACTCCATCCAGCCTGGTCAACAGAGCAAGACTTCGTCCTGACAAAAAATTAACAAATTAACTGGGTATGGTGATGTATACCTATAGTCCCAGCTACTGGGGAGGCTGAAGTGGGAGGATCACTTGAGCCCAAGAATTCAAGGTTGTAGTGAGTTATGATCACGCCGCTGCACTCCAGCCTGAGCAACAGTGCGAGACCCTGTCTCTACAACAAACAAACAAAACCCTGGACTCTCACCTAACTGGATCCATGTATGACACATGCTCAGTCCTGAGCCTGAAGAATAACTGTACTAATTAGTTTAGGCCTAAACCCTGTGCCCTCCCCTAGAACCAGAGGTGAGCCTGCCTCACTGAAACACAAGCTCCACTAAGGAAGGGGTTCAGCTAAACAACTGGGGTGCAGGTGCCATCAGAAAAGAATGGGTATTGGGTGGCTCTGATCACCAGACGGGCCTTACAACGGCCCTTGGTTGGTATATTGGTACCAATACCAATTGGTACCTTGGGTGGCATATTAGTTTCTGATGACTTCTGTTGAAAGAAATTACCATAACCTTGGTGGCTTAAAAAAAAAAAACACAAATTAATTCTCTTACAGTTCTGGAAGCAGAGGTCCAAAATCACTTTCACAGGGTTGAAACCAAGGTGTTGGCATGGCCGTGCTCCCCCGCAGAGGCTCTAGGAGAGAAGCTGTGTCCTGGCCTTTTCCAGCTCCTAGGGCTGTGTCCCTTGGCTCACGGCCTCTTCCTTCATCATCAAAGCCGGCAGCATAGCACCTTCCAATCTCTCTCGACTTCTGTGGTCACATCACCTTCTCTTTCTCTCTCCTCGGACCCTCCTGTGGCCCTCTAATGAGGCCCTTGTGACCACACTGAGCCCACAAGGCAATCCAGGATCATCTCCCATCTCTCATTCAAGATCCTGAACTCTATCCCATCTGTGAAGTTTCTTTTGCCATAGGACATTCACAGCTTCCAGGGATTAGGACCTGGACATTTTTGGGGGCCATTGTTCCATCAACCACAGGTGGCTCTCCTGCTGCCATAGGCATAATTACCTGTACCTTCTTGGTGCTTCCCAGGCCTTTCTTCATACCTGTGCAATGGCACTTATCACATTTACATCCTGGAATCCTGTATGTATTTACAGGTCTGCCCACTGGACTGTGAACACCTTGGTACTATGAACTTTCCATTTATTTCCCCAGTAAGCATAGCAGCATGGCTGGCTCAGAGCAAGTTCTCAATGAGTGAATAGATAAATCTCTTCACCCAGGCAATGTAATGCAAATTGAAAGCACAAGACCCAAGGGAACCTGGAACCAAGGACAACTCAGAGACAGCATGGGGTTAACGCGAAGACCCTAAATCCCAGGCTCAAATCTCCAGGCCCCTTCTGCTGCCTCCATACTGAGAGAGTCAGCCAAGCACATCTTATTTCCTAGAACCTATTTTTAAAATCCCTCAGTACTAGCGAGCAACATTGTAGCTATAAATAGAAGCCGTGGATTTTATGATCAGGGAAAATGAGTCCATCATATTATAAAAAAAAATACCCACACACTCACTATTTATAGCCCAGGGATTTCCACAGCTGAGCATACTCACTGAGAACCCCTGGCTGATTTTCCTTCCAGCCGAACAGGGCTTGTGGAAATGTAGCAGGCAGGGGGAAAGTATGTCATCCTAAATTGCATTTATGTTTGAAAACCTGCTTTCTAAAGAGAAGGGGATCATGCAAAATGTATGAAACTGACAGGAGTCTTTTAGGAGAAAAAGAATCACATTGCTGGTCGTAGGGTAGCTCAGGGTTCTGAGGGTGAGGGTGAAGGATCCATGCAAAGACATTCATTGTGAAACGTACCAGCCAGGCCAGAATATTCAGGACCCAGTGAGCCCCTCTGAAATGGAAGTAATAGCCAGTCTGCACTGAGCTCTTACTGTATGCCAAGCTCTGTGCAAGGGACCTGCATGTATTATTTCCTTTCACCATTTCAACAGACACAATGTGCTAGTCCTAGTATTATTAATCCCTTATTGCACGTGGGTAAACCAAGGCATAGAGAGGATGAGCATGTGGGATTGGAGAGGGAGCCAGCATTCTGAAGCACAAGCCTAGACTGTCAGCATCACGGTTTCAGAGAGCAGGGAGAAGGTGGGTGGAGACCTGTCTGCACATGTTTTCCGTTTGGTGTGCAAGACCTCCATCATCAACCTCTATCTGACTCCTGGGACACCCCTTCCTTCTCTTTCCAACTCCTTCTCCTTCCTCTCCTCCCACTCAGCAAATGCATCCTAGAGAGGGAGGTCATTGCCTTACTGGCTTAGGCTCGGGATGATGTTTATCATATTCACCCTCCAGCCTGGGAGACCATGGCCAATCAGGACAGCTGTTGACCATAAGCAGCCAGGGCCACCACACAGTCCTGTTCTGCACCCAGGAAGGCTTCCTTTCTTCCAGCTAGATGCCCTCCTTATTTCTGTACCCCATCCAGGCCCACTACTTCTTAAGATGGCTTCCCTAATCACCCCTGCTCTTGCCACTTTTCCTCAACTGGCCTCTGTCTTCCTAGAGGACCGTATCTATTAAAATCACCCAAGTTGCAAGACCCTAAATGTCCTTGGAAAAAGCAGATGCTGCAAATATCAGGTGTCAGCTCCCAGGAAGCAGGCATAGACAGTCACAGAGCTGAGGCCAGAGGAACATGAGCTCAAGTCTCAGACTGGCTGATGAAGAAACTGAGGCCCAACTCAAGGGAACCTCTATCCCTGGCCAGTGGTGGAACCAATGCAGGGTCCAGTTTTCCCAAGAGTGAGCATCAAATGTCATGTAGGAGAATTCTGAGCACGGTAATGCCTGTGGGCAAGATATATCATCTGTCAACTTTCTCTTTTGGAAAATGAGCATCTAAAATAAGATTTTGTAATTACTTCTCAGTAAGATCTTCTTTATCTCCTCTACCACGCTCTTGTCCAGGTCAACATGAGATCTCCCCTGACAGCAGCAACACCCTCCCACTTGGTTCCCTTTTCTTTGCTCTGTCCTTTCTCATTCTCATTCGTTCTTCACGCTTCAACCAGCAAGGTCTTCCAGAAACTCAAATTGGGTGATGTCATCCCTGCCTCCTCTCTATGATGTCATCCCTGCCCCGTCCCTGTCCTCCAGGTAAATCATAAACTTCCTATGACCGTTCTTAAGGCCTTTCATGGTGTACAAGGCCATGTCCATTTCTCTAGTCTTTCCTGTTGTTGCTACACAAGAGGCTTTTGCTCCAGCCAGAGCAAGTTGCTTGCTGTTCCCTGAACTCGTCTGCTCTTTTGTGGCCCTGGAGTCTTTGCTCAAGTTCACAGGAGTTCTGTGGAAACAGAGACTGTGTTTTTCATCTCCTTATTTCTTGGTTTGTAGGGGATGCTTAATACCTGTTAATGGAATAAATGGATGGATGGGAGGATGAATGAGTAAACGAATGTATGAATACTATTTTCCACCTCTGGAATCCACCTGTTTTCCAAGACTCCTTCAGTGCTTCCTCACCTTCAACCTCACCTCTATTGTAAAGTCTCTCCTAGACATCACCTCCAGTATATGTCTGGTACAATTTCATTAAGCCTTTCCTGATCCCAGTTAATGCAACCCAGTATATATTTTCTGTATTCGCCTTCCCCACTAGACTGTCCCACCCAAGAAAAGAGACACTTTTTTGAATGTGGGTTGATTCCCGGTGCCTGGCATGAGCTTTAATGACTGAATGCACTGAAAAGCTGTCTGGCCATATGCATGAATGAAAAAGCTCAGTGACACATGCCCATGGTCATACAGAGAGCTAGGGGAAGAGCTAGGGCCAGATCCCAGTGATGAGTCTTCCAGTTTTCTGTTCTTTCCAACATGTCCCAGTGTAGATAAGAAGCCGGGGATTTCGCTAGTTTTAGAATTTTTTCCGGGTCTTTGGAATGCCACAAAACACACCAAGCAAGTAGGAGTCATTTCAAAGTGACCAAACCAGAATACATCTGCCCGTGATGCCAAACTCACTCACTCATCAGTGGCTTCTTTTCTGGAAGAATGGTATCCAGGGCATTGCTAGTTTCACCTTGTATCCTGAATGACTGGATTACAAAACAAGTGATGATGCCTTGGGAAGAAGGTGTTGACAGCAGGAAGATGGGAACAGATTTCAGAGCTGGGAGTGGTTTAGAGTAGCAACAAGAGCCGCAGACAAGAACCTGCATTATTTTTTTAACTCTGTTACTGATTTACTGGTCTGTCTGGGCCTTGGCTCACATTTCCAAAATATGACGGAAGTAGAATACATTTTCTCTAAGGCCCTTCCAAGTTCTCAAGCTCTGTGTGTTTATATCTCCAAAGCTCACCTGAAAAGACACAAATGATTTGAAGGCTCATAATGAAGACAGAACTTTTCCAGTAATGTGACAAGTAGTAGGCTTATTTTCCAAGTGTTCAACAATCAACAACAAATGTAACAAAAATAAAGATAAAATTTGGAATGTTTCTTAAAAACAAACCTACTAGATTCAATGTGAAATTTAATCACTTACAAGTAATATCCTAACTGTGGTCATCCCCTGGAAGACCTTTGCTTCTGCTGATCCCCATGCCTTCTTCTAATAGAAATGCCCTTACAACTATTGTTTGCAGTGGGGTGGGGAGAAAGGAAAGAAGGAAGGAAAGAGGGAGGAAGAGAGGGAGGAAAAGGGGGAGGGAGGGCAGAAGAAACCCCTTAAAAGATTACAAAGTATTTTATGTAGATTAACTTAATTTGTCATAAGAAGCTTCTGAAGCAAGTCTATGATCCCCATTTTACAGATAAAAGAACAGAGACGTAGATGAATCTCTTGCTAAGGTCACACTATTAGTAAAAGGCAGAAATATCAATCATGGTCATCTTGAATTTCCATTCTATGGAGCTGACAATAGGATAGTAAAGAGAAAGATCAAAAACCAGTATTAGCCACATAGGGGGCCATCATCCTCCACCAAAACAAAGTGATGTTGAACCTGCCTTATCAGATAACAGTCATCAATGTAGGTCAGTAATTTCATGTGACTGAGTCACAATGACAAAAGCTAACAATGGCTCTCATCTTTTGAAAGATGTGGCTTTGTTTAAAGCATTTAAAAGAGATTTCCCACACCGAAATTCCTACATTAAAATTTTAATTAAATGCTACATAGCGTAAAAAATAGCTACCCATTTTGTCCATTCCTTTGTCATATTTCATCTTCACTGCTGCCATTTTAAAGATTTTCAGTTTTCTCTATGAGTTACACCAATTGCTAATTGGCATCATTTTGAAGTTTTACAACTTTATTTCAAAGGAAATCAAAAGAGAAGGAAAAGAGAGCCACAAGATGTGATTGATGGAGAAGGTAAACTCAGCCCTTCCACAACGTGCATAACTGCTCAGTTTGAGTGACTTGGCTTTGAGAGGCATTCATTGCAAAGCAAGGAACATTTGTTGTGAATCTAGTGTTTGGCATGGGGAAGGGGCAGATGAAAAGATGAATAGACTTTGAGGAGTTCAAAATCTGCTGGCAAAGATGGACCCACCCCCACTTGGTGAGTTCTATAACAGTCCTCTCCCAGCTGCTTATACTGAAGTACCATTTTTAACCGTCTTTGCAGCCATCTCTTTTGTGGGTGTGTCAAATGAAAAAGGTGCATCTGCCCCCAGGTCTGTTAATAATAAATTTCACAGCAACAATACTACTATTGCTAACAAGGATGATTAACATTTTTATCATGCTTTAATGCTTACAAACCACAGTCACACTCAATGTGCCTTAAAACTGCAGAATTAAGAAGTTTGAGTCAGGTAATATTTTTCTGCTGAAAATATTTATGTTCAATTTTCTACAACTAGCAGATTTGAGACATTATTAACTTTTTACAAATATTGTAAAGAGAACCCTTTGTGGGCCATTTCCAACTATGCCAAAATGCATGCTGACATCCTTCAAATATTAAAAAGAGCAAGCAAAACATTTCAACTATTTGGACTATGTGAACCAAGCCAGTGGGGAATGCACATGACTCTGCAGAAGCAAAGAACATTATTCAGCAAAAAAGACATGCATTCTGCATAAGGCTATAAAATAATTTTTTCCTAGAGCATATTTTTAGGTCATTGTACTGCAAGAATGCTGATTTCTTTCTAAAACAAATTGATTATCAAGAATCACTGAACTTCTGTAAAAGAATAGCAACTTATCTAAATTTCCTGTTTTGACAAGCATTAAGGAAAATTATACAGTACTCACAGCCACAAGAGGAATGTGCTATATAGTTCTTATACTGTTGAGACTGTTAATCATATCAAAACAAATAATTTCACTCAGCTAAGTTTGTACTTGGTACAGCAGATATTCTTATTGCAATACTTAATTCATGGACTCAAGCCATTGGCCATTCAAGGCTAAGGGCATAGAGGAGCCGGCACATGCAAGTCTCTCTCCCTGGTACTGAGTTGCCCATCCTCTCACGTTAGGGTCTAGTTGTGTCTCTTTCCTGCTGAGAGGACCAGATGCAGAGTCAGGATTTAGAACTCTGTTCCAGCTCCATCACTACATAACTAATTGTGTAGCCAAGGTCACATTATTCACTTGCTTTCTCTCACCCTCAATTTCTTCAGAATGTAAAATGAGCACATTAAAAAGAGGGCTCTATGCTCCAATATCCTATGATTTGGTGACTTAAAATTGCCAAAGTAGGGCAGGCATGGTGGCTCATGCCTGTAATCCTAGCACTTTGGGAGGCCGTGGCAGGCGGATTGCTTAAGCCAGGAGTTTGAGACCAGCTTGGGCAATATGGCAAAACCCAGGTTCCAAAAAAAAAAAAAAAAATGCAAAAATTAGCTAGGTATGGTGGTGTGCTCCTGCGGTCTCAGCTACTCAGAAGGCTGAGGAGGGAGGATCACCTGAGGCCCAGGTAGGTTGAGGCTGTGGTGAGCCATGATTGTGCCACTGCACTCCAGCCTGGGTGACACAGTGAAACCCTGTCTCCAACAACAACAACAAAAAAAGATATTGCTAAAATATTTGAACAACTGGCAGGGTTCTCAATTTGATTTAACAAAGCATAATTAGGGTCATCTCTCATATTTCATGTACTATGCCAGGTACTAAAAGTACAATTACATATTAGAAACTTTTTGGTTGAAATGGACACAAAACATACTGGCATATGTGGGAAAAAAAGGTAATAATGTCAGGTAATTTATTGGGTCATGAACCAAACTTGTAGGATTCCAGCTGGGAGTCAGGTACAATTGGAAAGAGAACCTGCAACACCCTCAAATCTTTATTTTTTTCTGTTTTATTCCTTTATACCAAAATGACTTTACCCAGAAGGTGTGTGGCAGACAGAGTTTCAGGTGGCCCCCAATTATCCCAGCCTCTTAGCACTCACAACCTTATACAATTCCCTATCCTTAAGTATGGGCATGACTTGAGAGTTACCTCTCACCAATAAATATGGCAAAGGTAAAATGATGTCACTTCTGTGATTACATTACCTAAGACTGTAACATATTTCTTACTAATCTGTTTTTTCTTGCTGGGTTGGATGAAGCCAGTGGGCCTCTTGGGGATGCCCCAAGTGACAAGAAACTGTGGGCAGCAGCCTCTAGCCAACAGTCATGTAGGAAATGAAGGTAGCCTCTGACCAACACCAGCCAACAAAAAACTCAGACCTTTGGGCCCACAGGCAGGAGCATCCAATTCTGTCAACAGCCATGTGAACTTGGAAGGGGGTCCTTCCCCAGCTGAGCCTTGAGATGAGACAGGGGCATCAGTTCCCACCTTGATTACGGCTTTCAGATGAGGCCCTGGTGCAGAGGATCCAGCAAAGCTGTACTCAGATTTGTGACCCACAGAAACTGTGAGATAACAAATGTACATTTTTTAAGCCACTGAGTTTGTGGTAATTTGTTATATAACAGATATATTATATATATATTTAGTGGCATGGCCACTAAAATCCCTGCACCTGAATCTCAAGCTTTGGAACCTGGGCAGAGCTGAAAACCAGTTTTTCTCCTTTCCTGTTGAAAATTCCTAATGGAGAACTTTGATCATCCCAGCTTGTGTCAGGTATCCACACCACTAACCACTGAGGTCAGGGAGGTGGAAATCAGCAGGAGGCAGCAGCCTTTATTCTGGCTGATTGAATTGGATAGAACACTTCTCACGACAAGAGAAAAAGTGCAATTATGGGCAGGCCAAACAGTAGTGGCCCATCGCAAATTGTGAGCAATGTACACATGTTCTTTGCCCATGATCTAGAGGCAGGTGTACATGAGTTAATTGCCTATTAAAATCAGTTGCTTCTGCACTGCAGTAAGGGAAGCACAGATCTTGAAGAAGGACATTTACCCAAACCTGAGAGTCAGGAAAAAATATCCAGGGAAAGTGACACTTAAGATAGCAACTGAAAACTGAGTAGGAGAAATCCAGGTAAAAAAAAAAAAAAAAAGGACAACTAAGAATGCCTCAGTGAAAAACGCACAGGCTCTAGAAAAAAAAAAATGAAGTATCTGGTTGATTCCAAACATCTTTAATATACTCAGATCACAGTGTGGAGAGTGTGCTAGGGAAGTGCCAAGAAAGAGGCTGAAGAAATTTTCCAGGGTTGGGACATAAAAGACCTGGTATTAGTCAGAATTCCTAGTGACATATCACAGACTCCATTCTTAGTTGGCTCACAGGGTTAAGACAGCACGCAGTGAGAAACTCTGCAGCCATGGTGAGACCCAGCACACCAGAACATCATGGTTGCCCATCCCCACCGTTGGCACCAGTCATCCCACACTGGATAACAAAAGCTCTCCCAGAGAAGTTAGATTTCCCACCCTTCTGCCTGCTAGGAGACTATCTCCCAGCTCACCACTGGGTCTGTTGCCTCAGGTGACACTTTGGCATCCAGCTCTCACAGTGGGGGTCTGATTGGAAGAAGCCAGGTCACTTGCCTGTGTCCGAGCTGCAAGGAAGGCTGGAACGTGTTATTGCAGATGCTGATTTTATTCCATCATGGGAATGTGGGAATCACATATGGGAACTGTCAAAGTGTAGAGAAGTTGTTCAAAAGATAAAGACATCCATAAATGACAGCTGCCCATGAAAGTCTTCATGAGCCAACCGAGAATTCTGCCTTTGTCTCCGGGGATGTCATCAAAGAGGTTTGGGTAAGGGAATGGCATGCTTCCTCTTATAGTTTAGGAAGCTCACTTGGCATAGAGGGTGGAGGATGAATTGGAGGCAAGGAGGCCAGGTGGAAACCTGTTGAGGCATTCAGGTGAGGAAGTCCAAATGTTGGGAATAAAGTTGAGGCAATGGGAATGGAGAAAAGGATACCTCTGGGTGGATCCTAGGAGGCACATAAAAAAGTACTTTCTCTTAAGTAGACAAAAATACTTAATAAATTACCATTCTTTTCTGCACACCCACCCCCCACCCACCACCTGCATCTTAGCAACACTTGGGGATATTCCTCTCTACCAAGGGTTAAATTTAGATTTTTAAATGCATTTTCCCAAAGAAATATTACAGTGGTGGGCCATGTGGGAAACCTATCATTTGTAATATAGCTTTTCTGACAAGTGTCTTTTAAATATATATTGAGCATGGAATCTTTCTTCAAATGAAATCTAATATAAAGTCAACGAGGGCAGATGTTGGGTGAGCGTGGTGTTTTTCAGTTCAGAACTCTGCCCTCCCTTTCTTTCCAAAATATCAGCCTGGAAGAAGATCTGCAGAACCCTGGGGTATCATGTTGCATGGTTTTGAGAATATGTGCCCCTTGAAAGTGTGTCTTGAGCTTACACAAAAGGTGGAACTGACTCTCAGTTGCTGTTATGTGCTGCTATAAGTACTAGGTGGATTCACTGGGGAGAGAGAGGAAAAGGAAGGCAGGAGCTACCAGAGAAGGTTTCTTGGAGGAGGGTGGCTGGTGCTGAGCCTCCAAGGATAAGAAAGATGTGCCAAGGAGGGAGTAGCAATAGGAGTGCTCTATGAAGAGCTGATGCTGGCAAGGGCACTTACTGGAATTAGATGAGCGGTATGGTGGGCAGACTATAAGATGTCCCCACTGGTCCTTGTCTCCTGGGATTCACACCCTTGTATAAGCCCCTCTTCTTGAATGTGAGCAAGACCTTCTTTTAACAAACAGAATACAGCAATGGTAATGGGATGTCACCTCCGTCATTGGGTTACATGAGATCTTGGTTTCCATCTTTCTTGCAGCTCTCTTTTTTGTCTTCTTGCCTTGCACACTTTGATGAAGCAAGCTGCAATACTGGAGAGGCTCATGTGGCAAAGAATTGCTGGTGGCCACTGGCCAACAGTCATCTAGGAAGTGAGGCCCTCAGTCCAGCACCCTCAAGGAGCTAAATTGTGTCAACAATATCCTGAGAAGAGGCCTGCAGTGGATACATCCCCTGTTGAGCCTGCAGATGAGCTCCCAGCCCTGGTTGACACACTGATTTCAGCCTTGAGAGAGACTTTGAGCAGAAAGCTCAACTAAGCTGTGCCCATCTAACTGTGAGATCATAAGTGTGTGTTGTTTTAAGTCACTAAGTGTTGTGAATGTGCTACACAGCAAAAGATAGCTGATGTAGTGACTTTGGGCATGTTCTTCACATTACTGACCCTCAGCTTTCTACTCTGTAAGTGTGAGGAATATGTGGACCACCTTTCAGGTTTGGTGGAGGGATTATATAAAACAAGACATGGAATGCCAGCATTCTGTAGGGCTAGCTGTAGATGTTCAATAATCAGTAGCTACAGCCACCACCACTAACATCAACAATGCATAAAGGAGAAATAACCCTCAGAAGATTTTCACAATCTGTGCGTGTCTGTCACTTACTGGAAGAACCAATATGGCCCCGTGAACCTCTCCCAGAAATCTAGCTCTGGAATAAGAGTGAAAGACAGACAAAATATCTCTGGAAGCTTTAAACCCCTCAGTTTCTAGGGTTGGCCCTAACCATGCATGCTTCTTGATCACACTGCACCAAGGGAATCCCAGGTTCAGTACCATGGCTGAATCTGTAATATACATTCATGAGTTGATCTTATGTCAGGGGAGAGAAGGGCAACACTGTGCTAGTTTTTTAAGGCAGCATTCCCAAGTTAATGTAAAAAAAAGTCTGCATTTTCTTTATCATTCCTCCATCATGTTCAACCCCCAACGAAGATTACGACCTTCAGATATTAGTCACTCTCCAGTTGTAATAGTTAAGATTAACAGTGTAAACAGATATTCTGTACTGCTTTGCCAGAAAAACTTGGCTGATCCAACAGATTTTAACTCTGTAGGACAGATTTTGCTGTATTTGTGCTTTCGTTTTTTTGTTCTGTCTTCCCCAGAGGAGTATTAACTGAAAGCCATCACGAGAGACCCGTCGCTGCTTCCTGCTTTTTATATTATCACTTGCATCTTTCTCTTTTATAATTTCTCCAGCCATTTGATTAAGCGCACACACACACGCACACCCCGAGGATGCCATCCACTTCTAAAAAGGCAACAATTTGATTGGAAAATGGAGAGTGTATAAAAGCATCTTCATATCCACCCATTTCACTCTCATCTACCTTTCCTTGTCTACTCAAGCCAACAGCAGGACTTTGCTCTTTAAATGTAATGGCTGCTATGAAATGCAGTTAGTGACCAAACTTAGAAAGGAATTAAGAAGACTGAAGTGGGTTGGAAGCTAACAGAGAGGTAAGGTACCCTCTGCACTTGTATTTTCAGTGATCTCTAAAAACGTGATGGATGCCAATGATGTTTTAACAAGGTTGCTGATACTTAAATCTTGACTGTTTAGAAAAAAACAGATAAGAGATGAAAGAACATTTTTTTCTTTGTCCAAAGTAGGTACAGTGACTGTGTTTTGAGTGGGTGAACTCTGAAAATAACAGTAATTTGACACACCAGCCATTAAGAAGGCAAAGAGGTGAGTCTGTCAGCCACTGCTTGTTTCGTTAGTCTGAAAAGTGAGAAACTATTTCTTGAAAGTTTTGCGTTTTTGTTCATTGATGTGACAGGTGTTGCATTTTATTAGCAATAGCCTTTGCCTAGTCATATATACATATATCTTACTGTTAGCTTTTAATTGATGGCTTCTAACAATTGGAAATATTCATCAGCTAAGTTTGGATCTTTGAAGATTAAAAAATAGCCTTTTTCAGTCACTGCTTTTTCATCTGAAAAATGGGAATCATGATGTGAGCTTGTGGTGGTAGTATGAATTTTAAGCAGAAATAATATACATGAAAGGGCCTGGCACAGAATAGAGGCTCAATTAATGCTGGCAAGGATGATGATGATGATGATAAAACTAAGCAGAGATGTATAATATCCTGATTATTCCTATGGAAAACATAAGCTTTCTTTAAGCAATGAAATGTCTTTAGACATTTTCCTAGATGGATTGTTAATATGGTCACCCTAGCAATTCAATATTCCTGTGTTTCATGAGATATTTGTAAGTCATCCAAAGCCCCTCCTTCCTTATTCATTTAGAGGAATCTAGTGCAAGGAACTCCAGCTGGATTTGGCTTTATGCAGAGCTTCAGACAGGCCGAGTTGGCCTATGGCTGGTTTGTGAGAATAAATAGAAGTCTTAGGAAGGATCTAGATTGGAAAGACAAGATGAGGAGCCCTTTGCCTTCCTCATCGTCCATTAAGAGACTCTCCTTCAGCATGACGGAGGCAATCATATGACGGTTTGCTTCAAACTTGGCAGATGACATGGTTAACTGGGTTGGGGGTGGTGGTTCGAGAAATGGTCTCTGATCCTAGTTCAGCTCTGTGGCATGTCATCTCTTAATTACCGTGGCTTCCCTGTCACTGGAGAGTATTTGTCAGCTTTTAGAACAATTAATATTATGGAGAGTTGAGACTAAGAGGAAGAATGAGGGACTTCAACAACCTTTACATTTTTAGTAATTTTATAGATATGTCTATTTTATGGACAATCTCCCCAGCAGAACTGAATTACTACATTTAATATTTATCCTTGGAATAAGGTAATATGTGCTCGAGTGTACACGGAGCAATTAATTTAACAATGCTCTCCAATCTTACCTTGGGAGCTGAAACCAAGCATGCTGATATCGACTAATTATAAATAAAATATATAGGAATCATTTTGTTTGTAATTAACTGGTGACAAGGCTACTACTTTCTTGCCCCCTGCATTGTAAGTTATCATAAAAAAAAAAAAAAACAAGAACCACTTCTCATTTAGGAATTCAACACTGTCCAAGCTATGGCTGGGGGAGATAAATAAAACAAGGCTAAAGTTTGTGTGTCCTGTGGCCTGGTGGGGAGGTGAAAGGGGAAGGTTGGGCTAGAGAGGAGACCTCAGCACTGAGATTAGACAATCTACGTCACAGGCAAAAATGGAAATAGGAGATGAAGGAGCATTGGGCTGAGGGTATCCTTGTGAAGGCATGAAACATCTGTGGCATTTTTATGTGATGCTTCTTTCATGTTTCACCAGGTGGACATCCCCAACACTTTCTGTGGTCTTTTAAAATTCTAAATAAACACAGCCACGACACCAAGACTTCTCCTAGCTGGAGAGCAAGCAGGAGTTTGGTTCAAATAGGTTTTGAGCATGATTAAGTGACTGAGAGTGGATGTGTTAAGGCCTGAATAATATCTGAATGCTTCTCAGGTGAAAACCTCTTAGAGGTATCTGTCTCACAGCTGGGGAATCCTGCCAATGGCAACCAACCACCTTGATTATCTGTCACCTGCAAACAAAAACAGCAGCAAGAAAAATGTAAAATGTAAAAATGTAAAATGGGTTTGTTGCTGCTGTCTTACTTTGATGGGAGAAAGGAATGAAAACTCAAAGCAATGAGGGCTTTAGAAAAATCAGTGCCTGGAATTCACCGTGGTGTGGACTGGATCGAGCCATTTAGGATGAGGGAAGCAGTCTTTGCACAAAGACAGTAGAAACAGGAATTAATCAATTTGACCTTTGCCGATGCTATTCATAAGGGGACATTATTCGTTTCTGGTTGGGAAATCTTTGCTTCAGCACGCAGGCTGTAGATTACTGCATAAGAACATTCTCTTTTGTTTCCAACACATCACAGTGTTTGCAAGAGAGTCTGAGATGGGAAAATGGAACCTGTTCATATTCAATCTGGTTGAGAAAACGATAATGAAACAGCCAGGGCCTTTTTTTTTTTTCTAACAGATGATTTTTATTTATTTATGTTTGTGTGTGTGATCCTATTTGGAAAGAAAGCAAATTTCAGTTAATAACATTGTGCAGTATTGTTGCTTTGCTAGATAGATTCACCACCGGCTGAGTATATCCCTCCCTGCCTTTGGAATCTACCAGATCCTCATCACATTCTGGCCAAGCTAGGTGGGGCCGAGGTGACCAGCTCCTCAAGGGCAGGTGCTTTGACCAGCTCAAGGTCTGGCGGCGAGTTTGCTGAATGATGTCCCCAGATACACCAACAGAAGCCCAACAAAACTAATTTCGCTGATACCATACCTAATCCCTTTCAAACACATAGTAATCTGTGAACCACATGGGTATAATGGTGGCCCAGAAATGATCCACGCAGTTATTCATTAATGAGCTTATTCATCAATGAGTGCCTCTTTCCCAGTGGGAGAGGCTTGGGTGTAAAAAGATTTCCAACATGTTCACCCTTGAGATTGCCTGAATTTGTACCTCATCTATCTTGTCATATTAAACAGGCAGAGAAAGCCACTGCTCACTTTGATGGGCATTGGATACTGGCATGAAAAGCTATAGTCCTGAAAGGTTGCTGAGGCTGCTTCATTGATTATTCATTTATAGTTGTGACTATTGTAACAGGTAGACAGCAAAGAAATTGAATAATTGTCATTAACTGTTGGACTCTTACAATCTCAAAGGGACCTTACAGGTTACTCCGACCCTTTTCAACATCACTGCTTAACAAGGCTTCAGCTTTTGCTTGAATGCCGCAAGTGACGGGGAACTCACTACTTACCAAGAGAGCCCATTTGATATTCGGATTGCTGTGAGTCACGAGTTGGAAAATTGTTTCTGTAAAGGGCTGGACACTAAATGCTTTAGGTTTAATGGGCCATTCAGTCTCTGTAGCAAGTACTCGTCTCTGTTCTTGTAGCACAGACACGACAAAAACGAATGGGTGGGCACTAGAATCTTGTTTACCGAAGCGGTCAGTGACTTAGATTTGACCCATGAGCTGTGGTTTGCTGACCACTGCTCTAAGGGTGAAGGTGCTCTTTCTTGTCTTGGACAAAAAGCAATTGTCTTCCTGGTGGCCTAGTTCAACCTCTTGGGGCCACCTGTGAGAGGTAATCAAGCTCTCTCCTATAAGAAACCCCTGCAGCTATTTGAAATTGATGGTATCCTCTTTCCAAATTATCTGTTTTGTGTTTGCCACTTCTCTCAGCTCTTCCCAGCTGCCCCAATTTCAATCTTTCACCACCTCCTTGGTGTGGTCAGTTGATGATCTCATTTTGATAACCTCTTGGGTGTTGCAAAGCAAGAGTTCCGACCTGAAAGCTGATCCTAAACAAATGTTTGAGTGCTCTTCACTTCATTTCACCTGTGCTTTATGTCACTCTTCACTCAGGCCCTGCCACTGACACAGGCTGTCCTATTCGCGTGAATGCAAATGAGTCAAACTGCTGCTCAGCCCAGAGGCCGCAGTCACCCTCCTGGCCTCCGGCTAACCAGGGAGCTCTGCTGGATAGATGCTGCCCCTCCCTGGGCTACCATTTTCTTCCTTTGAAGCTGGAGATGCTGACAGAGTCAAGTGAGCTCAGGGAGATGGACATGCATTGTGAACTGTAAAGAGCCATATGCAGGTATTAAAAATTAACAGGACCATGCTGGGGGCGGTGGCTCACGCCTGTAATCCCAGCATTTTGGGAGGCCGAGGTGGGCAGATCACGAGGTCGGGAGATCGAGACCATCCTGGCTAACATGGTGAAACCCCGTCTCTACTAAAAATACAAAAAATTAGCCAGGCGTGGTGGCGGGCGCCTGTAGTCGCATCTACTTGGGAGGCTGAGGCCGGAGAATGGTGTGAACCCAGGAGGCGGAGCTTGCAGTGAGCCAAGATTGTGCCACTGCACTCCAGCCTGGGCGACAGAACGAGACTCCATCTCAAAAAAAAATAAAAATAAAATAAAAAAATAAAAAAATTAGCATGACCAGACCACCCAGGAGGAAGCCCCAGGTTCAAGTCACGGGGTCTGTCAGGTATCAGCTTTGAGACTGAGGAATCCTCCAGACCAAACCCCCATGTATATGATGAGAGCCAATGAAATGTGGGAAATGAGCAGTTTTGAAAACCTCAGAGCACTATCAAAAAAAAAAAGTCATGAACAGTAGAGATACTGATTTTTAGAAAGGAAGGGAGCTTCCAATCTTTCCTGAGTCATTTCTAAGGAAGTCCTTTCTCCCTCTTGGGTCCTACCACCCCCAACCCCATATCATACACTTGTCTGACTGCACTACACATAGTGTTTCTTCTCGAAAAGGAACAACTAGGTTTGACCTTTCTCAGTGGGCTCTATTTTTCAGTATTTGAAAGTCTTTGCAAGTGCTGCTCCTGGACTTGAAATATTTCTGCTCCCCAACCCCCAAACCATTTCCCTTTCATTTGACTGACTCCCACTTATCTTTCAGACTCCTTTTAGAAGTCTCCCTCACCCCAGGAAGGCTTCCTCAATCTCCTAGATCCAAGGAAGGGCCTCTCTTTTGTGCAACCACATGACCTAATAAGTGCTCGATTAAACACTTATTAAATGAATGAGT
Organism: Hylobates moloch; assembly: GCF_009828535.3. Classification (NCBI taxonomy): domain Eukaryota; kingdom Metazoa; phylum Chordata; class Mammalia; order Primates; family Hylobatidae; genus Hylobates; species Hylobates moloch. The sequence continues at coordinate 9,714,027 of NW_026652291.1, read as the reverse complement.
GCACAAATGAATGAATAGATTGTGGATCCAATAGGCTGATATCTGCAAAAAGCTGGAAACAGATGTACTATTTATGTGTCTCATGCAAACATTAAACTCACTACCGATTGCCAAGCACTCTCCCACAGAGGGACTGGTGAAGCGTACTGTGTGCCTTGCCACGTCCCTGCAAAGTGTGGAGGCTGGTAGGGATCAGGACCCCATCGTCCTTATGAATGATGGGAGGAGCCTCAGTCAAGCACAGCCACTAAGTCTTGGCTTGGGTGGCTGTCTGGAGGCTGGATCCTCTTACAGCTACCTGCTCCACTGTCTCACACTCACCACCCCATAGGCCAGACTCAGCAGATGGCCTTGCCTGCTCCTCCAGGGAGGAAACCAGCACAACAGGAGGCATGGGCTCCCCTAGCTCCCTCTCTACTTGCCTCCCTGAGAGCTCAAAAGAAAGGCAGTCCCTGCACAATTTTGAGACTTTTCTTCCACCTGTGTCCTTCAGCATCCCTAGGATTTGCTGCATGTCTTCAACTTCTTGACTATCTGCCTTGGGTCTCTCTCAGCTCCTGCACACAAGAGCTGCTTGTTACCAGCTCTGGGATTTCCCTTGCATATTCCTCCTGATTAGCTTGTTCTTGCTTCTGCCTTATCACCTGGCCAATGTTTATGGATCCTTGGGGACCCAACTCAGATGCTACCTCCTCTGGGCAGCCAGCTGCAGTCCCTGCAGATAGGTATAGTCACTTTCCTCTATGCCTCCAAGAATAGTATTTGGTAACCTCTATAAGATAGAGCATAACAATTCACAACAACTATGAGGGTCTAGTGACGACAATAACTATCTTTTTATCAATAGCTCACTCTGTTCCGGGAACACTGCTGGAGACTCCACGCACACATCTCATTGGCAATCCTAAGTCTCAAGCAGCCACCAGCTATGTTACTATTGTTCTTTTTTTCCTTTAGCCCGGCGGACAGTATAGGAAGTTAGGAACTTGGGCTTGGGGTTAGGAAGACTGGGTTACAAATCCCCAAGTCCATCGTTTGCCAGCTGCATGACTTTAGGGAACTTACATAACCTTTTTGAGCTTCCCTTCCCAAGCAAAGATAATGGACCCACTTTATAGGGTTTGGTGAGGTTAAAATGAGCTTTCCTAGATAAAACTCTCGGCACCTGGAGTTCCTGGCATAGGTTAAGCCCTCAATAAAAGCCCCTATGAGGACCCAGAAGACAGGGGACTTATCGAAGTCATTTTTGCATCCCTGGTGCCTAACACTGTGCCCGACTTCAGTAGATACTCCTTACAAATTTAGGGTGGTGTTCTTCCACTGCATTGCTGAGGAACAATCCCTGTTTGGCCATAGGGATCATGGGCTTCCTCAATCCTGGCTTTCCTGTGCACTCCCCACTTCCTATTATTTGAGAAAAACAGGAAGAATGACTATGTAATGAGGAGTCTTCCCTGCTGCCTTTTTCCCCACGCATATACACACCAATAAAACATGTATGTGCCGGCTTTTGCTATGCTCAAACAACATTTTTCAAATCTCTGCAAACCATGAATGAGACACTTGTGCTGTCAAATCGCACTTCCTTACAGGCTGCTTTGTTTCCTGGAATGGTGGGACGCATGGAATCCAAGCTCTGAGGTTTCATTTATTGTAAGCACTGGGCTCCCTGACCAAATTAGGTGTCAAACTCTACCTGCAGATTGGGAAATTGGGGCTGAAGAAAGAGCCGGCTGCCAATTTGGCACGTAGAAATAGTCCTTCTGGAGTTTCTGGGGACCAGCTCCCTGTCTGCAACTACCCATAATAACTGGTTGGGAAATTCAGAGATATTGCTCCCAATTTCGCTGGAAAATGTTGGAATGCAACTGTTATACACAGGCTGGGATGCAAAGTGCTTTTCTCAGAAAACTGTGGCCTTTGGACCCTGGTTTCTTAAGACATAAGGTTTCTGTTTCCATGGACTTACAGGGTTTTTCAACAGGAGTTACTGGCATCTCAATAATAATTGGAGGAAATGTCTTGTCACTAAGCCAACAAAAACCACTCAGACTCTGCTGTTTCCCAAAGCCCCTCATGGAGGGACTCTGTCCTGTAGAGCTGCAGGGCTGGGGTGTAGGTGCTCCCGGGCAGGCCTGATTCCCCTAAATCTCTGCTGAGTCTCTCCTCTGCATCTTTCTCCCCACATCCATACCAGAGAGGAAGACAGAAAGGCCAGCTAGGGAGGGTATGGGTTGGTGGTGTCGGTGAGGTGGTAGGTGATTCCTATTCTGTAGCAGGGATGGGAGGGAAGCAGCCTTTTGGTAGGCAGGAGGATCTTCTGAGAAGTAGGGGCAGAAGGTTCCTTGCACCATCCAACTGGGGCAGGGGCATAGCGGTGGGCCCTGGGAACCTGCTAACCAGGATATCTGAGTTCTTCCCCCAGCTCTGCTTCTGAGGCACCCAGCGGAACTGGGCAATTTGCCCCCCTCATCGATAGAGACCATGGTCGCTGCTTGCTCTGACCATGTTTCCCGGCACTTGCCTTACTTCCCTGGACGTTGGGGTGGATTTTAGTGAGGTGCCAGAGAACCAGGAGACAGGCTGCTTATCTTCTAGAAAATCATGTTCACATTCATGGAAGGCCTTAGGTACTAGTGCTTAGCTATGACCTTTGGAGACAAGGATTCCATCTTCCTGAAGACGGTAAAAATGTCCTGCGTAGTGAAAGCAATTGGAGGGGCCTGGATGTGAACCCCAGTCTGTGTCAGAGGTCCCAAGTCTTCCAAGAAAGCGGAAAGCGTCCCGAGGCAGGTTATAGGGCCTACAAGGTAGGCAACTGGACATGGGGGTGGGTTGGGGAGGCGCCAAAGGGCGGCAGGGATTGGGGGTATAGTGGTTTGACCACGACGTAACTACCTTCAGCTGCCAGGCCATCCTCCTGTTCCCTGGAAGATAGGAGGAGCTGGGAGTGGGGAACTGAGCAACCTGGGCTTCCATGATGAAGAAAGAGACAGCGCAGGAACAAAATGTCCAGGAAGGAGGGAGAGAGACCAGAGAAAGGAGGGAGAGAGAACAGAGGAAGGAGGAGGCGCCTCTTTCATCCGCGTCCCCAGGTCCCCATGTACGCCACGTGGGTGGGAGCGTGTCCCACACACCCACGCGCCCATAGCCACATTCGCCACGCTCCCGCCGGGGCCGGGCTCACCACGCGCCTCTGGGTGCCGAGCCTCCACAGGCCACGTAGCCGCCACCTGCTGCTGCATCCCCACTGCGGGGACAGGAGCACTTAGTGCCTCCCTCCGTCCCCCCGCCCCGCGAAGGCCTCCCATCCTCCAGGGCCAGGCGGAGGCCAAGTCTTTCCCGGGCCCCCTCCCCAACGCGGAGTGGGAGGCGGAGGGAGGAGCTCGGCCCGCAGCCGTCGGCCCTCCCCGCACTGGAGCTCCCCCTCCCCTCCCTCCCCGCCCCTCGGCTGCCGCAGCCCAGCTAGCTGCGCGCATCAGCGTGGGCTCCCCGGAGCGAGTCGCTAGGTAACGGGGCTGGCTCCGCCGACCCGGGGCCGGGGAAGCCCGCGCGCATCGTCAGTAGCGGCGCCGCGGGGCGGGGGGCGCACAGACCCTCCCCCATCCCGGCCTGCCAACACCTGGCTCGCGCTCAGCCCCCGCCCAGGATGCCTTAATCTGCGCCGATTGCTGCCGCCGAGGTGCCCCTCCCCTGCAGGGACCCCGACGCCGCCAGCTCCTTCCTCCTTTCCCGCAGGTGCGCACTGCTCTGCTTGCGGCCGGGTGGGCGCCCCGCCGCTGCGGTCGTGGTCGCCGCTGGTAAGCTGCCCTCTGGGGCTAGGGCAGGAAGCAGTGGGGGGCGCTGGAAGAGCAGGGCAGCTACGGCCACCGCGGCCGCCGGACCGGCCATGTGCTAAAGTTTCTGGGGCTCGGCGCCCCGCTGGGCGCGCAGCGCGGGGCGCAGAGGCGCCGTGGGTGGGGCAGCGCGGTCCTGCTGGCTCCCGCCCGCCCCCGGCCCCCGCAGGGTGCAGCTCTGCGCGTTCTCATGCTGTCTCTTTCTCTCTCTTTCCCTCCGCGCTGCCTCCCCGAGGTCCTCCCGCCGAGCCCCGGCGCGGGGTATGAGGAGCCCCCGGGTGCCGCCCAGAGACGAGCAGGCTGCGCGCACACCTTGCCAGCGGCAGACGGGGACATGAGCAGCACGCACGGGGTCCCGCGCCCGGCGGCCAGCCCTATCCGGCGGCGGCCCGCGGGTCAACGCTGCCCGGGAGAATGAGGCAGGAGCCGGCGGCAGCCTCCTTTTTTTCCTCCTCCTCGCCTTCCTGCGGCTCCGGCGCTCCGGGTCCGGGCCGGCCTGTGGCTCTGCTGCGTGCCCCGCGCGCCCCTCAACTGCCTCCGGATGCGCTTCTCGGTAAGCCAGGCCCTCCGCCTCGCGAATAAAGCTCCTTTCGCAGGGCCCGGAGGCCGCCTCCGGGCCCCTGTCCTACCCTCCTTCCCCACTTACAGCCTGGAAACATTCGGGCTTCCGATTGAATCCTTCAATTTCCCCTGCCCCGAAGCCCCGCCTGGAGGCTGAACTGCCCGGGCAGACCTGGTGCTTTCCTCTGCCTTCTGGAGAAAGATGCGGGTTTGACATGCAGGCGGGAGACCTGTCTGGTCTAGATAACGGCATGTGTATGCAGCTGGGTTCAGACTTAGCATCTGGGGGCAACAACTCTTATTTAGTGGGTGTCCAGGCCGTGCCGGGCAGTGTGCCTCAAAGCCGCTCTGGGAAATAGGTCCCCGTTTCTCCTTGGCCCAGATGAGGAAACTGAGGCTCAGAGAGGTTGAATGACTTAATCAAGGTCACAAGGTTAGGAAGTGGGAGACCAGGATTGGAAACCAGGGTACTCTACTTCCCTGCCAGACTGTTCCCTTTGTAACACACACACCTGTCTCATTTCTTCTACTAACTGCTTCCGTCTCAAGAGTCATTGCATGTGTGTGAAAATACTTGCTCCAATGAGTATCTGTTCTGATGAAATAAATTGCCTGTAGCAAGCACTTTTTGTCCATCCTGCCATCACGTTGCTGCCCACCCCGAATGTGTACTCCAAGTGTAAAGCTACTTTTTAGTTCAGGTGAGAGGATAATATGTTTTCCTAGGTGTTCTCTTTCCTGGGGTTTTCCCAGTCCTCTTGAAGGATGGAAAGGACAGTGGTTCCTCCTGTGTGCCCAGCACATGCTAGGCCTCAGAACTGCATCCTAAACCCTTCCTTGGGGGCAGGGCTCATCAAGGTTACCTGCCCCTGGTTTTGTAAATCTTGGAGATGATTACTTAACCGGAGCGGGGGCTGATCCCAGATGGCCACTGTGCAGGGGCTGGCCCAGTGTTGGCTCATATTTGCCAGCCCTCAGTGTCAGCAGAACTTCTGAGCCCCAAACACTTCTGAGCTCCAAAGAAAAGGAGTTTTAATGCAGATACGATGCCTGATGCATGCCCCCAGTTCTCTGGCTTGCTGCTGTTAGCTGTTTGCTCAAGTGCATTTAGTTCAATCCTGAAGGGGCAAGCCAGATGGAATCACTTGGTCCTGGTCTGAGGGGCTGTTCCATTGGAGTCACAGTGTTGAGCTCAGTTGTCTACATGCACATTTGTGTTGGTGCAGAGAAAGTCCCTTAGCAGTAGGGGCGTCTGTGTCTCTGTTAGTAAAGAGCAAGGGTGGACTGACCAGTCCCTCAGACCCCCTTCAGCGAAATGATTCTATGAGTGACAAAACTAGTAAGTTACAGGCTTGAGCTAGGGTGTCTTAGTCCAGTCATTTGGACGAACATTCTACACTGAATGGGTTGTTGATTTCCAAGAAGAGGACTCGGTTTCCAGGGAGCTGTGAGATTGAGGTTCAGCCCAAAAGAGGTGAAGCTCGAGCTGTGCTTAATAGATTATTTACTGGGCTAACACATAGTGGCTATAAAATGTTCCAAGCTACCAGATTGGGGTTATGGGTTAGGTTAGGCCTTTCAGTAGGAGAGATGACATTAGCTCCTAAGAACTGGTGACATACAATGCATTAACAAGATGCCCAGCAGGCTAGAAAGCAGCAAGCTGGTGAGCTTTTCCTGCCCCTCTCAAAAATAATCAATCATATTTGCATAGGTAAAACATTCCCAGCACAATTACTGCAAATAAATAAAGTGATTTTTTTTTTTTTAGACTCTTCCAACTCCATTGTTTGCTGAGTATATTAGCGATGCGTGGAGCCGGCCTTAGCTTGGCTGCAGAGGGGCTGGGACAGGGAAGGTGGGCTGAAGGATGTTCAGACCCTGAGTTAGTTTTTGGCTGTAGATTAGAGCTAAATCCATCACTTTGACCTATGGGTCGTTAATGGGGTTGTCATTGGTCTTTTTAAGATGTGAATTAATGAACCTCTTAAAGTGTTGCCGAATCCCAAATGAAATGGGCATGTCCCACCTTTTTCCCAGAAACTTGGCTCTCAGCGGGTTTTGTGACTGTTTGAAATTCACAAAACCAGAGCAAAGCTTTCATTTTTGACAGGCTCATAGGGATCTGCAAAGGAAAAATAATGCATCTTGTGTGGAGATATTAATCTCCCAGCATTGTGTGTTTTAGCTTCTCATGATTAACTGGTAAGGATTTGAATAAAAATGAAGGCAGAGAAACAATCTTCATTAAGTTGCTTTTGAAAATGCTGAGGTAATTATGAAATAACGATTTTTGTGTCATAGATCATACTACTCATAGCCAAAGCTGGATTACATCACAAAACATTACTCTTGTTACTGATACTTATTTTTTAATTCATTAGTTTTCTCATATTTTTTGCTTTTTTTCTCCCAGTATGAAAATAAACCATCAAGAATAAATTCTTCCTTTTCAGTTTTTCTTTGTCTTAAATCCAGTTTTTTTTTTTTTCTGTAAGATCTCTAAAGCTGAACTCTTCCACACCATACATATAACGGCCTCATGTTAAAATATGTTTTAAGTGCCTCAGATTTCTTTTGGGAGAACAAGAGGGTTATGTATCATAAGCAAATAACAACGATGAGACATTTCCCTTGTTTGCTTACTATTCTAAGTCCGGGATTGAGAACATGCCCTCATGATTGCAGCTGCCACACTTAGCATCATGAGGACACAGCCCGAGTGCTGTGGCGTTTCTGCATCAGTGAGGATGCACACCTGGACTGATCAGGGTGTGGAGGAAAAGAACAGCTTCCAAAGGCCAGGAAACCTGGGGTTTATTCCCGACTCAGTTGTTAATTGGCTTTGTGGCCTTGGACAAATTATTTCCATTTGCTGGGTCTGGGTTTACATATATGCAATGGGTGTGTACGTTTGCATGTATATGTGTGTGTATTGGTACCAGACATCACCCTCCAAACTCTGTTTGAAGAATCCTCAAAATTTGGGTATAGCTGGTTATTAATTGCTCCAGAATGCTCTGTACTTTAAGGTTACATAATGTTCCAATTAGACATTCCTATAAACAATAAGAAATTGGTGATTATAGAAGATATGCTGTTTATTACCCTAAGTGGAGACTCCATACCCTGAGTGTGTGAAGGAGGATGGAGCTTTGATCTTAAAGGTGATTATGCCGGCTTCCCCGTCAGAGTCCCCTTGCACGATAGAGGTTCGGCACAAATCTGAGAGCGCTAGAATGAGCCATGACCCTCTCTAGGATCCGTGTGGCAGAAGATGCAAGAACCATTATGTAATTTGGGTCAATGGGGTAAGAAGACTATGACATTCTATCTGTGTAGCTTTAGAGTTCAGGGGACTTGGAGATTTCGCCTCAATCTCAGGCTGTTCCTGGAAGGTAAGGAGGGGGAAGTATGTAATTACTGTTTGCAGTTGTTTTGAAAATGGAGAGTACTTTAGTTAGAGGCTTGAACTCAGCTGAAGCTGGGAAATAGTGAGGAAGAAGCTTGTCAATTTGGCAGTGGTATTTTTTTTTACCAGGTTTTGTGTGCAGGCTTCCCTTGTAACATCTAAGGAGGTGTGTTGTCTGAGGTCAGGCTCCCTGGTGAAGCTGCAGTCATTTTCAGATAGGGCACGAGGAAGGAACCACCAGCCCTTAAACACTTCGTCCTTGCAACTCTGCAAAGTAGATATTATGAAGCCCGTGTTCTAGATGAGGAACCCAGGCTCAGAGAGCTGAAGTGTCTTTCTTAGTCTCTAATAATTATCGAATGGCAGAACCAAGCAATGTTTTAAATGGACTCTGCTGGGGTTTAAATCAACCCGTGCTGGACCTCATTTCCACTGTTGCTGCCATTTGTCTGTCTGGCAACCAAATTGTGTCCTTCCTCCCCAATTTCTAGATAACCATGGCACTAAAAAAAAGCACGCAGATGATTTGACTTAAGTAACATACAGAGGTGATTTTGCTGTCAATAAACCTCTAAATTCACCACGAGTTTTGTTAGTACATTAGATTTCTTTTAACTACACGATGTCAAACGTGTCCATTTCCAAAAAGATTCCTAAATAAGCCAAGTGTAACCCTAAAAGGGTTAGTGCTGGTGATTCTTTGGGAAAAGCTAAAAGAATTCTCCTGGGTCCCACATTCATCCCCCTGGGGTTCTGTGGGAGGTGAACACAAACTGACGTATGCGACGTCAGTCTGAGGAGTTGTCACTAGGCTGCTCCTCCTGAAAAAGGGACACAATAAAAGTTATGTAACAGAAGCTTTCAAAAGAACTGTTTCTCCTCCTCCAGGATGCCCATGAGTTAATCCTCCCCCAAACAACAGACTAGAGAAGGTATTCAGAGGAACACATGTAAGACCTTCACGGTTCACCTGCAGCTCTTAGGAGTTTCTGGGACTCGGGAGGAAAGGTAGGTCTCAAAGAACTTTTCACGTTACTGAGTAGAGATGCCATCGTAGCTGATGTTGGGGACGGCCTTTGGAAGGTCACCCACGTGAGTATAGCTGCTGCTGTTCTTCGCTGTAAGTGTGCAGAGCTGGCCAAGCATCCACCATTCCCAGGACCGGAGATTCCAGAGTCCTGTCAGTAACACTCAATTTACAAAGAGCAAAGGAAAATCCCTGAAATACTGTCTCCCCATCGCGCGGCTTTACATTCTGCTAATGATACTCAGGCTTGGTTTCTTCACCAGCAGTTGAGAATGCTTCCATCTCTGACGCTGGCCTTGCCTGTGTCACGCAAGTGATGTCTTTACCAATAGACCCCCTCCTTCCATCTCCCTTGGATCACTGAGCTGCTTATGTGCCAAAAGCTTCAAGTTTCTTGATAGGTGATGAATGAGAAAAAGCAGACAGAATGAGTTAGAAAGCTTGACTATGCTTCATCTACAATCTGTAAAATACCACATCTCAGCAGTCAGCACAAGTCTTTGATTGGGTAGATGAGGAATAACATTGCGTGTCCTCAGTGCGGCCCATGGAATCTGCATCTTCTGCCCCCCGCCCCAAACTTTGAGAGAACAGGTACCCCAGGGCTTCAGCTTTGGGCTAGATTTCTAATATGTGTAGTTACTAAAAAGTAAAAAATGCAAGAGTAGCTTTGCAGAGTCACCAGAGAGGATAAGATAAAAAGACAGAGAAGTTCATGGCCTCTGATACGTGATTACTGCGAACACTTATTCGGGGCATGGTAGTAGAAACTATTTCACACACGTTTCCAGCAACAAGAATCACAGAATAAATTCACTAAGACATTTAGCTGTGTTTCTTGTTGTCTTTCTGTGTGGCTTATGACAAGTGCAGGTGGCACTTCATGTGGTTAAAAACCTCCACCTTCCTAAGTCCTTCATGGTGGCTGAGAGAGGCTAGGCTAAATGCCTTGGTGGACCCGCATTTTTGAAACCTGACTCCCAAGGTCAGGTGGTGGTCTTGGTGAGGGTCAATGTATTTCCAGGTGCTTCTGTTTCTTAATAATCTATGATGAGCTGCTGTATGTACCTCATTTAGCATCACCGAGCAAAAGAGCAAACAGAGAATGCCCAGGGCATTTTCCCAACCTTCCATATATCTCTGTCTCTATCTGCTAATATGATCTGGGGATCCTGATCCACTTCTTGATTCTTTTAATTTAGAAAATGGATGATAATGACAATCATTTTTTTAAATGATCAATACTGATAAGTCTTATATTTTTAAATAAAGTAAATGCCCCCGAGAACATCACGTGCGAGTTTAAAATGATTTATGAATGGATACAGTATCCTTTAACTTATTCAGAGGGCTTTATTGAATACTTCTAAAACAGTACGTCCAGTTTTGCAGTGTTCAAGTCTAAAGGTAGAAGCGAAAGCCACATCCTGTGTTCTTCATCTGAAAAGGAAGAGTGGAAAAATACACCCGGCTTCTAAAAGGGAATGTTGAGACTGTTCCTCTCTGTTTTACTGACAAGATAACATTGCTTCGGTCTGAAAATTCTCTGTAGATGCAGCTTCTACAGCAGGGCTGGTTGTCCTTCCGTCTGCTCGAGGACGTCGCTGTGGCGGTTGAGAGTGGCTCTGTCCATCTGTGCAGGCATGGAGCCATCTCCTCCACAGAGCATGCCTCTCTCTGGTCCTGTCTGGTTACTAGGATCCACTCCCCACACACACCATCATCCTTTCCTCAGACAGATATCGGGGGCAACAGTTTAACAAACAGTTATGGAGCAGTAGCTCTGATCGAGGCACTGCTAGGCATTGAGGCTGCAGTGGTGGACACAGACAGCTGTAGTGTGTCATAGGCTGCTACTGTTTTAGTAGGCCTGGGACGTCACCCTCTGTCCTTTTTAAGGGGTCTGTTCAGAATCTGGAGGACTTAGCTGTTGCAGACTTGGAGGCACGCTGGGGCTGGTGGGGAGAGCCCAGGCTGGGAGGCAGGGGGCCTTCTCTCTCCTCTCACCTGGGTGCCTAGGGCCAAGCCACCCCCGACTCTGACCCTTCATTGGTTTCAAGTGCAAAGATTGGGCCACTGCAGGTTTTTTCCAAGTGTGATCCAAGGACTACTTCCATGGAAACACCAGGTGAGCTTATTAAAATACATATGGGTGGACCTTGCTTCAGACTTGCTAAATTAGAACTCCTGCGGATGGGGGGCCCAGAATCTATATTTTTAACACACTTCCAGGTCACTCTCACCTCGAGCACAGTGGTGTTTGAGAAGCACTGGTTCTCACAGGTAGCAGATCAGTAATGCCCCTCCCTGCTCTAAAGGACTCAGAATGTGGCACTCAACGCCCATGCTGGCCACTCTCCCCGCCTTCACCCACCGCCGTGCTGTCCAAGCCACTCGACTCTCTCTTCACCATGCTTCCCGCTCCTCCTCCTCTGCGCATTACAGTTTGTTTCCCATATGGTAGCCAGAGTGAGCCTTTTAAAGGATCTCATTTCTCCTCGGCTGGGAGAGCTTCAGTGCCCCCTGTGCCCAATAGCCAGGGACCTTAAGGTGACCCTCAGGGCCCTGCACGATCTGGCTCTCCATCTCACCTCCTCTCCCACCACCTGCCCCCTTGCTTCCCTCTTCGTGTCACAGTCCTAGAACCCACCCAACTGCCAGGCATTCACTCTGAGGAGCCACAGGACCTGGGGACTGGCAAGGCAGGGTGCCAGCCCCGGGAGGTGGGGCAGAGCCCTGTGAAGCTCTGTTTTCTGTCCTGCCACTACGCTGAAACCCCTGCAGACTGACACTCTTAAGCCCACTTGGGCAAATCTGTTTCTGGGCCTGCCCACCACCATAGTAAAAGTAAATTTAGAAGCAGCTCTTTAATTCCAGGCACCGTGTTACAGGGTGACTCATCATGGGACTGCATTGTCAAAGTGGCTCTAGAACTTTTTTTCAGAGGAAGTTTCTGGATATAGACTGCAGCCCTCTTGGGCTGGACTATTAACTCAGCCACTTTTGATCCCAGGGCCCTGTCATCCCTCCTTCTCTTCTTTCTGCAAATATTCACAAGACACCTGCTACGTCCAGGCACTGCAGTCCCCACAATCTGTGTCTGTGTAGTTGTATCTCTGACTGCCGCTGTTGCTTACAGATGAAACGACGTGGTCCGGAAAGTATTTCTGGCCTTTTTTTTTTTTCCCTCCTACTGAGAAATAGTTGCTCTGGCCTATGTATCAACAGCAGCCCTCTTGGGGCCTAGGTTAAGCAAACTGCACTGGAAAGTATCAGTCCCTTGGCAAGTAGGAGGGAAAGATTCATGTTGTGAGGTTAAGGCCTAGGTTAAGCAAACTGCACTGGAAAGTATCAGTCCCTTGGCAAGTAGGAGGGAAAGGTGGACCATGTTGTGAGATTCACCTCCAAGGCGAGCTGAGTGCGTAACTGGAAGATCTGTGGGGTCTCTCAGATGGGATGCGTGCTCAGCGTGTGGGGCCAAGCCTTGGTTTTCTGAAAGCCAGCCTGCCCAGCAGTGCAAACGAGTGAAAAAGGCCAGGACAACTTCAGACCCTTTTGGGTCTGACATTGCAGATGCTTTACCTTGAATCATAAGGAGGGATGCTTTCTGTGGACACATTGACCAAGCCTTCGCTGAGAGGCCATTAGCAAAGTGGGGTGGAGGATGAAAGTAGAGATGTTCCCTGCCTTTTATGGATTCAGAGACAGTTGGGGAAAACGTGTTACGTAACTACCTGTAGCTAATTAGAGTGATTGACGTGCTCTGAGAAAGCAGAGATAGGAAAGATGGGTTTGGCCGGGGGAGGGTGGAGGCGTTTGACTTGAGCCCTGAGAGATGAGAAGGAATTTCTTGAGCAGAGATGAGCGAGAAAGGCATTCTAGGTAGGAGGGCAAGTGTGAGCAGAAGCACAGAGGCCTGTTTATTGCGGAGAGGGGAATGTGTTACAGGTCTGTAGAGTCAGGCTGAGGCTGTGAGGCAGGGACAAGGCTGGGTCACTCCTGCTTAGATGGGAGTGGGTCTTGAATGCTAGATTAAGGAGGGTTCCACATCTTACAGGCGACAGGGAGCTGTGGGAGGGGTTTGACTGAGGATTTGCATTAAAAAGATAGCAGGTAGCCCTGTTTATGACCCCCCATACCCTCTATATTATGGGATAGTGAAGATGCGTACAACGTTCAGGAAGAAATACTGTGTGGGAATGAGCATGGTTGTCCCAGGTGTAACCTCAGGCACCGTTTCTCTGATTGCAGTGTCTCTGCTTGTCTGTATCTATTGACTGATCCTCTGGGCCCTGCTGCCCAGACCCCAACTCCGCCAACCCTGCTGGGGCTCGGAAGGAAAGCAAGGTAGCTGCTGGCTTCAGCACTTGCTGCCCAGCCATCGTGGACTCTAGCCAACAGGAAATGGAGCGGGCAGTGTCCCAGCCTGATTCACCGAGCCATGGGTCTCCCTGTGCCTCTGCAAATGCATTCAGACTGCTCCTGGCCTAAAAACAATGCTCCCAGACCTACATCCACAGCTGAGAGAATCCAGGGCACACATTTGCCAGCCAGCTTCCCTGAGCTTCCCCCAGCAGTGGGCTCAGTGGGTGGAAAAGGGGGACACGGTCTGGAATCAAGGCGTGTGCCACTCAGTGACCACTTGCTTTGAAATCAACGTGCTCGGCAGGGCCAGTGACTTTTGCAAAGCTAGCTGGAGAAAGGGAACATGAAGAAGGGAATGGTGTCTCAGGGTCATGGGTGGTTATGCTACCCTTGAACTTCACCTTCTTATTGCTAAGGAGAGAGAGAGAGAGAGAGAGAGAAAAGTGTGTTCCACAAGCCAGTGGGCAAATTCTTAGCTGTTTTCTGTGGAGTCTGGGCCTGGCAGAGAGCCCTCTTCATGACTGGCTGACTGCCAGATGGTGCCAAGGGCATGGCATCCCGGGCAGTCAGCCTCCTGGTGAAGATTGCTACCCTCTGGAGGGTTCCCCGCCCCAGGACGTGGGCCTGGGAAGGGAATGCAGCTCCACCCTCCATGGGTCCCATTTACAGCTCAACAAATTGAGGCCAAGAGAAGAGAAGTGGAATTGTGGCTGCGTGGCACATCAAATCATTCTGGAGTCGGTCATGATCCTTGAGGCCGGCCAATGCCCAGTGCCCATTGCTGGCAGCAGTCCACCTGGAAATGGACAGTTTGTCCTCACACTGCCTTGCTGCCCGCCAGGCATGGAGGATGTGGCTTTCTCCTTGTTCATCTGTCTTCCCTCTTGGAACCCAGGCCCAGAGCCAGGGGGCTGGGCATGACCCCTAGGTGTCTGACCCGTTGTTTGCTTCTTGGTTTCTGAAGCTTGCGTGGAAGTTGAATGCAAGCAGAGAAAGGAATTTAGTAGCAAGTTATCAGAGCAGAATAGAATGGTTGTCAGGATCTGGGCATGGAAATCGACGGGGCTGAGTTCTCTGTTTGGAGCTCTAGGGCTCCTGAAATGCACCATCAGGTCCTGGGAAAGCCTTTCATCCTGGTTCTCAGAGCCCCTAGTGCACACTTACCTACATACATAAGTTTAAGCCAAACCGTCTCGTGAGGTCATCATCGCTGGCTCCATCTCCTTCTTTCAACTGACTATTCCCTGGATCCTCAGTACCTGGGGTGAACCTTGCTTGGTACCTGGCAGTTACTCCTGCCTGTTAGTGACTGGATGGGGGATGCAGTGTGCAAAGGGACTTGTGCAGCGGTCAGTCTGGCTGAGCTTTTGGGGCAGCCTGGCACTCCTGACTGTTTCTCACCTTATCAAGTAGGTTCTCCTAAATGCATGAGAAGCTGATGACAGCTCCGCTGGCTGACTTCAAAACAGTAAAACCTTCAGGGCTTTATTAGGCAGATCTATAAGTACAGTTCCTGCCCATAAAATGCATCCATCACAGCCCCGTGCAACATAAAGGAATTGTTTGCAAACTTTCCCAGGTTATTACCCCCAAACTTAGTAAATATATGTATCGGATAAATAATCTTGGGAGGCCCATAAATTATTGCAGTTTCGGACAAAACTAATCTACCTGCTGGCACATTTCATAGGTTTCACCACCTTATTGACTCTCATTTTAATGAAAGACGAGAGCAAAGCTATAAAAACTATCCTCATAGGTTGGGGACCCGACCAGATGATGGATGACAAACAGTGTAGAAAATGTATGAGTTCTGTGTGGTTATTCAGGGTAATTATTATTAAGACATTCTAAGCATCTGACCTCAGTTCCTTTTGTTTTCCTGGGCAAGGACCTAGTACCTCCCAGATTCTGCTGCACTTGGCTGGCGACACTCTGTGCCTACAGTCTCACCATTGGACTGGCAGTTCTTCAACAGGATTTTGATGGCTGTCACAGTCACTTTGGGGGACATGCACCTTTTATTTGAAGCTGTTCTTTGAGTCAGATTGTGAGGGACTGGACAGACCTGGATTGAAATCTGAGCTTATCCTCTAACTCCCTGTGTGATTCTTGGACAGTTTGCTTCAGTCTTTATGAGTCCTGTTTTCTCTTCTGAAAAATGGGCATAATAACAACAATTAATGGTAATCCCAGCTTTGATTAATATTTGCTGGGTGCTTACCGGGGTAGGGACCCTGTGCAATAAGTCCTTTCCATGGATTCTTTCACTGAATGTGTACAACAGCTTGATAAAGGAGTTACTTTTATTATTCCCGTTTTACAGATGAAAATACTAAGCCTTCAAGTATGTATTGGTGCATACAAAAACACCTCAGATAGTGGTTTTGAACATGAGTAATCACTTACTTTGCTCAGCTAGGTGGCCTTGCTGCGGGCCTCATGTGAGGTTGCAGTCAGACTGTGGCTGGGGCTGGAATCATCTGGGAGGCTTCCTCACTCACGTGTCTGGCACCTGAGTGAGAAGGGGCGCACAGCCTGAGGGGGGGAGTGGGGAGGCTGGCACAGCTGAGACTCTCCATCTCTCTGTGGACGCTTCGTGTGGCTGGGTAGCTGTACTGCTTACCTGTAGGCTAGGGCTCCATTGCCCCAAGAGAGAGCAAGAGGTTGTAGTGGGTGGGGGTGTCTGTCTCTATCCTCTTTGGTGATTGAGCCTCAGAAGTCACATAGTATCACTTCCAGCATGTCCTCAGAAGCAAGTCCTTAAGGCCAGCCCATATTCGAGGGGATGGGGGGCAGTTAGACTCCATCCTTTGATGGGAGGAGTGCCGAAGGATGCCAGTATGTGTGAAGCCACCACGGAGTGCTTAGGTAACTTACACAAGGTAGACCGTTGCAAGGCAGCAGAGTGGGGTGTCGAATCCCGAGCATGGCCGTCACCCCTCTGCAGTGTAAAGTGTGAAGCACCACAGGCCCTGTGAAACGGGACTTCTGTAAGCATGTGAGCTGTTTCCCCTTCAGATGTCCTTTCTGAAGAAGGAAGCAGAGCTGTGTGTGAGTCCAGCTGCTGCTCCTCAGCTTCAAAGAGGCCTTGATACCAACCCTTGGGGCAGACCACCTCCCCTCCCCTCCCCTGCTGTCCCTGGCCTCCCTTCCCTTCACCTGGAGCCACGTTCTCACTTCCTTGGGTCCTGGGCAATTCTGTTTTCATGGGCCTCTTCCTCCATAGAAAGAAAAATTAATTTATTTCTTAGGACTGAGCTGATATAAAGATGAACATATTAATGTTATATATTAAAACATTTTCTTCTACCCAGAAGTTCGTTGTTTTCCTTCTGATTTTAAGTTGGAACATTTCTGTGGGCCCTGGGCACTGTGCCTGCTGCATCTGAAGGAGAAGTTGGCTTGCCCTTCCCCCTCCACCCTCACCGCCTCCTCTCCCTCCCCCTTCTCCTGCTCCACCTCCGCTATTCACTCTCCTGCCCTGGCCACCACTTAGCAGGCTGCTGTCCTCTCCTAGGCTGTGAACTTTCAGGTTCTCTGCACCCCGGTCAAGCCCCGTGACTGGGAGCTGACTGTTCCCGGTAACTCTGGCTTTCCTGTCTCCTGGTCCTTCACCAAGGGTAGACCTCCCTCATGAGGAGGAACTTAAGCAGAGACTCATCTTCCCTGTAAGCCCACGGAGCCGTCACCCCTGTCTGGCTTCTGGCTGGTCTCTCATAGCAGAGTACTGGAAGGACCTCCCTGCCTGTGCACCTGCAGGGGTGGTGGCAGTGCAGAGACGGCTGCTCTTCTGGCTCCTGCGTCCGACACCCCAGCCAGCCCATTCCATCCATGAATCCTCCACTCAACCATTTAGGAAACAGCTTTTTACTGGTGAGCATTTCATGAGGCCTATCTTGTCTCCTTCCTCATGGAATTTAGAGGGACACAAAGACAAAAAAAAAAAAAAACAAAAAAAACTGACAAATGATTCTAAGCAATGGGAGATTTTTTTCCCCAAGGGGTGGGGTCTCACCGTGTTACCCAGGCTGGAGTGCAGTGTCTATTCACAGGCGCAATCATTGCACACTACACCCTTGAATTTCTAGGCTCGAGCACTTCTCCTTTTTTAGCTTCCCAGCAATGGGAGATTTTTTTTTATAAGAAATTGGCATTTCATGGAAATCGAAGCAAGAAGTGTAGTCTGGCCTCGTGAAGGAGAAATGAAGCCATCAGTGACCAGGATGTCTTCCTTCCTCTCTGTCTGGAGCCCCAGGTCTCACCATCTGGTACCCTTTGTCTCTAACTTTCCTCTCCAACTTTGGGTTTTTCTTCCTGTCCTCCGAGCATATGGCCAAACAATGGTCACCCCAGTATGGCAGCCCCACCCCTACATTTGTGTGGCCTCAAAGCTCACTCCGTCTCCCCGGGGCCTAAATTCCCAAGAGAGAAGTAGCATGGCCTGGCTTGGCAAGGAGCCCTCTGCTCTAAACAGCTGTGGCTGGGAGGTGGTGTCACATGGTAGGGAAAGCTGTCCCTCGAGGCTGTCACTGGGACAGGTTCCCCCAGGTAGCGTGTGCAGGAAGGGAGAGAGAAATAGCACGTTCACTACACCTTTGCCTCAAAACCAATTCCTGGTTTAGGGTGGTGGTTGCCAGCCTTTTGATGTCCGTAGAAGAGGATATTTGTTTAGTTGAGAAATTGGTATAAGATTGCCCAATTTTAATCTGCCCTCTCTCATCAGCATGTGATAAATAATTTAGAAAACAGGAAGACCTTAATATTAGAATTGTAAAAGTATTTTAAATTTATTCATTAATCAAATTAATCGAATGTAATTAAATTAATCAGAGTGTATTGTTCTTGGTTTTCCCATTTCACCACTGACAGCTGAGACTTTGGTCACAGAGCTGAACGGGTCTGTGGACTTACACCGGGACCCACAGCGCTCGGAGTCCTCAGAGATCATTTTTAACAATAATAATACAACCCAGACAGCAGCAAAAAGAGTCGACCTGTGTCTGGAGCCTGCTGAAGTTGGAGGGCAGGGAAGCGACATGATCTAGTCTGTGATTTAGAAAGATAGCCCTTCGGCCATGTGGAGGTTGAACTAACATTCGCAAATTAGAAATCTGTGTTGGCAAACACTTTTAAATGGAGCAAATGTTTGGCATATGCAGACACACTCAAACTGACGGATTTCTGAAAGTGCATCCCCATTCGGAAGCTAGAGCCAAGGTCCCACCTGCTCGGGGGTTTTCCCTGGAGCTTGAGAGGAACCTGTCACTCACCCACCTCCGAGTCTGAAGACACAGGCTGCCAGCGGTTGTGTTCATGATGTCAACTTTGATGGTTGATTCCTGTTTTGGAGAAAACCACTGGCTTTTGGAATAATTTTTGCCGTCTCTCCACAAGAGCCCTGCGATTCATATAAGTTCTGTTTATAAAACCCCTTCGTGGGCACAGGTCAAATTTAGCAAGTCTGGGATAGGGCAAGGCTTACTGGCCCAAAATGGCAGATGAGGAAAAAGGCTCAGACTCCGTCAGGAGCCTTCCCAGGGCCACACAGCTCCTAAGAAATGGAGCAGGAATTAGACCAGAGTCTCTGCTGCCAAGTTCATCTCCCTGTGACTATACACTTGCTACACATGCAGTTGGGAGGCTGTTCCTGATCTTGGCTCTTGTCTGTTATGTGTCCTAGCTGGGTGCTTAGTCTCCTAGGGTTGCCATAACAATACCAAAAGCTGGGTGGATTAAGACAGCAGAAATGTATGGCCTTGTAGTTCTGGAGACGAGAAGTCTGAAGCCCAAGTGTCAGCAGGGCTGTGCTCCATCGGAACGCTCCAGGGGAGGATCCCTGTCTCCTCCCGGTTGCTGGTGGTTGCCCACAATCCTTGGCATTCTTGCCTTGCAGCTGCACCACTCCAGCCTCTGCCCCTGTCTTCACATGACCTTCTCCCTGTGTGTCTATTTGTCTGTGTCCAAATGCTCTCTTTTTCTCTTATGAAGACATTAGTCACTGGGTTTACTCACCCTGACTCATGTGACCAGATTTTTACTTGATTGCATCAGCAAAGATGCCATTTCCAAATAAAGTCACAGGTACTAGCAGTTAGGACTTGAGCATATCTTTTGGGGGTACACAGGTCCCCTATGACACTGAGACGCTGCCAGGGGGCCCCTGGTGGACCACACTCTTACCCAGAAGGTTCTGTGCCTGGTCAGTGTTCTCCCATCCCTGTTCTCCCATCTCCTCAGTCCCCTGCCCAGGCCCATGAGATGCTTCCAGTAGGGGCTGTGCTCATGAGTCCCTCTGCCAGGAGGGGCATGAAGTCAGCTGCTGCCAGCCTGGGGACGGGTTGTGCCATTTTCGCATCTGTTTGAGATGCTGCAAGTGCATGGCTTCAGTGAGTGGGTGGCAGTGTGAGCACATTGTGTGTTCCGGGGAGCCAGGCCACCTCCTGCTGGATGTGTCACCTTCCTCAGGGCTCCTGGCAGCACCTGGTACATTACTGGGTTGGGGTATCATTTTGACCTCAGGGTGGCCGAGGAAGCTATGTTTGGGGAAGTGGCATGGAGCTTAGACATTCGAGCTGGCCTGGTTCTTTTTCCCCACCAGATGACAAGCGTCTCTAGGGCAGGGATGCCTGGCCATCTCCATTTCCCCTCCAGCAGTTTCAGGCTCATGGGAGCTGCCATGTTTCTGCAGCTTTAGTCCCACATTGCTGTGACCCTGTGAGGCTCCCCTGGGCAAGTCTCTTCACTCTCTGAGCACCCTGCAGGGCTGCTGTGGGGTCCCATGAGATGATGCATTTTAAAACCATGCATGACTTGAAATGCCCGCAGCTGTCCTTATTATCTGCGAGATGCCTCAGGACGAAGTGGCAGGACCTGACTGAAGAATAGGGTTGAAGACAGCACCTCGATATGTCTGGCAATGCAGGGATAGGTGGCCATGTAGCCCCAGTGGGAGCCACTTATAGGAAAAGGTGGTAGATTTGGGCAAGGAGGTGGCCCCTCTGAAAACCTGTTGCAGTTTCAAGTGAATTTCTGAAGACGCGTCAAGTTTTAGATCTACTGAGTCTGCAGTGACCATGGCCAATGGGATGGGAAAATTTTCTCACTAGAGACCAGAGAGAGGGAACACAGACTCTCCAGAGAGTTTCGTGAGGGTCCCTGCCAAGGACTAGTGGAAACCCAAGCGGCTGGGGACAGGGATAGTGGGAGAGGTGGGAGGCCACGTGGGCTCTTGGAAAAGAGGAAGCTTCCTTTTGGCAGCATGGGAGACAGCCTGGGAAAGTCAGGGTTGCAGGATGGGAATCCAGGGTTTCAGGAGGCAGGAACCTGGAGCAACCTGGCTGGGCAGTGCTGTCAGCAGACCCAAGAATATTGACTGCTTGGCCTGTGAAGGAAAAGTTTGCTGCAAAGTGGAATTGAAAGTGGCCAGGGGCCAACAGGGAAGCGGCCGCCCTCACTCCTTATGGCTCTAAGGGGCTGGGTCTGTCCTCCGGTTCTGTGTGTGTCCTTGATTCCTAAAGCTACCTGGATGCTCCCTGAGAGCAGGAGCTGCTTCTGAAAGACCATGAATCCCCCCACCCCACTCCCCGTCAAGCAGCCAGCAGAGTGCCAGGGGCATAGCAGGTGCTCAGTTAACAAAAATAGACAAGACCTGTTGCCAGAGGCAGCTTTTGCTCAAGTGCTGGAGTTTTCAACCCAGCTGTCTATGAGAATAACCTTCCCAGGAGCATTTGAAAAATGCTCATGCCCAGGCCTTCTCACTTTGTATTAATGATGCAGTTGGTCTGAGCTGGAACCTGGCACCAGGCATTTTCAAAGCTGCTCATGGACGCTGCATTCATTGTTAAGATTCACCACCAGCTCCAAACTGTGGCTGCACTATGTGGGCACATGCCCGGTCTTTCTGGGCCTGTTCAGTCATTTGCAAATAGCCTCGCAGAAACGTACATGGTGGGTCCAATGTGTGCCTGGCACACAGAGCCACCCTGGCTAATGCTGATTCAAATTCGCAAGACGATTTTGCCCTGTTTTGGTGGGTAGCTCCCCTGTGGAGATGACTGCTCAGGGAAACTGGCAGATTTCCAGAAGAGGGAAGAGGAGCAGCCATTGCTGATTGGATCATCCAAGCTGGGTTAGCGTCTGGCTTCAAGCACTGGTTTAAGGTGAGCGTTAAGGTCCTGTGGGATGTTGAGAGTGTTTGAGGAGAAGAAACACATTTCCTTGGTCTAGGTCTCCTTTCAATGAAAAATGCCATTTTGTCAGAAATTCCCCTCTTTTGGGATCAGGCAGTGCATTTGATGTTAACGAGCTCTCATTGAACACACGCTATGTGCTGCATCTGTGCAAGGGCTTGGGGACCCCCTAAATGAATTACACAAATTAGACAAAGTCATGCCGTGTTGGAGCCCAGTGGCTTTTGGGTCCCCCTTCCCCAGGCACCTTAACCCAGGACAGCCACACTAGCAGGAGGAGGGCGGGGAGGGAGAGATTCACACTTGAGGATCAGGATTTGCCAACTTGAAGAAGAGCAGGGTTTGCAGGGCCTGCTTGTCAAAACACTTTTTTCTTGGTGTAAACTGTTCCCAATCGATTGAGAAAGATTTGGAACCAGGCCCATGACCTTCTGCAGGTGCTGAGCTGTAGGTCTATAGATTGTTGGAATGTTACATAAAACAAAAAGCCGCTAAGGCCATGCCTGGAAGAGCAAGCTCTCCCACAGGTCGGCCTCCTTCTCTGCATATTGCACAGCTTCAAGAGATCTTAAAAGAAAGGACTCTTTTAAGCAAGGGTCAGATGGGATTGGGATGACACACAGGGAAGGTGTAGATGCAGTTGCAGTGAAGGAGAGAGTGAGGACCCAGAGACCTCCTGTCCTCAGCCACAGGTGGCTTCCTCATGCAGTCCACAGCCCGTGCATATTGGTGCAGGGCACTGCGGGATGGAGCGTTCATCCCAACCACACGTTCCTGCTGGGCACCACCTCTCTCCTGGCGATAGGTTGGAGCTGAGGGCACAGAAATGGCCAAGGCAGGGAGTCAAGCCAGACAGCCAGCATCTCCAGAGAATGGTGACATGTTGTCTGCCAGGTAAGTGCAGGAAGTGCAGAACCTGCCTTGAAGCTGGACGAGGGTCATACAAGGTGTTCCAGAGAGGGGACATCTGAGCTGCATCTTAAAGGAAGAGTAGCAGTTAGCTATGTGCAGAAGGGCAGTCCAGGCAGGAAGAACAGATGTATCTAACCCAGGAGGAGAGCATGGCCCAGTGGGAGGAGAGCGTGGGCCAGCGGGAAGGGCAGGAAGCTAGGACTGGGCAAGACAGAAAGATCTGCCTGCTGGTTTGATAGAGTGAGGGAAGTGTGGGGCCCTGTTTTAGCTCAGTAGCCGAAGACCTGAGTTCCAGCAAAGCACACGTGTGCATGTTCTTAGTGTGTGTGGTGCGTGTGTGTATGTGTGTGTGTGCATGCATAGGAGGAAAGGGAGCGGAGAGTTGTCAAATGAGGCAAGCCAAAACCCAGGCAGTGGGATGGTCATGTTAACATCTGTTTTACAAGGGAGTTCCCAACGCATCCTCCAGGATCATGGTTCGCTCAGCCTCACATTGCTACAAAGTGGGAATTTTACCAATGCTTTAAAGCCCTTCCAAGGGCTTCCAAGGTCTCTGATCTTCCTGGCACAGCTCTCTGGCATCTCCCTCACCCCCAGCACCCCGTGCCCCAGACCTCAGGAAGGTGTTTCAGGCCCAGTTTTTTCTTCCTTTGAACCATAGCATGTGCTGTTGCCTCCACTGGAACACTCTCCCGCTTCTCTTCCTCCTTCAGATCTTAGCCCGCGGTCGCCTTCTCTCTGACCCTGGTCCCTTCCACTGCAGACTGTTGCTGCGGTGTCTCTGGGCTGCTCCACCACACGGTGCCTGCCCATCATAGCATCCACCACCAGGTGGCCTTTTTCTTGGTAAGTTCCTTACAGGCATGCAACATGCTTTGTGCACCTCTCAAATCTTCAACGCCTAGCGTGGTATCTGGCCCCAGGTGGGCACTTGGTCGCATATTTGTTAAATTATTGAATCCTTGAGAAAGCCCAAGCTCAGCAAGGTGTTAAAAAACGTTGCTGCCAGTGAGTAACAGAGTGGACATTCAAACCGGCCTTCTCGCTGGCCCCACTCCTGTGCACCTCTCACTGCACCTACCCACTTGCTGCCTTTCCTACCGGTCTCAACAATTATGCAGTCAGCTGTGGGAGAAATGGGGCTCAGAGTCCGGTCTTCTAGAAGGTGGGCACTGGAGTGAGCCAGGCAGGGGTGTCAGGGTGTCAGTGTTCAAGCTCAATGGGGAAACTGAGGCAGAACCCCAGAAATAGAGATTGGGCTGTTCCAGCTGAGTAGGGGCAGTACACAGGCATGACCCTGTACCCGCTGGAGACTTCATTTGTGGCAACAAGGCTCACTGCAGCCCCACTTCCTGGGACGAAGCACCTCCTGCCCTGTTTTGTGTGGAATAAAGCTGGGACTACCATGAAGGGACTGGCCTGGGTGAGGGGCAAGCCAGAAGCTGCACCATACCTTCTGGAACTCTAGAGGCCATTCCAAGCCTCACTTGTTTTTCTTTTGGCAAAAATGGAAGTAGAAAGCCTCTGCTCTGTTTGCCTTACTCTGCAAATAAAAATGGAATCAGGAGAGTAGCAGTTTGAATCCCACTTGCAAGCAGTTTGTAAAAAGTGCCCAGGTGCCCCAAAAGGTGGAAACATTTATTTTCCATTTGCAAAAAATAACGCTTTGTTATGTCGATATCATGCAGCAGCAGAGTACTCTGCGGTTTGCAGTTTGGGAATGCAAAGGGCAGGGTCTCCTTGCAGCCTGGCTCTGGGAAGCCTCCTCACCACAGCCCTCCATGTTTTCCATGACACTCTCCAGCTCCCAGAGTGGGCTGCCTTGCCTGCTTAGCAGGCTCTAAAATCGTACTTTACAGTTTATGCCATGATTCGGGCTTGCGTTGGAATTTGTTCCTTCAAATAGCTCTGTTTGGCATATGTTTTTATTCCACAGTAAAACCATTTTTAAAAGTTAACACATGCGCATTGTCACAAATCAGATTGTATAGGCAAGTATATCATAAAAGCCCTGACACATCCTGAATGCTTGCTTTGTGCCAGGCACTGTTCTGGGGATGTTTTTCCTATAAACTCATTTAATCCTCATCACAACCTTGTCCCCACTTTGTGTGATCCAGGATTTGCATCCAGACAGTGCATTGATCGTCTTTGAGCCCCAGTCATGGGCTTCCTGATGTGGAAGAGGAAGCCACTGCCGTACTAGTGGCTCTTTCTCCTCCTCTCAGTTTCATCCATGCTTATTAAAGTGCTTCTGTCTGTTACTTCTTAATCTTTAGATACATTTTTCTCCAGCACCCTTGCACAGGGTGCTGTCTCCTTATTTCATAAGATGAGGTTGTTAATCCATACTGTTTCTTTTGTCTTTCCTCTCAAGCCGTGGTGCCACCCACCTACTTCCTTCAGGCTGACATTCCTTCAAGGTTGCTGAAGTTTGCATCCCGTCCCGAACACTCTAGCATATGCACTGTCCATAGCTGGACTCTGAATGTTGAGAACAGTAGGTGACATTGCTATAATTATTGCTACATCAGAGGTGTCTAATGCTGGGTTAACTCATGCGCTGGGATGACCTTTTCTTCTCTGGAGATCAATGTCAGAACCCCTAGACCACTCAAAGCAGAATGGCCCAGAACAGACTCGAGTGGGTTCTCCCGCCTACGCAATGTCAGTTGCTCGGAAGCATGCCATATTGTAGTTTGCGTCATCTTTGGATCATGACTTTATTGCGCAGAATTTTTTTTCTGGGATTTCTGGTTGCCTTTCTTTTTTTCTTCTTGCTTTATATGCCGTTTTCATACTTTCCCTTTTTTCATACCACCTGTTCCATTGAGCCTTTCCCCATTGTTTTTTTGTTTTATTTTGTTTTCTTCTGGAGAGCTAACCCCTCTCAGGATGCTCTCCCCTCCTCTACCCAGGGTACTGCATCCTCTCCAAGCCTGCTGCTCCCAGGTCATCTCGGGCTCGCCGTCATTGCTTTCATGGGTTGGAGGCTCTGTTTGCTCAAGTTACTTCCTAAGAAAAGGCACATGGAAAGTAAACTGTCTGAAATTGTCTGTATTTTATGCTCACACTGAGGGTCAATTTCCAGGTTCTAAATCATTTGCCTTCAGAATTTTGAAGACTTTAGAGTTTTTCTTGTTGCTGATGAGAAGTCTGATTCCTGGTTCTTCGTAGATTCTTTATTTTCTATTTTTCTTGTGCAGAAGACTTTAAGAATTCTTCTTCATTCACGGGGTTCATGTATTACATGAGGATAGTCTCCAGGGTGGGTCTTCATTTATTCATTGTTCTGGACGCCCAGTGGACCCCTTTCATCTGAAAGCCCACGTCCTTCAGCTCTGGGAGATTCTAACGGAACTGATTGTTTTAAAACCTTCATCTGTTTTCCATTCTCCATATCTGAGCCTCTTTCTTGTCGGCCTAAAATCTTCCAGAAAGGGATTATATTCTTCTACATTTTTCTCATTTCTTTGCCTTTTTGCTCTTTATTCTAGATTTTGTTGACTTCATTTTCCAGTTTGTCATTTTGATTTTTTTTAACTTTTACAAAACATGTTGGCACTAACATTTTTAATCTCTGAGAGCTTTCTCTTGTCTCTGATCATTTCTTTTCCTAGAATCTATTTTCGTTTTATAGCTACTAGTATACTGAGTGCTGGAATAGTAATTAGAGCATTTTGTTTGTTTGTTTGCTTTAGTCCATGAAAATTATTTCTGTCTCCTCTAAGGTCAGTTTTTGATTGTTGTGACTCTGCTCTTCCTGCTACTCACTTTCTCCTGTGCCTTTTCGTTTTGAGCTGAAAAAAGTCTAGCAGCTGTTGTGAGATTGTTCTTTGGCCAATGAGTAAACAAGCTGAGAAAGACTGGGTAACTGACCAGGGTCACCCAGGTAGAAATGAGTAGCTGGTAACCAAACCCCAGTCTTCTGATTTCTACTCTGCTTCTCTTCCCCCCAAAACTTGATTGATTTCAAGTAGATTTTAGGCCAAGACTTGTCCCACTTTGCTGATTGCACGGAGGCCGGCATCTCTCGGTAACTGGGGCTGTGGGAGAAGCTGACTTTCCCATTTCCCATCACGGGTCTGTGCGTCCTCCGTGGTATGCCGGAGGCCCCAGGAGTTCTGTGGTTGTCACGAGACCATGCAGCCACATCTGGGATGGTTGGTGGCTTCTCATTGGCCTGATGTCCTTTGTCAATGGTGAGGCCCCAGAATCCACTCCCAGGTATCCCACAGCCCCCCACAAAAAGCTCAGACTTCTCCCTCTCAGAACAGGAGACCCTCAGCTCTGAGATGGGGACCACAGTGGAGCAGCACCCACTAGAAGGATTCCTGGGTCCCCGAGGCTTGGTTAGAAGTAAATCTTCACCTTCATGTGGAATAATTCAAGGGGCTGTTTGACTGCAGGCAGGCTGCCTGTCTTCGTCCATTTGGGCTGCTATAACAAAATAGCATAAATTCAGTGGCTTCTAAACTACACACATTTATTTCTCACAGTTCTGGAAGCTGGGGATTCCAAGATCAAGTTGCCAATAGATTGAGTGCCTGGAGAGGGCCCACTTGGTGGTTTGCAGATGACCGTCTTCATGCTGCCTCCTCACCTAGTGGAGGGAGGGGTGGAGAGCTGTCTTCTGGGGTCCCTTTTATAAGGACACTAATTCTTTTCATGAGAGCTCCACCCTCATGACCTAATCTCCTTCCAAAGGCCCTACTTCCTAGTACTATCAGCTTGAGGGTGAAGATTTCAACATATGAATTTTGGGGGGACACATTTAGATCATAGCAGTGCAAAATTAGGAAAATGTGGAAGAAACCATTAAACCATAGACACTTTAGCTCATGTCATCCTCATCTTCTGCTCCTGGAACTTTCTCCTATAGAATATTCTGACTTGCAGAGAGAAACAGTGAAATCATTCAAAGGAATTTCTTGGTCCTCCAGCTTTGGGATGCTCCTTAGATCACATGGAATCTGAGACTGAGCCATTTATTGGGAGCTTTTCTTTATTCCCTTTTTCCCATTTATTCAGCAGATGTATATGAAATCTTCCTGTAAACATAAAACGATGCTTAAATACAAGAGATGAGAAGGGTGCAGAGGCAATTAAGACGTGGCGTCTGCCCTCGAGGGCCCTGCAACTCAGAGGGAGAGACAAATGTGTGAACAGGTGCACTGTGAGGCGGAGGGAAGGCTGCGCTGCTGGGAGGTACAGTTAGTGGGCTGCGTGATTGCGGGGAAAGGAGTGATGAATTGTGTTCGGGGGAACTGAGGCAGACTGGAGCAGAGACGGCACCAGGGCTGGGCTGGACAGTAAGTTGAGTGTCCTTAGATGGAACTAGTAAAGCAAGGCATGGCTTGAGCAAGAGCCAGGGGTCAGAGGCTCACAAGTGCCAGGCCCGTCCCAGGGCTGCTGGCCCCAGTTGGTGGGAGTCCAGGGCAGCAAAGGACTTGACCATGCGAAGGTTTGGGTTTCTTCTTTGGTGAGGGCACAGTGCCGCCTCCTTAGGTCTATGCTGCGGAGTAAATGAGCCAGCTGGGGCAGGAGGTGGGCTCCATGATGGTTGCATAGTAAGCCTTAATCCAAGTTAGCTGTCATTGCTTGTGACAAGGTGGCCAACAGTTCCACATAGCCTTGGAGCGCATACTAGTTTGGAGAGCAAGTGGTGCCGGGTTTCAAAGAACTGTGGGCATTAAAAACAGTTCATGGCAAAAAGGGAGAAGCAGATGCCCCTTAGAAAGGGTGCAGCCACCTTCTCCACATCGCCATTTTGTGGACAGGCAAACAGGCTCGTAAAGGACAGATGTAGCTCATTTATGTGCGGTGAGACAGGACTGAAGGCATGTGGTTTATAGGTGCCTTTTGCTTCTTTTTTTGTTTATTTAGTTGGCTAGTTATTTTTGCGCCCTTTACCTATTTTTTGGGAGCATATTTTTCCCTGCTTTTTAGTTTCAGTACTCATGTATAGATTTCTCTCTTTTCTTTTCTAGCATAATGTGTGAGATGGGTGAGAGACAGTCCAGGCAACAGCTTCAGAAGGTGTGTGTTTAACAGAGAAGCCAGCAAGTGCTGTTGTCTGGCTCGGTGTAAGAGCTTTCTGACCGGCAGAGCTGACAGGAGCCATTGCTTATGGACTGCTTTGGGAGGTGATTCATGCAGCCCTGGAAATGCTCAAGCAAAAATCTGGGCAACCATCTGGTGAAACTAGTAGAGAAGGGAATGAGGGTTCAATGAGTGGTCAGACTGGAAAAGCCTGAACATTCTCTTCCTCCCCAGAGAGTTGGGGGCCAGGAATTCTGCTCACGTATTCAGACCCTCCTTCTGTGAGCCTCTCCTGGGTGCCAGGCCCCATATAGATGCCAGTAATAAGGAAGTTAAGGGACAGAGGCAGGAGAATGTAAATTTTGCAAATGTAGAGTACAGGAGTTAATCTTACGGATTTGGGCTCAGGACAGCCCCAAGGGTTGACAGCCCTAATCTTATGGATTTGGGCTCAGGACAGCCCCAAGGGTTGACAGCCCTGGCGCCTAGCAGGACCATCGTGGACAAATTACTTAACCCCAAGGAATCACAACTTCCTTTTCTGGAAAATGGGCAGATATTCATTCATTGAGCCTCTGCCATACGGCATTGTTCTCGACACAGGGGCTGCAGTGAAGGACATGATTGCTGTCAAGTGGCTTCTCTTCAAAGTAGGGGGGAGAAATGAAAACATAACATACTTTGGAGTAGGGAATCCTACTTTTTTCAGTACTTTGATGAAAATGAAGTAGGATACATAGCTGGAGAGTGATGGGAATAGGGGACCTTAATAGACCTGGAAGACTTTTGCTGCAGGGACACGGTATCTGAGCAATCCGAATGCTGTGATGGAGCCAGCCAGTGCAAAAGTTTGGGCAAAGTGTGTTCCAGTAGAGGAGACAGCCAGTGTAAAGGCCCTGGGGTAGTGTTTTCAAAAAAGATCAAGGATGTTCAGTCCTGTAGTTGTGATGGGATTGACAGAGAGGGGAGAGTAGCAGGAATTTAGATAGCTAGTGTATTCTTCTAGTGTAGCATCTTATAGAAAAGTCGTTGTTTTTCAAGTTTTTTTTTTTTTTTTTTTTTACCCTTGTTAGTCTGGACAAGTATTGGATCAAAATTGTAAGCTTGACTTCTCCCCGCATGTCAGCCGCAGTTTCTTCAAAAAGTTATCATTCAGAAGGATGCTATTTCCAGGCTGGACGCAAATGCAGTTGGAGGGATCCATATGCAGAGATGAGAATTTTTGTATCTCCGAAGGTGGTAAAACCCACCCAGCTGTCTAGTCATGTCAGAAAAAAAATCACATTAAAATGCAAATGCTCCTGAGTAAGTGAAATGTTGATGGGTGCAGCCCGCCAAAGAAAAATATTCATGAAATACAGGCTGTTGATCCACAGCTAGCATGGCCAAGCCATTTGCTCAGCAAGACCTGAGCGCTAGGAAATCGCAATTATGGGAGCTGTTCTGTGCCCTTAGCAAACCCTGATCTCTCCAGGGGCATTTGGAAATGGGGATGCTCAAGTGCTGGGTAATCATGGGATGGGGTGGGGGAGCCTGCTTGGTAAAAGGACAGTCTGGCCACATCGCTTTCATCATCTATTTGAACCTCTCAGCATGGATCTTGGGGACAAAGACTAGAGACGGTGTCACCTCCACCTTCCCAAGAGGAAGGGGTCTGCATTTCCCTGCATCGTTTCAACTTCTATTTCTGATCCTATCAGGGACTCTAAGCTGGATTTCCTTAAAAAGTATTCTCCTTTCATGGGTGGGTCTTTGAAAAAGCATTGAGAACATAGATTTTCTTAGTAAATATCTGTTATTTGCAACTTTGAGCCATAAAACGTGGGAGTGGAGAGAGAGAGACAAATGTGTACCAGACATCATGACTGTTTCTCATTGAATCCATACAGCAGTAATCAGGTGGGCATTGTTATTCCATTTTGTAGACAGGAAAACTGAGGCTCAGAAACAATAGAGTGGGGCCATTCAGAGTATGGCCTTGGTGAACACGAGAGAATCCCAGCTCTCTCACACCCTGACTCTCCCACTCGCTGACTCCACTTTGCCCATTTATAAAATGTGATGATAGCGCCTTCCTCTCTTCTGTTGTTGCAAGCATTAAAATTTTGATGGACATAAAATGCTTAGAACATTACCTGGCCCCTGGGAAGCAGTCAGCAATGCTAGGGGCTCTGCTGACTGCTTTAAATGTGACCACGGTCACTCAGCAAGCAGGAAGTAAGAGATGATGACATCACGATTGTCCCTGTGCAGGAAGACCAAGCTCGAAGCCGAGAGACCCCTTGAGATCACCAGCAACAAACATTCACCAGCGACAGACACTCAACACAGGTCACAAATGAGCATTGTCCTGCTCACACAGTTCTTGCCCAGTTACTTGTGGAATTATTCTCCCTACTTTACAGATGAAAAAAATTGACATTCATAAAAAGCCCTCTTTTCCTTAAGGATTGCAAACAAAAGCCTCTTTCAGCCAGTGTTCCCATTACCTATTGCTGTGTTACAAGCCAGTCTAAAACTCAGTGGCTTGAAACAGAAGGTTGTTATTATCTCATGGGGTTCTGTGAGTTGACTGGACTCAGCTGGTGGTTCTCACTTTAGATCTCCTGGGTACTGGGGGCAGATGGTGGCTGGGGCTGGAGCCACTGGCTGGCAACTGGGCTGGGCTGGCCGGCACAGCCAGGGCTGTAGGGCTTCTCTGCCCCTGTTTCTCTCCACCTGGTTATCTGGGGGCTTCATCACAGCAGGTGGCCTCAGGGGAGTTGGATACTGACATGGCAGCCAGCTTCCCAAGAGGGAGTGTTCCAAGACACAGGAAATGGAAGCTGCTGGGCTGTACGGCTGGCCCAGGAACCTGCATGGGCTCTCCCCCAAGGGGAGGGAACATGGACCCCTGCCTCATGATTAGAAGGGAGTGAGTGGCCATCTGTAATCCCCCATTGCTGGGCAAGGAGGATTTTGCAGATCCTGGAGGGCTAAGTATGTAATAGTTCACTCCCCTGTAACATGGGTTCCGCTAGGTCCCTCAGCACAAACCTGGAGCCTTGCTTGATCCTGCTGGAGACAGAGACCATCACTGGCTCCTGTCGGGGGGCCTGGGTGGTTGGCTTAGACTAGAACCTGCCTCTTTGGGGATCTGAGAAAAGGTCACTCTGGCAAACAGACTGAACCCAGGCAAGCAGTCAACATGCGAGGCCTGTGGAAGACACGCTGGGGATAGGCAGAGCACGGTGGGAGGGAGTGGGAGAGGAAAGGTGGGCCCTGGAAGGATTCAGGAAGGCAGGCAAGCTGACCTCCAGGCCTCAGGAGCACAGCCAAGGCCACCAGGCAGGTGCAGGGCAGACCACTCTCCGGCGGGTGAGGGACAGGCATGAAAGTCAATAGCCCAGGCCAGGGTCGCCAAGCAGGTTCCTGGGACAGGAGCTCAGCCAGAGGCTGAGTCCTAAGAGGTGGGCCACACTGTGTACTGGTAAAGCCCAGGTGTCATCCCTGAAACACGGTAGCTGGGGTTCCCATAACCCAGGGCCCTTGAGGCTCAGCCCCAGAGAGGTGGGGAGCCCCTTCCAGGCCTCGGGCCCTGATTGCTTCTGAGAACCAAGGCAGGTAAGGTCTGCAGAGGAAAGTCCAGGAGGTGGAGGGGCTGCCCGGGCTGGGTACCCCGCAGGGCTTGAGTTTATATCCTCTTCCCCTCAGGACACCAGCCCCGGCTGAGGACCTGCGCAGGATGTTCCAGAGATCCCTTCAGTTCTGGGGCTTTCTGTGACCAAAGACTGTCCCAGAGCCTGTCACCAAAAACCAGCTCATTCCACCAGGGCCCTGGAAGCTCTGGTTCAAATCCAGCACTCCTTAGCCTCTGTTCCCTGCATCCTCTGGAGGGATTGATTCTAGAGCAAATCCTTAAGTAGGACTTAGCAAAGGCCTTGGTGGTTCGGTCTAAGTGTTTGTGAAATCATTCAATAAGGGACTTAAGCATTACCTCTTTTTAAAATTTTGAGCTAATGTAGAATTCATTTCTGCACCCAGTGGCCCCTCCAGTGAACATCTTATATAACCCGAGTGTAATCAGCAAACCCAGGAAGTTACCAATGTGTAATACTATTAACTCAATTGCACGCCGATTCAGATTGCACCAGTTTTCCCACGAATGTCCTTCCGTCCAGGATCCCGTTCCAGATCCCACACTGCTTAGTCGCCATGTCTCCTTACTCCCCTCCAATCTGGGGCAGTTCTTCAGTCTTTCTTTGTCTTCCATGACCCTAACACTTCAGAAGAGCACTTGTCAGCTATTTTCTTAAATGTCCCTCGGTTTAAGTTTGTCTGAAGTTCTTTTTTGGACTGAGGTTGTGCACTTTTGGCAAGAATCCTACAGAGCTGATGTTGTGGCCTTCTTGGTGCCCCATATCGGGATTCCTGGTGTGGACGTCACTGGTGACATTGACCTCTATCACTGAGTTAAAGGGATGTCTGCCAGGCTTACTGTAAAGTTGCTATCTTTTCTTCGTAATTGATAAATACCTTGGAGGAAATACTTTGAGACCATGTGAATCTCTTTCTCCTCAAACATGAGCTCATTAGTTTTAGCATCCATCGGTAGATCTTGTCCACGATAATTATTACTGTGGTGATTGCCTACTGGTGATTTTTCTGTTTCTCTCTCTCTTTGTAGTCCTACATTTATTTATTGAAATGCTACGGTAAGAAAGAACTGGTCTTTCTCCCCCATTTATGTATGTGATTATTTATTTATGTCAATGAAAACTCATAGACATTTCTTTTATCCTGTGACTTATAATCTAATACTGTGGTTATTTATTTTCTTGCTCAAATTATCCCAGCTTTGGCCATCAGAAGTTCCTTCAGGTTTGCTCTTGTGTTTTCAACCAGCCCCTCCACCCCCACCTGTTTTTGGAAGAGTTCCTTAACTTTCTGGTATCACAAAATGTTCAAGGCTTATCTTGTATGTTCCCTTCCTCAACTCTGGAATCAACCACTTCTCCAAGGAGCCCTGGTTCATTTTATTGGAGAATGGCATAGAGAAACCAAGGTTTGGGCGCCAGGTATGTTTATTGCCACTGAGCTGTCATTGCTTTTAGGCCTTTTAGGAGACATAGCTGGGAATGACATGGACAGGCACTAATCCACGCGTGCACACTCATCTGTATTTCTGTGTCCACCTACGTGGATGTATATTAAAAACCACGTGTTTATACTGGTGTCTCTAATTCTAGTCCAACATCGCAAGGCTCATTTTAACTTTTTCCCTTTCCTGCAATTATTTCCCCAAAAGCAAGAAACTCAGCTTTTGTTAGCTAAAATATATTTATTTAATTCTAGTATACACTAAAGTGTTTCAGATTTATTAACCCATGCCCCCATGAGAAGCACATTTAACCAATTACTGAGTGGGTGATAGCGTTTGTGTACAGTCTTTTTGTCCTCAGCCTTATGCTATCCAATCAAAATACTGTTTTCCAAAATTACTTAGGTGAGTTCTTTTCTTTCCCACCCCCTTCAGTGTGGTAATACTATTTATTTGTAATAGTTTGGTCCACTTATTAATGTTTACATTCCATTTTGGGTTTCCTTCAGGTCTTGGTTGGTTTGTTTTGTGTGGACATATGAAAGACATGCTAAACACTGCAGTGCTCCTGAATCAGATCTATAGCAAAAGATATACTCAGAGAAGCATCACTTCCTCCCCATCCTTGCCACCGTGATCCTACCCACCTCTTCTCTGCATCCCTTTCTCTCCTACCTCCTCTAGGGAACCAGTCTCTTTAATTTCTAGTTTACCCTTCCTATATTTCTTTTGCACAAGCGAGCAGATGCATGCATGCATTTTTGTAGCCCCTTTCTTCCATGAGGTGTAGCGTACTGTTGTATGTTACATGTCTGTAGCATGCACTTTCACACTTTGCTTTTCTAAGTTAACACTGGGTCCTTGAAATCTCTCCAAGTCCATTCATAGGGTCCTTCCTCCTTCCTTTCTGCCACCACATCGTACTCTGTGTGGACGTGCCATGGTTTATTCAGCCCTTCTCCTATATCAGCATTTAGGTTGCTTTTCGTATTTTTGCATTTACAAATGATGCTGCAGTGGATGAACTTGCATGTGTGTTTTCGTAGCATTGGAGGTTATCTTCAGGGTAGAGTCCAAGAAATGCAGTTGCATAGTTGGAAGGGAAATGTATATGTGGTTTTGTGAAGTGTTGCCAATTTTGTTTCCAGAAAGCTTTGCCTTCAAGGGTTGGAAAATATTTGTTTCTTGTTGGAAGTCAATGGTGAGCGTAAGGGGCAAGGTGGGGGTATTGCTACTCTTGTTACGGGATCTTTAGGATGTTGCTTTTCTGGCCAGAAATCTCTGTGGCCAGTGGTGCCTTCGCCCGAGTTCTTGTCCAGCATCCAGGAAGAATGAGGTGTGCAGACAAGTGGAGGGTGAGCAAGATGAAGAGGTGCTTTACTGAGTGTTGCAACAGCTCAGAGGAGATCTGCAGTGGGTAGCTCCTCTCTGTGGGCAGGTCATCCCATTGAGTGTACAGCTCTCAGCAGAGAAGAGGCCCTGGAGTGAGTGGCTCCTTTATGCCAGCAGGTCGTCCCACCATTTCTGCAGCTCTCAGCAGAGAGGAGCGCTGAAGAGGGTGACTCCTCTTTGCAGCTGAGTCTCAACATCTGTGCAGATCTCTGAAGCCCTCAGTAGAGAGGATAGATCCTCTCTGCAGCTGGTCCTCCTGTGGTCTCTCTGTCCTCTGCTCTGCTCTGCTCTGGCTGAACCTGGGGCTTATATGGACCTCAGAGGAGAGGAAGTGTGTGCCAGTTGGTCCACGGGCAGCCATGGGTGGGCCTGGAAAAGGCACCACAAGTCCCCAGTTTGATCTGCAGGACTGGCAGCCTGGCTTCCAGCCTTCAGGCCCTCCCTGGCCTTAAGGTGGAGCCTTCCTAGGGACCCACCTGCTTCTGCTCAGGAATCTGTCTGCCTCCTGATGCTGTTCATGGCACCTGGGCTTGGCCCCAGTTTTGCTCTGAGATCAGAGCAGATGCCAAGAGCAGGGAGAAGTCAGACAGTGGGAAGAGGCACTTCCAAAGCTGTGAGGGCAGGGATGACGTCCCAGGTCCCCAAGAGTGCAGGGAGGCCTGAGTCTGCAGCCATGGTTTGGGCAGCTGCAGCTGCACCCAGTGGGGTGGGGCTTCTGCCTACTCAGCCGCTCCAGACAGCCTGCCACTGCCATCACTCTGATGGAGGCTCTTTCTCACCAGGCAACGATCTGTCAGGCAAAGTGCGTCCTCCCATCTGTCCTCTTAGCATCAAGGAAGGGCAGATGCTGGTCTCTCCCTGACAGCTTACTGAGGGCTCTCATACACGCTGCCTCGTTTTGTTCTCTAACAACCTCATGAAGAATCTGGGCTTACTCTACTTGTTGGCTCCATTTTAAAGGCAAGGAAACTGAGGCTAAGAGAAGTTAAGGGATTTTCCCTTGGTCACAGAGTTAGTTGGGATCACAAGAGTCTCAAAATCAGTTTTCTCAGATTATGGCCTTCTTCCCCTCTCCATGTACACTACTGGAACCATAAGAGGCCTTGGCTATCACCCAGTTTGAGCCCATCATGAATCCATTACAGATGAGGACCAGAGAGAGAAGTTGATGTATTTTAGTTAACACAGCTCATTGAGGGCCATACCTGGAACCCAAATCCCTGGGTCCTTCCCCTACTCCCTGTTAGTCCTGGGAATTGGAGGTAGAGTCCCCCTGGTAGGTGGGGTCCATGGCCCAGTGGAAGTGGCAGGCAGGCGGGGAGTGACGTTGCTGGGCTGGAGGTCTGCACCATAGGCCTGCGTCTCATCTCTGCTGTTGAAGCATCCTTTCCTCAGAGATACCTGATGACTTGGGTTCCTCGGGGAAGTCTAGACTAACAGAATTAACTTTTCCCACAACTGAAAAACGTGTTCTCATTGAGCAAAGGAGATACTGATTAATTTACTCTTAAGTGTCAGTACAGGGAGCTGTTTTTTCTCTCTTTAGATCAGTGTTTAAACTTTTCTCACTCAACACACAGTAAACTAATCCTCCTTTCCATCAGACTTCAGGGGGAGAAAGAAGATAAGCAAGGTTATCCTTGCTGCCATCTTTTTTTTTTTTTTTTTGAGATGGAGTCTCACTTTGTCACCCAGGCTGGGGTGCAGTGGCACGATCTTGGCTCACTGCAACCTCCTCCTTCTGGGTTCAAGCAATTTTCCTGCCTCAGCCTCCCAAGTAGCTGGGACTTCAGGCACCCGCCACCATGCCTGGCTAATTTTTTGTATTTTTAGTAGAGACGGGGTTTCACCGTGTTAACCAGGATGGTCTCGATCTCCTGACCCTGTGATCTACCCGCCTCAGCCCCCCAAAGTGCTGGGATTACAGGCATGAGCCACTGCACCCGGCCACTGCCATCTCTTTATAGGGAAATCCAGCTAGGCGGGCTGGGCTATGCTGTCCCTACCCCCCATCTCAGCTGCCTTTCAGAGTGAGCCAATGCATGCACTCACTCTCAGTACTGAACACCACAACTGCCCCAGGCCAGGCTCAGGGGCCAGAGGACATGGAGGTGAATCAGACCCACCCAGGCCTGTCCCTCCAAAGGAGCTCAGTTTAGTGGGGAAAGACCCAAATCAAGAGATGGTCACAGGATAGGGCAGGAGTTGCCCAGACATCCGAAGACAGGGTCCTGGGAATTGCTACCAATGGAATCGAGCCTCAAAGGGCCAGCAGTCGTTATCCAAGCCAGGAAGAGCATGTGAACAAATGCACAGGGGTTAGAGCCCTAGCAGGCGGTGGTGGGACTGGAATGTGGTGGGCATTTGAGGGCAGGCAGGAGAAGGGCAATACCTGGAAGTCATGTCGGCTGCGTGATTTAAATCACAACTCAGTTTATGATCATTTCTTTACTTTTTTCACTGCCATATCCCCAGTACCTAGAAACTTCCTGGAATGTTGCAGAGGTTCACTAATTATTTAAGTCTCAATTCCTTATCTCTAAAATGCAGATAATGCTTATTTTTGTCTGTGCTGTCACTGTGTCTCTAGAATAGGGTCTTGGCTGGGCATGGTGACTCACACCTGTAATCTCAACATTTGGTGGAGGTGAGCAGATCACTTAGGCCCAAGAATTTGAGACCAGCCTGGACAGCAGAGTGAGACCTCATCTCTAAAAAACAAAATAGAATGGGGCCAGCATAGATTAAATACTAAATAAATATTTGTTGAGTGGGTGAATGGATGGAGGAACTGTGTATTTACTAATTAGTAGCTATGACTTTTATCATCATGTGTGGCTAGATAGTAGCTACTGGCCCCATCATGACAGATATCAAGTACAAAGCCAGATCCAGCAACATCTTGGCAATTAGGGAGGGAAAGCACTGTAATTAATACTAATCATTGTGAACCTCCGTTGATCAGACTAAATGCTTTACAGATATTTTCTCTCTTCACTGGTTCTTTGGAACTCCTGGGAGTAATTCCTGTCACCAGGGATGGCCTGGCTGCCGTCTCCCTTGAGTGGCTGTCTGATGACAGCCAGGCCATTCTGTGGCTGCCTGTGCTGGGCATGGGCATATGTGGAGGAGCTTGTCCTTTGGAAAACTCTTGCCCAGCCCCTGATGAAGACCTTGCCTGGGTTCAGACTCTGTCACTCAGAGGCTCCCAGCTCATTTCCTGAAAGCGTGGAAGGCAGCTGTGGAATGTTGCCAGAGCTGGCGGCCACCCTGTCCAGACATTTAGTCCTGGAGAGTCGCTTACCCGTTTTACTTACTGTGGTTTGATTTTAGGAGCCAAGTGATTTTCAAAAATTTAATATGAAGTATCTAATGCATACAAGAGTATACAGTGTATATGTGTGATTGAAAAAATAAACAGGAATTGAACATCCGTGTACCCATTGCATCGAATGAATAAATTCCACAAGTGCTTTGCATGACTTACAAGGGCCTCTGCTCTAGTCCCCGCTTCCCCCTCCAGCCTCAGCTCTTAGGACAACCCCCTCACCATGCTGCTGCGCCAGCCCTACTCGACGTAGCATTCTGCACTTCCACATTTTCTTCACATCTGCCAGTCCCCTGCCTCGGTGCCCTTCTCCCACCATCAGCTGAGATGGTCCTACTGGCCTTCAGTGTCTCAGCTCAGACCTCCTATCTTCTGGAGACAGTTCACTGCATGCCCTCTCTGCAGTGCCCTGGGCCCTCATCACCATAGTGATCAATTTGTGTTTTCCGTTCATTGGGCCATGAGCTCGTTGAGGGCCAGAGCCCTTGTCTTCCATTTGTATATGCCCATTGTTATGGGCGGCTGTGTTTTAGGTGACCACTGAGGTCTCTTCTTGGAGGGGAGAAGTTGATGCTTCCTCTGTGCTCTGGCCTCATCTGCTAGATTTGTCAAACAGCTATGCTAAATTTCCAGGCAGGAGCTTGCCCTTGTAGATAGGATCAGCGTGAACCTTCCCCGCTCCAAAATATGGAAATGTTCTCAAGATGGAGAAACACTTGGAATTACAGTTGAGCCTGAGCCACTCCATTGAAAGCACCAGCAAGTAATGGAAAGAATTTGGATAGAGTAATCCCTGTCTTCCTTTTCCGGAATGTCTGGTACCTTTTAGCACATCAAGGAGCAAAGATTTAGTTCTGAGGCTGGCATTATTTTGACAAACAAGTTGGGACTAGAATTAAATGACCCAAAAGCCAGCTCCCATTCAGCCTGAACATCTCTGCTGTATTATAGAAAGGCTGTCAGAACCTCTCTCATTTGTCATTTTTCACATATAGCAACGACCCCTTTTGGTTTTCGATTTCCAGCCTCTCAAGCAGAGAGGTACTGACACAAAGATTTCTCCTTGCGCGCCGGCATTGTTCTTGTCACTTGGCTGGTGAGGTTCTTCGAGGATTGTTGGAAAACAGAAGGACTCGTAGTCTTCGTAGTTTTGTTTGTATATTGATTGCTTTGAACGTGATAAAAGTAAATTAACATAATCAACTATGTTATAGAACATTTCTGAATTTTTCCCCCAGCATGTTTTTCCTAAACAAGTAAGGTTTTAAAAATCTTACTTGCACTGTATTGTACTTTGTATTTTTACTTTATTCCCCATAATCATGTTGAATTTATGTGATCATTGATTTTATTTAATATGGAAAAGCTAGTTTCTTCTTAAATTTATAGTACCTCATATTCTCACTAGCTACGTTCTGCAAGCCACACTGCCCTTTATTGTAATATTGTCTAAATAGATGCAGAAAAATGGAATTTTCTCTATTAAAGTATTTTACGTTTGAAATATAAAAGAACTAGATACAGTTTTCCATTCAAATGCATTTATTTTAACATTGTTTGGTTAAAAAAGATAGATGAAGTTCCAGTCAACCACTTTTTCCCCCTGAAATTTCAAGATAATGCTGTATTAACTGTTCTAGGTCTAACACTAGCTTATCCTTCCCTGTTACAAAATTGTTTGAACTTACTGAGAAAATATTCCCATCATTAACAAAAATAAACTATTTAAATAATAAAAAAATTATTTGCAGTCATAAGTAGAACTGAATTTTAATATCCTGTGTTTTTCCCCTTATCACATTGTGGGCATCTTCCTTTTTTTTTTTTTTTTTTGAGAGAGAGTCTTGCTGTCTCGCCCAGGCTGGAGTGCAGTGGCGTGATCTCAGCTCACTGCAAGCTCCACCTCCTGGGTTGATGCCATTCTCCTGCCTCAGCCTCCCGAGTAGCTGGGACTACAGGCCCCCGCCACCACACCTGGCTAATTTTTTTGTATTTTTAGTAGAGACGGGGTTTCACCGTGTTAGCCAGGATGGTCTCCATCTCCTGACCTCGTGATCCGCCTGCCTCAGCCTCCCAAAGTGCTGGGATTACAGGCGTGAGCCACCACACCCGGCCGGGCATCTTCCTTTCTTTTACCACGTGGTCTTTGTCACCATCATTTTCTTTCTTTTTTTTTTAAATTTTACATTAAGTTCCAGGATACATGTGCAGAACCTGCAGGTTTGTTACATAGGTATACATGTACCATGGTGGTTTGCTGTGCCTATCAACCCATCATCTAGGTTTTAAGCCCCGCATGCATTGGGTATTTGTCTTAATGCTCTCCCTCCCCTTGCCCCCCACTCCCCAACAGGCTCCGGTGTGTGATGTTCCCCTCCCTGTGTCCATGTGTTTTCATTGTTCAGCTCCCACTTACGAGTGAGAACATGCAGTGTTTGGTTTTCTGTTCCTGTGTTAGTTTGCTGAGGATGGTCACCATCATTTTCAGCTGCCAGGTAATGCATCAGTGAGTCGTAATCACATGAATTTTTCATTCCCCAATTTACTGTTGATCACTGAGTGGCTTGGCAAGGGACAAACTCCATTTCTTAGAATTGGCTCTGAGAAATTGGTCTAGAGAAGTAATAAAGAGGAAACCTCACCAGCAAATAGAGGCTGCAGAAAGTGCCAGGACCCAGCATCTTGGATATCATGCAGCCATGGTCTGTCCAGCAGGGTCACCAACCTAGAGACCTCTAAGTCCTAGATGGACTGGACTTTTTTTTTTTTTTATTTGAGACAGAGTCTCACTCTGTCACCAGGCTGGAGTGCAGTGGCACAATCTATCTCGGCTCACTGCAACCTCCGCCTCCCAGGTTCAAGCGATTCTCCTGCCT
The DNA here is from genome assembly GCF_009828535.3 of Hylobates moloch. Classification (NCBI taxonomy): domain Eukaryota; kingdom Metazoa; phylum Chordata; class Mammalia; order Primates; family Hylobatidae; genus Hylobates; species Hylobates moloch. The sequence continues at coordinate 9,673,004 of NW_026652291.1, read as the reverse complement.
CAGCCTCCTGAGTAGCTGGGACTACAGGTGCGGGCCACCACACCCAGCTAATTTTTGTATTTATAGTAGAGACAGGGTTTCACCATGTTGGTCAGGATGATCTCGATCACTTGACCTTGTGATCTGCCCGCCTTGGCCTCCCAAAGTGCTGGGATTACTGGCGTGAGCCACCGTGCCCAGCCCCTAGGTGGACTTTATAGCAACCTTGGATAAATGTGGGCCAGAGGAGAAGGCAAACAGTAACCGATTGACAGCCTTGGAAGAGTGCTAATGAACCAGTTGGTATTAAGCTGGAAACCTAGTCAAAAACTGTAAACTATGGAGAGTGTGCACATCCAGTGTGTGGATGATCCGAAGCTGGGAGGAGAGTGACTGTGTAGGAAGACAATCATCTAGGAGCCAAGGCAAACTCAACAGATTGGCACAGTGGGCAGAGGCCAGCCCCCTGGACTGTAATGTAAATACTGAGTCCTATTCTCGAGTTAAAAGTGCTCACCTTCCCCAAACAGGGAGCAATGTGATTTTGCAGCATCATGAGTCACGGCATGCTGTGGTGGCCCCAAAGTGAAGTGGTTCTTATTAGCATCCATGGATGTGCCACATCCAGGAGGGAGTGGGCTGAAAAAACTTTCCCTTATGTTTTCCTTATGCATGCTGTGATTTTAGTGTAGGCCTTCCCAGGAGAAGGGATTATAATTAGGAGTGGCTATGTGGACGAGTAGGGAACAGAAAGTGCTTAGCTGGACAAAGGGGCTTGTGAAGTCATGAGAATGAGCCTCTGTCATCATCATTGTCATCATCATCAATCATCATCATCACCACTTAATCATAGTGGCTGCCATTCATCAAGCTAGGAGACTTACAACTAATGTCTTTAATCCTACAAGCTACTATTATCCCCACTTTATAGGTGAGGAAACTGAAGCTCAGAGAGATGAAGCAGCTTGCCCCAGTCACACAGCTGATAAACCACTGAGACAAGATTGGATCCCAGCTATATCTGAAGCCGGAGTTGTCATTCCTTCAGTATCAATTTTTCAAAAACCGTGGTGCTCCCTTGCAGAGGATAGCAAGAACTTGGTTTTGTTTAGTTCCTGGTTATAAAAGTAGTTCCAGTGGGTGCAAGCTAAGGGAGAATATTTTGTTTTAAAGCAAAAGGGCTTTCCTGACTGAGCTGTCGGCAGGTAGAATATACTTCCTGAGAGGTGGTAAATTCCAGAATGATAGGAAGTCTTCAAGAGGAGGCTTGGTTAGCACTGTGTGTTCTTCTAGGGGGAGCTCAAAGAAGCCAACAAAATAACCTTGAATACCCCTTCTGTACAAGTAAAAGCTCTGGTTGCATGCAACAGATACTGGTAAGAAATGGGTTCCAACTGCCTTAAGCAGAAACACTGTTTTTTGCAGGGATATGGGGTAGTTCGTGGGATAGAAGGAAATGGTGAGCTGAGCTTTAAAAAGGGCAAAAGTCAGCCTGGCTCCAGGCATCCAGGCGGCAGCAGCTAATGGAACCTCATTTCAGCCCTGTGGCTAGGATGAGTCAGTGTTTACTGTTAAGCCACCTGCTATCACCCTACCTAAGACTAGGCTCCAGAGACAGGGCATCTTATAGGCTTAGCCAGGATCCAGACCCATCCCCGTGGCAGCTTGATTGACAGCCTCCATTGGGAAGGGTAATTTTCCAGAGGAAAATCGAGACACTGATACCCAAAGAAAGACCATGAATGCTGGGCAGGCCCAGTGAGCCATGATCTCGGTGCCTTCTAGCCCTGACCGGCTGGGATTCCACACTGAACCCTGAGTCCCCCTGCAGGGCTCTCCCTAGCGGCCCTGCAGCCTCTAGGCCCAGGCCACACACAGCACTGTGTCACTGTATACTCGTGGTTTATTTTCCAAGACATGCATCCTAATTAAGCAAATGATTAAAAATTCTCAAGTGTGCTCATCGGAAGCAGCCCGGCAGAGGACTGGCTTGCTGGGAACTGCTTGAAAGTGAGTCGCCCATCGCCTTAGCACAGTAGGGGTGCTGATGAGGAGCACTCTGTCTTTCCAGAAAAGTGGCTCCCTTCCTGGTTACCATGCAGGGCTTTTAGCATTCAGCATAGCACTTAATATACCCAGTCTTTAAAACCCTTTTTTTTTTAAAAAAAAAAAATTGTTTTTGCTAATTAATTAGTTTTAATATCAGTATTGTTTTATTGTGAATTATGCAGTTAACTAGTATTAAATCACCAATTAACTTATTAAGTATGGGATAGATATGAGAAGCATATTTAGAATGTAAGTATAAAGAGCAAGCGCTCACGTACCTACCACCAGCTTGAGAAATATTGCCAGTGGCTTAGGGAGTCCTGAGCATCCTCTCCATCCTGTCCACTTAGTGGGAACCGCTACGTCGGCTTTGGGATTTATTATTCTCTTGTTTTTCTTTGTGTTTTTATCACACTTGTATCTCCATATAAAATATTGTTAGATTCTCCCTGTTTCTGAACTTCCCACATAAGTGGGAACATCCTTTCTGTGGTCTTTTGCAACATGCTTTTTCACTCGATATTGTATTTGCAATTCATCCATGTGATGGCACGTTCCAGCATTTCATTTTTTTCTCAACACTGTGTGTTTTTCCAGCATGAGAACGTACAACGGTAGAACCAGGCCACTGCGGATGGCCATTGATACTGGGTCCAGCATTTCGCTTATGCTGACATTGCTGTCTTTAAATGCTCTTATCCATGTACCCTGCTGCTCATGTGCAGGTGTACTCGGTGTGTATCTCAAGGTGGCATGGCTGGGTCGCTGGGGTGTAAGTATGTTTGGCTTTACGAGATAATGCCATCCTGTTTTCCAAAGTGACAGTATCCACTGATACTCCTGCAATAGGTATCTGAGAGTCCCTGCTACCCTACAGACTCTGTCAGTGTTCGGTGGTCTTGTCAGATATTTTAGTTCTTGCCAATCTGATGGCTGTTTGATGGTAGCTCACTGTGTTTCAATGGGCATTTCTCTGATACTGAGGTTTAGCTTCTTTACGGCTGTTTACTCTTTTGTAAACCATGCCTGGACATGGTTTTGCCCAGTTTTCTGCTGGATATTTATCATTTTCTTACTCATTTGAGACTAAAATGATGTATAGTGTATATCCCAGTTTGTGGCTTAACTTTTCACTTTTGATATTTTATTTTTGATAAACAGATACTGAATTTAAGGTCATTGAATTTCATAATTTTCCTTATAGTTTGAGCTTTTATGTCTTGTTAAGATATCCTTCTCTCTACCCCAAGGTCATACAGATATTCCTTTATATTGCCTTATAAAAGTTTTGAAGTGTTCTTTTTCTATAATCCATCTGGAACTGATGAACTACTGATTTGATTTCATTTATTTTTTCATACAGTTACTCAGGTATTCCAACACTGCTCATCAAAGACCCATTTACCCCTGTGGATCAGCAGTGTCTACGTGTGTGTGACTTTTTGTTTTTGTTTCTTTGGCCTATTTGTCTAAGGCCTGTATAAGCCTTAGACCTAAGACATATTGATGCCCTATGAGGCAGATCTCCCTACCTTATTCTTTAGTAAACATCTTGGCTGTTATTGTCCATTTGCTCTTTGATACACATATTAGAACCTACTTGTCAAATATCACCAAAAACCCCATAGACATTTTGACTGGAACTGCAACAAACCTATAGAACACTTTAGGAAAAACTGTTGTTTTTAGGATATTGAATCTGGCATATTGAATCTAGCATTCCATGAAGATGGTATGTCTTCTTTTTCATGTTGATCTGCTTTTATGTCTTTCAGTAAAGTTTTACAGTATTCTTCATCAAATTTAAAAAATCTTTATTAGATTTCTGGGCACTTTATAGTTCAGATACTATTGCAAATACTGTTTTTTAAAAATTAACATCTTGATTGAGATATAATTCACAAACCACAAAATTCATCTATCTGAAGTGTACAGTTTCATGGCTTTAGTATATTTAGTGTATTTAGAGTTATGTAACTGTCACTAAAAATCTAAGTTTAGAATATTGTTATTACTCCAAAAAGAAACACGTTTACTGTTATCAGCCAATCCCCACTTCCCCCTCCACCCAGCCCCTGACAGGAAGAAATGAGTAAATGATTGAGTGGATTAATGAATGTATAACCTTTAGCAAGCTTTATGTCAGACATTGACTGGCCCCAGCCTTTGCTTGTTATTTTTAATTTTTTAAATTTTATTTTTTAAGTTTTAATTTTTGTGGCTACATAGTGGGTGTATATATTTATGGGGTGCTTGAGATGTTTTGATACAGGCACACAGTGGGAAATAACACATCATGAAGAATGGGGTATCCATCCCCTCAAGCATCTATCCATTGAGTTGCAAATATTCCCGTTACACTCTCTAATCCATTTTAAAATGTGCGGTTATTATTATACTTGTTGCTTATCGTTTGTTTTCCTTTCGCATCTCTGTTATTGTTCTGGTTTCTAGGATAATCTCCTGGATTCTATGAGTCTCCTCCATCACTGCTCATCCTCCAGACCCTGGCCAAATAACTTTTTCCAAAGAAAACAATATTCTAACTACTCCATTTAAGGAAGCCCTCAGTAACCCCCCTGGGAATCAAGCCACACTCCCAACGTGGTGTCTACAGGGGAATTGAAGTTTTCAAGTTGATGACTTAAGCAACTTGGAAACAAACACTCGAGATGCAACTCTTCTGTGAGTCGGAGAAGGTCTCTTCTAGGTCTTTGTTTGCTTCAGAGTCCTCGGAAAGTAAACACAGCCGACCTGATTATTCCCCTCCACTTCCTCCTGAGTCAGAGTTGTCTCGAGTTAACTCAGGGAAGAGGCTAAATTAAGCCTTGAAACCAAGCAGCCTCCATGACAGGCACTTTGTTTTGCTTGAGTGACTGTGATGATGGGTCTTTGGTTATAAAGGCAGCACTAATTGCATCTTCTTAAACCAACCCTGGCCATCTATTCCCTGGCCTGCAGAGACTGGGAGATGCCAGGTTGCCCCAGAGCACCCACTCATTCATTCAGCACAATTTTCTTAAGTGCCTGCTCCATGCCCGGCACCACACTTGGAGGTGGGGATTCAAAAGTCCTTCCTCCAAGGGCTTGCAGTCTTTCTGACAAGATGGATGATAAACCAGAGACTCCATTAAAGAGATGATTAGTGCTTGGATAGACATCTGTCCAGGGCAGTAAAGGGAGTGGATTTCTAAGGTTCTTACAACCAACTTCTCATGGCTTTGTGCAAAGTTTGAGCCATGGAGTCACCAAAATAAAAAGGAGGGGGGATCCACTAATACCTACAAACTAGCAGACACAACCACTTTGAAAAGCTGTTTAGCAGGATCCACTAGTGTCAAACATACGCATACCCTGTGCCCAGCAGCTCCTCTTCTAGGTATGTATGTAGTCAATACGAAATGCACATGTGAATTTTACATTAAAAGAGAAAACTGTAAATAAATACTGAACTGTAGTTTAAAACATGCAGCATGCTGCAGTGTTTACGGGGAAATGAAATAATATCTGCAGTTTAGGCCAAACATGGTGGCTCACACTTGTGATCCCAGCACTTAGGGAAGCTGAGGCAGGAGGATTGCTTGAGCCCAGGAGTTCAAGACCGGCCCAGCAACATAGCGGGACCCAGTCTCTACAAAAAGAGACGTAAAAATTTTAGCTGGGCGTGGTGGTGCACGCTCATGGTACCAACTGCTCGGGAGGCTGAGGCAGGAGGATCGCTTGAGCCCAGGAGGTCAAGGATGCAGTGAGCCGTGATCACCCCCACTGTACTCCAGCCTGGGCAAAAGAACAAGAGCCTGTCTCAAAATAATAATAATAATAATAGTAATAACGATATATGTAGTTTAAAATGCACCCAAAAAAGAAGATAGATGAATAAGGAATGGGCAGATATGTGACAAAGCAAGTATGGGAACATGTTAGTGATGGATTTGAGATGGTGAGTTTATAGGTGCTCACTGTAAAATTCCTTCAAATTTGCTGTATGTTAAAAAAACTTCATATGAAATATTGGGAAAGATGTATATATATGCTTGCCTGAAGATATATACAAGAATGTTCATAGCAGCATTATTCATAATAGCCCCAAACTTGAAGCAGTGAAAATGCCCATCAACCATAGAATAGAGACATAAATTTTGGGTGTAGTGATCCAATGGAATACTGTTCACATATAAGAGTGAACGAGCCACAGCTATACACAACGACGTGAGCAAATCTCACAAACACGGTGTTGTAAGAAATCAGACTCAAAAGAGAACATACTGTATGATTCCATTTACGCAGAATTCAAAACCAGGCGAAGCTCATCAATGGTGTTAGAAGCCACAATAATGATTTTCAGGAGCTAGGGACAGTGACTGGATGGGGCACTGTGGGAGGCCCCTGGGTGCTGGAAGGCTCTGTTTCTTGATCTCGGTGCTAAACAGATATGAAAATGTATCAAGCTGTACATTTAAACTTTATGCACTTTCCTGCATGTTTACTATACATCATTAAAAGTATACGAGGGGAGGAAAAGCAGGAAAACCAAATGAATCCAACTAGAAGCTTTCCCTAGCTGAGCTATGGGAGTAGGAACCCACTGTAGGCCTATCTAGTAAACCGAAGTTGTGAAGAATATGAAACTTGCCTTTAGGGTGTTCATTTGTTCACTTATGCACAGTTTCATGTTGCATCAGTTCCTGCATTCTTCACTGATGTGCCTGCCTCTCCTTCATACAGATGTTCATTCACATGTACTGTGCTCCGGATCCAGAGCCGCTCTGTAAGGTGCGAGCAACTCAGCCCTTTCAGGGGCTCACGTGCACAGAGGGAGGGCTTGCAGACATTTCATTTCCCGTCTCATTTCACATTCCCACATTCCTGGATTCCTGTTTGTGATCCTTCCTGGATATGTGCCCTAAGATAGCATTCAAATGAGAGAAACAGAACCGGTAAGATATATATAGGTGTATATAAAGAGATTTATTATACAGAATTGACTCATGTGATTTCAGAGACCAGCAAGTCCTGAGATCCGCAGGGTGAGTCAGCAAGCAGGAGACCCAGGATGGCCGGTGGTGTGGTTCCATCCGAAGCCCTGCAGTCTCAAGTCCCAGGAAGAGCTGCCTGAAAATTGACAGGCAGGAAAAAGCCATTGTCCCAGCTTGAAGGCAGGCAGGCAGGAGGAATTTGGGGGAATGTCAGCCTTTTTGTTTCATTCGGGCCTTCAGCTGATTGGTCAGTCACCACCCACATTTAGGACAGTCTGATTTCTTCAGTCTCCCAGTTCAAATGTTAATCTCATCCTGACACACACACCCAGAATAACGCATGACCAGCTATCTGGGCATGCATGACCCAGTCAAACTGACACATAAATTTAACTATCATCAAACCCTGAAGCATGAAAAGCCTTCTGGCTCTAAAGGCGCAGCCCTCCAATGGAGGAAATGAGCTATGGGGCTGGCCTGGTGCACATCACGTCACAAGTGGATGGGCTGCCACCAGCACACACACTGATCCTATTTTACATATGGTTTGGACCAGCAATTGGTGGAAAAGAAGGCTTTGGCTGCCCAGTCTGCCTCCTGGATGGCCATGTTTTCTGTCTTCGAAAATAAAAAGTTATTTTGATTATTGCAATATATATCATGCATACAAAAAGAGTAGCTAGAAGATACGCCTGCAGTTTAAAGGAACAGTTTAAAGCTTAACAGATGGCAGATGACTAGTATCTGAAGGCTACTGGTGCCCCTCCCTCATGGCAGCCTGCTCCACTCTTGCCTGGAGAAAGCCACTCTCCTGAGTTTTGCGCTAGTCACTTTGGTGCCAATCATTCCGTTACTTCTTATGAAAATCAAAGAGCACATCTCTAAAACAATAGATGACTTGATTTTGCTTTTGAGCCTTTATAAATCAAATTGTACTGCACAAATTTGTCTGCCATGTGCTCTTTCCCTCCGCTAAGTGTCTGGGCTTTGTTATTCCTGTTGCATGTAGTTGTAATTCATTCATTTCACCATCATATAATATTCCATTGTAGAGACTGACCACCACATGTTCATCTGCTCTTCTCTCGGTGCATATCTGGGTAACTTCCAGTTCTCTGCTATGGCAGATGAAGCCCATGGGAGCAGTCCTGTCCATGTCTCCAGGTGCACAGAAGTGAGGCTTTCTCTAGGGTATAACCTGGCAGAGCAGGTGCCCAGTGGTAGAATATGTCTGTTACTTTTCTAGCTAATTCCAGGAAACTTTCTGGAATGATTGTAGCAATATCTATTTCTGCCAGGGATTATGAGAATTTCTCACGGTGCTACTCATCCACACCGTGCATAGACCCTTTACCATCCTGCTGGTCTCAATGAATCACCTTCCCTGGCTTCCAGCCACTCCTACCCATACCGCAGTCAGAGCTTTAGCATGGTAGGACTGTGATGCCCATACACACTTTGTGTATGCTCAGGAAAGCATGTTTCTTGCGTGTAACTCAATATGTGAGAGTATGTGAAATCCCCACCACGAGGACGGAGGGCACAGACTTTAGTTTCACTGCAGTGCAGCTGACCCAGTTTCTCCTTCAAGGGAAAGGACGAAAACCAGCTCAACAAAGTGGGTGATGCCCGGGTAGACTTCTAAGGCTCCTCTCTTTGTACCAATGTCAGGACGTTCATCTTCTAAACCAATTAGCCGTGTTCTGCCATTTTCCCATGGCCAAGAGCAAGGCGTCCCAAAATAGGATCCTTGTGTGATTTGTCATTCTCCCACCATGGTCTGATCTGCAAGCAGATCACTACCCACTGCAGATCTGCCTGGCTGTGGAGGGCATGCTTATAAATGATCATCTTTTGTGCCGCCTCTTTCCAATTACAGGTTAGCCTGGCAAGGAAGATAAAGACATTTGCAACCAAGATGGTAATCACGAGTGGAAATGATGAAGACAGAGGAGGTCAAGAAAAAGAAAGTAAAGAGGAGAGTGTCTTGGCAATGCTGGGGATTATCGGGACCATTCTGAATCTGATTGTGATCATATTTGTCTACATATACACCACCCTGTGAATGGCCCAGAATGGCCCAGAGCGTCCTCAGAGGCCTTGGAATGGCCAAAGACGGAAGTCCTGCGTGTCGGCGCATCACTGACCAGACCCTGCGAGAACAACCAGGCTTGACCCACACACACCACCCAATCAAATGCACCTTCAAACTTTTTACAAAAGGTCACACAAATAGACCGATCCTGCTGCAGGGAGCAGACACTAAAGCACAATGATTCCAACAAAACTCATTCACAGCACTAGGAACTCAACGTCTTTGGCAGGGGGCCCAGAAGAATGCTTGGAAGACCAGCCTCTGACACCATCGGTGAGCGGATGGGTGCAGAAATTCATTATTCCAGATCGCTGACGGATATCACATATTTGAAAAGATGAATAGGGCAGACATGGCTCAGATGTGTGTCTCCCAGGACAAGTGTTTCATCTTCACTTGACGAGCTATTTAGTGGAAAAACCACAGGGGCAGCCCTTTGACAGGCATCCCATTCATCAAAAGTGTCTAACTATTTGATACCAGGGAGATAACTTATTTTTCTTTTTTCATTGGCTTGACATGTGTATCTGTTCATATCAAGGTTTATAAATATATATTTTTAATAAATGTGCTCTATTTTTTAGCATGAACCAAATACTTGGAGAGGCGCTCCCAGATCCATAGAGCTTTCCTTAGTTTTATCTGCTTTGTCCCCTCCTCCCCCAACTGCAGATGTTCTATTGTGTAGCCATTCTAGTCCTTTTGTCTCATCTTGAATCTTTTACTTTTGTGCTCTTGTTCTCTCTCTCTCCTCTCTCTCTCTGCCTCTTTGGTCTGAAGGACATTTTCCCATACTGTCAGCCGTGGTTTTGGGTGCATGTTTTAAGATTGTCCATTGGGTGGCTTTTTGTTGTTATCTTGGAGATATAAAATGACTGTGGGCATGCAGACCTTAGATGCACCCTATCTTTACTGAGAATTATGCATGAATAAGGGCTGAGTGATAGATCAGCTTAAAATTAATTAAAAGGACTAGCGTTGAGGAAGAAGAGCGTGGCTATATTTGCAGATGAACTTTTGAACAGAATATTCAGCTTCTTACTGGCAGCGTTATTGTTTCATTCTTGTGACCATTCATTTATCAGATTTTGATTTTAGTGGTCATGTGCCGTGAGAGTTGGGAAGAACAAGGCGGAAAGCTCAGTATCAGGTGCATTACTCCTTCCTTTGCAAGATACCTGGGATCCTCTTCAAAAGCGGGTAGGGTATAAATGACACAAGAACTCCCCCATGAGAGCTCATGGTGGTTCAGGCTGTGAGGACAGCCCTGTGACAAGTGACTTTTCAGGGGCATGAGGAGGGGATTTAATGATTGCTCTAAAGGACTGCTGTATTTTTAAAGCCCTTATTTACACCCACATGAAGCTACTTCCTCTCTGGCAGGGATGGTTGCATAAAAACAAATTAGCTCCCTTCTCCTGGCTCCCTGAAATGGGCCCTTGCCTGGCTACAGTGGCATGGCCTTAAAGAGAAGGTTGGTATTCCTTCTGCCATTGCCAGCTGTGTTAGTCTGTTTTCACACTGCTGACAAAGACATCCCCAAGACTGAGCTATTTACAAAAGAAAGCGGTTTATTGGACTTACAGTTCCACGTGGCTGAGGAGGCCTCACAATTACTGTGGAAGGTGAAAGGCACATCTCACATGGTGGCAGACAAGAGAAGTGAACATGTGCAAGGAGACTCCCATTTTTAAAACAGATCTCGTGAGACTTATTCACTATCATGCAAACAGCATGGGAAACCTGCCCCCGTGATTCAGTTACCTCCCGCCGGGTCCCTCCCACAACACATGGGTATTCAAGATGAGATTTGGGTGAGGTTACAGCCAAACTCTATCAATCACCAGCCTTGCCCCTGGGCAGAAGCAGCAGCAGTCTGCCTGGCTGGATTCAAATGATTCTGAGGCTTCTATAGTCTATGCCTCCAGATCTCTCCCTAACCCATGCTATGGTGTCTGAAATTCCACCATTAGAGAGTCATTTCTTGGGCTCTGTTAAAGGGACCAGGCTCTTTCATAAAGCAAATGCCCCTGAGCAGCTGGCTCTGGCATTGACTTATCAGGTATCTACTCTTCCCTGCCAGAAGGAAGGAAGGTAAGGTGCATGTAGGGCGTACTGTGTGCCCAGGCACTGTGCCAGATGCCTTGGGTACTTGGAGTCATTGAATTCTCATAGTAACCCTGTGAAAGAGGGAGTCTTTCCTGCACGTTGTAGAAGAAGGAAAAAGGGCTCAGAGAGGTCAAGAAATGTCCCTGAGATCACATGGCTCCTAGTGGAGTCAGGATCCAAACCCGATGTGTCTGATTCCTTAGCCCTTGGGGGTCCAGAGGCTGCTGAACAAGAAAGGAGGTGGAGAGGAGAGAAAGCTGCAGGAATACCACTGCACACCCTTCTCTCTCCCCTGTAAAAACAACCCTGGGAACTCCCTGGACACTAGCAGAATATCATATACCAAGGACAAGGGACGAGAGGAGGCTGGTTAGAAATAAAGCAATGTCGGGGGAAGGAGCTACTCAATAGGCTCTGTGTGGTTCTAGAAAGACTGTATGAAAATTCTGAACAGTGAACAGAATAAACAATAAAGGTGCAATGGAAAAAAATACTCCATGTCTTTTCTTTCAACATTGTGGGATATAAAACATTTCAATGTCATTCCTTTGCCTGTACATAGTGTTTATTTAAAAAAACAATGTGATGCTGTTAAACGGAGACTGTTTTGTGTGGACTATAGAAGCCTCAGTGGTTTTTCAAGTATACGAATTTGAAATGTATTGAGGGGGAAAAGTGCCCTTCCAGTCCTCTGCTCCCGGGATGGTTCTTCTAAGTTGTGCTAATCCACAGCCTGGAAATAAAGCTGCCTGTTCAATGTTGAACAGAGCAGTGACACCCTTTCCCATAGCTCCAGCACGCCCTGTCTTGTTTCCTTTCTAATTTAGTAGAAACCATGAACACACACTGGGCAAACTCATAGCTTCCCCCAGATCTGAAGCCATCGCGAAGGGACATGGAAGGGAGAGGCTGGCAGTGCCCCTCCATCCTCAACATCTGAGTGAGCCCCGAGCCCAGGCTTGGCCAGCAATAGCAATACCCAAAACAACGCCAGGGCCGTCTACTCTACCAAGCACTTTCTACTCATCCTGTTGGGCACAGAACAATCCCATGAGATGTGTGTGTGTTTATCCCCACTTTACAAGATGAGGAAAAAAAGCAAATTGACTTTTCTGAAATTGCACAACCAGAAACCAGCAGAATCAGGTCTTTGCCCCATGTCCACCAGCCGTCAGCACCTTGCCTGGCCCAGGTGGTGTGATGAACCATCTGGCTGGCACAGTCCCAATATACAGATTCCCATCAGCCCTGGCACTTCTTTTTTTTTTTTTGAGACGGAGTCTCGCTCTGTCACCCAGGCTGGAATGCAGTGGCGCGATCTCGGCTCACTGCAAGCTCCGCCTCCCGGGTTCACGCCATTCTCCTGCCTTAGCCTCTCTGAGTAGCTGGGACTACAGGCGCCCGCCACCACGCCCGGCTAATTTTTTGTATTTTTAGTAGAGACGGGGTTTCACTGTGGTCTCGATCTCCTGACCTCGTGATCCGCTCGCCTCGGCCTCCCAAAGTGCTGGGATTACAAGCGTGAGCCACCACGCCCGGCCTAGCCCTGGCACTTCTTGACCACAATACAGCTGGCCCTGTATTGATCACAATACAACTGGCCTTTCACCTCTCCTCTGGGAAGGCAACTTTGAAAGGCCAGATCCTAGCCCTGGAGGGCCAGCCATGCTGCTGGAAGTGTAGCCTGGTGGTTTGGAGCCACAGGGGACTTGCTCTATGGCCAGAAACCTCCTGGTCCTGAGTCCCATCTCTGCCTCTTTCAGTCTAAGTGATGGCAGGCAGCTCACAGGAACTCTGAGTGTCAGCTTTCCTCCTCTGTAAGAGGGGATAACAACAGTCCCACCTGGAGGAGCTTTGCGAGGATTAAAGGAGCCTGACCAGCTGAAGCTGCCGGCACCACCAGGCCTGGCCCATAGCTCATGCTCAGGTCATGCTAAGCTCCTGCTGCTACATGAAGGCAGTCAGGGAGCCGTTGGGCATATATTTTGGGGGCCTCTCCTGGCCTCACTCCCTCCAGTCTGCATGGTTCCCTCGCCTGCAGGGAGGACCAGAGAGGGGCCTTATGCCAGCAACAGAAAGGGAAGTTCACATGGCAACTCAGTCCTACTCTTCTTGTCTTTTCATAAATCACACACTCATAGTCACAGTCAAAAAATTAAAATTCTAAAAACTCTATACAAGCACTTTTTAAAATTAAGGTAACTCCCAAATCTCACCACCCAGAAGTAACCACTATTAATATTTAGTGTGTAATTTATAGAGCAGGTGGCTTGCATATCTGTTTGGTGAGTCCATTTTTTCTTGAATTTTGAAATCTCTTTGTCTTCAGGCAGGGCACACTCTTTGGCCACCGCCCCCGTGGCCCCTGCAGTCTTGCAGTGGACAGTTCTCCACATTTCTGTAACTTGGGTCACAAGATGTTCTAGATGACATCCTTGAATGGCTGTCCAGACATTAACAGTAGATTGGATATTGTAATTTACAAAAAATGGCCTCATGCTATGAGCATTGCCTCCAAATAATTTTGTCATTGGCAACTATGAATATGCTTCCACATCAATGGATCTATATGGGCAAGCCCTCGTGATGGTTGTTCAGTGTTCTGTGGTTTAGACGATACCATCACAAATTCCCCTGTTCTCTTACTGCTGACCCTTAAGGTCATTGTCACTGTTTTGCCACGAACCATACAGCCTTGCTCTTTAAAGCATCCCAAGCATTGTCCATGTCTCCCCCATGATCCCCTAGAGTGGTCTCAGGTAGTGTCACTTACAGCAAGCTTCAAGGACATATGCCTCTTTCCCTCCCTCTCTGCCTCTCCCTCTCCCTCCATCCCTCTCTCCCTCCATTCCTCTCTCCCTCTCCCTCCGTCCCTCTCCCTCCTCCTTCTCCTCTCCTCCTCTGGTTCTCCTCTTCCCCCCCCTTCTGCCTCTCTGTCCTCCTCCTCTTCCCCTCTTCTCTGCCCCTCCCTCTCTCTCTCCCTCTCCCTCCCTCCCTATCTCCCTCTCCTTCTGTTCCTCTCTGCCTCTCCCTCTTCCTTCCTCGCTTTCTGCCTTTCCCTCTCCATCTGCCTCTGCCTTTCCCTCTGTCCTTCTCTTTATTATTCCTCCTTTCTCCTTCCCCTTCCTCCTCCTCTAAACACCAGGGCCTCAGCTCACTTACCTCTCCTTTACATGTTGCCACCCCCATGCTTAGCTTAGGGCCTTCTTCCCACCAGCTGCCTGCAGAGCATGAGAAAGCCCACCCCCTTCCCTGTCTCACTGTTCTCCACACCAACAACCCCACTGGCCATTTAGGCACTTTCCTACCAGTGACTTCATGAGCCCAGACTGGCTAGGAGCATGCCATGCATTAGGAAGAGAAAGTTCCAGAGGCCAAATTCCTGATTCCTCTTCCAAAAGAGCTCACCTAGGAGACTTCTGTGGCCTCCATCTCCCTGAAGGCAGGACCCCTATAACAGGACACCTCCAGAAAGATCCCCTTATGGAACAGGAGACCCTCTGGCACCACTACGCAATGATTCCTCCCTGTCATGGGAAGCAGATGGGATGAACAGACTGTCAATATTTTCTGTTGTTCATAAACATGTTACATAAAACTTTAGATACTTTTCCCAGAAGATGGGCTACATGTTGCCAGGAGAAGCAAGATTACATAGCTGTAAATTTTCTCTTGAAAGACTCTTTGTTAAGAGCCATATTTGTTTACTTTCTCCACTTCCATTAGAGAGTAATGGGGAAACTTTTCCAGAATGGGGTAAGAGTCATAGTTGCATGTCTCCACGGGAAAGTAATGAAAGGTCCTCGCACCTCCCTCCCTGACACAGCAGCTGCCAGGTACATAGACAGATGCTCAGCTTCAAAGCCGAGACATCCAACACTGTCATCCGCCCCTGACTACCAAGAGGACAGCACAACTCAGCATCATGTTGGGGCAGCAGAAATATCCCACCTCCCAGCCAAGAGCAGGAAGCAGGCGGGTCATAGCTGAATAGCCCTAAGCATTGTAGTTAATCAAATAAGAGGGCAGCGCTTTTAACTCGTATCTATCTCATTGGGACTAAAAGAATCAAAGTTTGAACAAACACAGAGAGGTGAGTCAGCCTTAATTCTGGCAAGATCCAAAGCCTACACTTTATGTCTCCCTTATCTCATCTTTCTCTTAACCAGGAAGGGGTTGTTTCTAGCACGAAAGGCCAAAGGCACAGATTGACTGAACCATCCGTGTGGTCCAGCCACAATTCAAAGCTGCCGAGATGCAGACAGGCTGTTTCATCTCTGAGACCTCGAGACAGGGAAGGTTGACTTCAGGCGCTTCCTCACGAGCTTGCGCATGCCAGAATGAACAGTGTAGCTTCTATTGGAGGGGATGTGTGGTTAGCTTGCCTAGCCCCTCAGTCAGTTTCCAAAGAGATTCATAATTCTCAGAACAGAAACTGGGCAGCCGCCACAGTGCGGCGTCCTGCCCATGGTTACCATAACTCTCTCCCCTTCTTGCCACCCGAGCCTCTGTCGTCCTGACCAAGGTTGGCCATGTTCTTTTTTTTCGTTTTCTTTTTTTTTTTTTTTTTGAGACAGAGTCTCACACTGCCGTCCGGACTGGAGTGCAATGGTGTGATCTCAGCTCAATACAACCTCTGCCTCCCGGGTTCAAGTGATTCTCCTGACTCAGCCTCCCGAGTAGCTGTGATTACAGGTGCCCACCACCACGCCTGGCTAATTTTTTGTATTTTTAGTAGAGACAGGGTTTCGCTATGTTGGCCAGGCTGGTCTCAAACTCCTGACCTTCTCATCTGCCTGCCTCAGCCTCCCAAAGTGCTGGGATTACAGGCATGAGCCACTGCGCCCAGCTGTGGCCATGTTC
Source organism: Hylobates moloch (assembly GCF_009828535.3). Taxonomy (NCBI): domain Eukaryota; kingdom Metazoa; phylum Chordata; class Mammalia; order Primates; family Hylobatidae; genus Hylobates; species Hylobates moloch. The sequence continues at coordinate 9,656,933 of NW_026652291.1, read as the reverse complement.
TTTCTTTGGTACTTTGTTTTCATTTCTAAAGAGCTCGCTTTAGTGTTTTTAGTTCTAAAGACTATACTATAGAATTTTGGGTTCTGAAGTTCTGAGACTGCCTCAGTATTGAAGAGTTGTGTGAACTCAGCTTCAAGAGGCTGTTCTGGTTTGTTGTTGGCTTGGCCACCCAAGCTGCTGATAGTTCTCACCTATCCCATTTTCCTCCAGGAAAGTTGGTGGATAATTCCATTGCCTGTGAGTACTAAAGCAGTAAGTGTGTGCAGAAAGCCGATCCTCACTCTTCAAGGACCACCCCCTTTTTTTTCTGAGAGCCAGGAAGTTATCCAGAAATGAAACTGGGATTCAGAAGCAGAAAACCTGTGTTCAAGTCCCAACACTGCCACGTATTGGCTATTCGTCTTGGATCACACCCTCAGTGTTGCTGAGCCTTCATTTTCTTGTTCTGAGTTTAATAATTCTGGTCTCTCAGTGTTGTGTGGATTACATCTTTATATATCATTTGGGGAACTGAAAAATATGTGCTTCTGCTAGCAGTTAATCACAGAAATTACAAATTATATAGAGATGATAGTTAGATAAATAAAAAGTCAATACATAGCAGAGATGAAAGACTATATAGAGATAGATATATTTAGATAGATATGTGTATTTAAATTTTTTCACTGAAGAATGATAAAGATACAAGATTCAGATGCAATGTTTCAAAATCCTTTCATTGTCAAAATTAAGTGTAGTTTCACCTGGGTTGGTAGCAGAGGTCTATGTGATTGGAAAACTAAATCTTAGGAACTTGGAAGTAGCTACATATTGAAATGTGAGCACAATGATCTCTTCATCAGTGATTTGAGATTTGAACTCTATCTTCTATCCACAAAGAGAACAAGCAGAGATATATTTATTCATAAGGCAAAGGTATGTGTGTTGCAATTTCAGAGCCCTCTGTGTAGACAGACACCTTAACCCCTTTGTTCCAGGTGGTCCTCAGAAGAATCTTTGTGGAGTGGATGGGACAGGACACCATGCATCAGTCATGGTCAGAAGTTAGCCATATCCTTCCTGTGCTCCCAGGCCAGTGCTTACATCTCCTCCTCTGCCTCTTACTTTTGCAGAGGAAGACAGAGACATAATCAATCACAGCCGCTGGAAAAGGTCACCATAGTGTTCTGCGTCTCTTGCAGCAGCCCAGAGGGCTAGGTGTGACCAGCTTCAAGTTAAAGACAAGCAAACTGAGGCAAACAGAGTGTAAGTCATGTACCAAATTCCACAGCTAGTGAATGGCAGAGCTGGGACTTGAATCAGCATTGTCTGGTCCAAAGGCTTTGAACTTTGGACTCATGTTGCCGAAGAATTCCAGCAGTTGCTCCCTGGGGTGAAAGGTGGGCTTAGACTGACCTCACAGGACTATGGGCACACATGCATTCTGGGAAAGAACCCAGTATCTCAGTGTCTACGGACTGAATGTTTGCGTCCCTTTCAACCTCCACAGCAAATTTAAATGTTGAAGCCCTAATTTGCTAATCACCAATCTGAAAAGGTAGGATCTTTAGGGAGTTAATTAGATTTAGATAAAGTCATGAGAATGGGGTCCTCATGAGAGATTACTGCCCTTATAAAAAAAGACCTCAGAACTGTGAGAAGTAAGTGTTAATTGTTTAACTCACCTAGTCTGTGGTATTGTTTTTTGTTATAGCAGCCTAAACTAAGGCACGAGTGCATGTATCTCTCATCACTTGTCATTTTAGAATTCCAGCTGATGCTCCCTACTCTACCCAGAAAACACACACAGCGGTTTCCCATGGAATTTCATACAGACCCTCAGTGAGCCCTCCCCAATACTGAAGACAGCTTCCTCTGAGAAGATAGGGTTTATTGGCTCCTTTATTTATTCATCCAACATGTATGGAATACCAACTGTGTGCCAGGCACCATGCTAGGCTTGGAGGCTCCAGAGATGCCTGTGGCATTGTCTCTAGCCATGAGAAGAAGGTAATTCATAGTCTAGTCGAGGAGATAGATATATAACTATCCTATTACCCAAGATGGTTTATTCTGCCTAGGACAAGATGGAAAATCATGAGATCCTTCCTAGGAGAGTTAGACTTGAAGAATGAGTAGGATTTTGTCACGGAATTAAAGGTAGAAGATGTTTGTGCCAGAGGAAACATCAACTGTAAAGGTACCAAAGTGGGAAGAAGAACAAGGCTGTCCTCAGTCCCAGGGAAAACTATTGCCACAGATGCCAGGACACATATTCTCATTTTTTTCTCTTTCAGACCTCGTGTTTTGGGGCTTATCTCAAAATTTCCTTAAAGTATGAGTTTTGAAAAAAATTTCAGGTTCACATGATTTGTCCCAGAGTTGACATTTTGTGATCTAAGTGAGTTGCCTTCCATTGGTTGGACACCATCAATGTTCATTAATGTGCCATCATCTCGACAGCCAGCCTCAACTTCTAAAATATTTATGAAGCCTGACATGGGCCCTTATTTACCCACTAAAATATTTAACTACCAAAGATGAACAAGACCTGCAAAGCGTAGGCTGCAGCCCTGGGTTCAAACTGGCTCCATTTTGCACCAAAGCACTCTTAAAACCAGCTATTTTGTTAGAAATCAAATATTAATATAAAGGGTGAATAATTCATTGGTAAGTCTGAGTTCCCGAGAAGTTCCATCAAAATCCCCAAGAGGAGATTTTGGTACAGCAGTGACTATATAGACTCAGCTCTTTCCACCAAGTTCAAAATGAGAGATGCTGGCTCAGAGCATGGGCTCTTTAACTAGGCTGCCTGGGTTTTCACCCAACTCTCACTTACTTGCTGTGCCAAATGTCTTCTATTTGTCCCTATAAATCACCCTCTACCCTTCACACTCTGCCCTGTGCTCCAACAGGCTGAATGAACTCTATGGACTGCAGCAACAAACACCGTGGACCTGTGGCTTCCAGTTGTTCAACCAATGGAAAGCCCTGGCAACCACTGCCGAAACTGAGAAGAAACAGGCTGAGAAATGTGTTTTCCCAGCTCCCTGTCTCCCTGCTGGATCACTATGGGCTCAACCAAAGGCCACGTCTCCTCTCAGGTGGACTGTCCACATGGCTCCCTCTCTAGGCTCTGGTAACTACTACTTCCTCTCACTCCTTCAGACCTAGCAGTGCCTCAGCTTCCTGGGTTGCTAGCCCCAGGGTACTTCACCATCACTTGTTGCTTGCCCTAAACTCTGGTCATACATTTGCATTAAGTTCAAACTTATAAAATTGCTATTTTTGAAAGTCAAAAATCACCAAATATTGGCAGTCTCATGGTTCAACCTCACGTATTGTTCTTGTATTAAACTTGCTTTAATTTGTTTGTTACCTATTTTCTACAACAACCTTAATACAAAAGGTATGTGACTAGTTAATCGACCTCACTTTGCCTCAGTTTCCTCATCTATAACATGGAGGGAATAATAGTAGAACCTGCTTTAGAAAGTTGTTCTAAGGATCAAGTAAGCTAATGTACACAAGAAGGGCATGTAAAACAATGTCTGGCAACAAAAACGTGCCCAGTAGGTGTTGTGGAAAGAGATATTTGAGATGGAAAAATCAGAGGAATGGGTTTATGGCTTAATAACAGACTGGGCAGAAAGAAGGTGACATCCTCTGCAACACCCAATGGAGAAGAATATAAATAATTTACATTTGTGTACATTATTCTACTGCTCAGAAAATTTATGCATATGTTCTATTTTAACCACTTAATTAAAAATCTATTAGATGCCTACTATATTGCTGCCAGTCACTATAGAAATATAACAGAGAGCCCATCAGAGACCCTCATCTCCATATCCTCATCTTCTGGACAGACACAGACAAAGAGGCTGAAAATGACATTACAGAGTCCTATGAAGTGCAATGAAGAGAAAAGTCAAAGATGACACAGGGAGCACTGACCACAGATTTGGGGAGTTAGAGGATGGCTTCTCACAGAAGGAAATGTTTCCACTCTGACTTGAAAGAGAAGTAGGAATTATCCAGGCACAGGGTCCAGACGATAGAATAGTATTCCCAAGAGAGGTAACAGCAAGCCAGAAAGCTAAGAAATGAGAGAATGTGGAATATATAGAGGAGTAAAAGAAGTTGAGTGTGGCTGGCGCAGTTCCTTGTTGCCTAAGTCAGTCCCTGGTACACAATAGGTGCTCAATGATTAATGAAAAAACAGAAATTACAGGCACATCTCTAATACATTCACAAAAGGAAGACAATATTCTCCAAGTGGAGTGACTTGTCTCCCCACATGTTTACTGGACCTTATTGCTTACCTCACAGAAGAACAGCTCCCTGTACATGTTGGGTAGCTCACTTCCTACCTACCCAATCACTCATCTTTCCTTTATCAGAATTCAGAAACAAAGATGCAGATCTCTGGAGGATCTCTGGAGCTCAGGAGGCAAGATTAAAAGGAGAGCAAACTGCTGGAGGCCAGGCCTTTGAGGAAGATCCTTTGAAGGCAATTCACTCATTCTTCCACTTACTTACTTGCTGATTTATTTATTCACTCATTCAACAGATACTAGTTGAGTGCCTGCTGTATGTGCTGGTAGCTGGCCAGTGCCACACCAATAAACAGTAGAGACACATAACCCATTCTCATGGCAAGCTACGTCTGTGAGTATAAGCCCAGGTGATTAGGTAGAATGGCCAGGTAGGGACAGAAGGAGACAACCAGTGCAGACTCTTGCAGACTGTTGTCTTTGGCTCTGACAGCTAAGGGTAGGTTCCTATGGGAGTGGCCTTTGGTCAGGGAGCCAGGGTGAAACCTACAACTGAATTGCCAGGGCAATATGAAGCATCATTATCTAGTGTAAAAAAGCAAGGAATCTGAGGTCAAAAGATCTGATTTAACTCTGACTTCCCTACTTGCTAACTGTGTGACTGACAATGGGTTGCTTCACCTCTGACATTTAGTCCTCTTTTATGTGAAAAATGGGAATAATCACACACCCTTTGCTGTGTAATTGTGAGAATTAAATAGGATCAGGTATGAAAAGTGTATGGCACATAGGAGTCACTCCACGAATTGTAGTTTTTACCTTTATAAAAACAGTTTTAATTTCACTTCCATTGACCACAAGCCCTTGTTCCATTTTGGTGACTGGAATGAGCTCTCCATGGTGCTGATCTATTTTGCAGCAGCTGGGAGCCTGCCCTGTCTTAAGAAGAAAAACCTTTGTCAAGAAGAAAAGTGGCATCTACAGCAAGATAGAATACATATGTGTTCCCGAAAAGATACTCCAGCAGGGATTTCTCCCATACTCACTGCTCACATGAAAGTACTATGGCCAAATTGCAAGAAGGAAACCAAAAGAAAGTACCAGTTATAAAAAGACTATTCTTGAAAACATCACTGTGATGGGAAGAATCACAGTGAGAATAATAATAGAAAAGAATAGGCCGGGCGCGGTGGCTCACGCGTGTAATCTCAGCACTTTGGGAGGCCGAGGCGGGCAGATCACGAGGTCAGGAGATCGAGACCACGGTGAAACCCCGTCTCTACTAAAAATACAAAATAAATTAGCCAGGCGTGGTGGCGGGCGCCTGTAGTTCCAGCTACTCGGAGAGGCTGAGGCAGGAGAATGGCGTGAACCCCGGAGGCGGAGCTTGCAGTGAGCCGAGATTCCGCCACTGCACTCCAGCCTGGGCGACAGAGCGAGACTCCGTCTCAAAAAAAAAAAATAATAATAATAAAAAAGAAAAGAAAATAATAATAATAATAGAAAAGAATAATAAGAATAACATCACAACAGTAGGAGTAATATTAAACAGCAAGAGGCAAAATACTATGGTGGTTAAGAATGCAGTTTCCAAAGGCAGGACACTTAATTCCAAATCCCAGCTATGTAGACCTTCAATGAGTTACTCAAATTCTCTGAGCTTCCTCATCCACAAGCAGAGTCAAAATAGTACCTGCCTCATAGTGTCATTGTCATGATTAAGTTACATAGTGTCATGATAATAATTCCTTTATGCCAGACACAACTCTAAATACCTTTCATACATTAAGTCAATTAATGTAAGATTAATTGACATTAAGTCAATTAATGTATGAAAGGTATTTAGAGTTGTGTCTGGCATAAAGGAAACACTCAATAAGCATTAGCTCTTAGCACAGTAGTAAGAACTTTTGGCATAATTGGTAAGCAGCGCTGAGTGAAGCATTGTATGCACATTATTTCTAAGCATCTCAACAACATGCATTGACCAATTATCAACACAGATTGCATGTACTACATGCCAAGCACTGTCATACTTCCAGGCACCCTGGTTTCCTCAGCTCCTGGCACAGGGCCTTCCACACAGTGAATGCTTCCAGTACATGGGAGTTAAAATAAACTGAATTTATCTGAATTAGAAAGAAAATTGCCTTCAAATCCAAAGCTACTTGCCAGCATAGCCCATGCACTTAGGAGGAAAATGCCACATAGAAAGTAACCAAAATTCTACCCTCTTCTCCCCCCAACAGCAACCCCCTCTGGAAGAGGCAGCTGAGATTTTTTCTCTAAAGAAGTTAATCCTGCCAAGAAATAAATCCCCAATGAGCTTTCCAAGGAGACCGTTAGCAAACCATGGTTAGCCACTGGCAGGAATTTCTTCCGTGGAAGTCCCATTGAGTCACTGCTGAATTCTTTTCTCCTGTGCAGCAGTTTGCCTGAGCCTGAGAGATGGCCAGCAATAACAGGAGAGTAAGTATTTCAGCAGCACAGAGTCAGACTTCTCAACAGCCAACAGGAAACCGTTTCTCTTTCCTTTAAACAGTTTATTAAAATACAAGATTAAACCCAGCAAGGGAATACATTTTTCTGCCACCTCCTCCAATTAACAAGCTATTTCCATGCTGAAGTTCTTGCTTTAGCAAAACCTCTGCATAAACTGTAGGAAGAGTGCTTTCCCCTCAGGGGACCATGGGGGTTATGAACTTGGAATCAATTAGATTCCAAGCCCAACTCTCCTATGATTTAGCTGTGCAACCTTAGGCAAATCACTTTTCAACTGCCTGAATTCAAGTTCAAGAAAATGGGGACAGCAACACCGACCTGCTTAGCTGCTGTGAGATGGTAAAGCATGTGGACGTAGCTAACTTAAGAGCCAGTGCACTGAAGGCAATTGGCGAACTTTGCTGCTACCCAAAATCCACTCCTCCCTTCTTCTTATCTTTTATCCCCAGCCCCAAGGCATGAATCTTGAATGATACATGTCAGTATGATAAACGTATTTCTCTGCCAGGACTGGTGTAAGAAAGGATATAGGGCATAATTTATTGGCCAGTGAGACATGAAGGAAAATTTGTTGGGGAGCTTCTGGAAAGGGTCATCACTTTCCAAAGGGATACCTCAAGAGGAAGGATGTAAATGTGGTTTGATGTTTTGTATTACTGAAGTTTGGTGTCTATCTGTGATGTCTGGAAGTGCTGCAGCCATCTCGTGACTATGAGGAGATAAGCTTGGGAATAAAAGCTACCATACAAAAATGACAGAGCATAAAGATGGAAAGGACCAGAGGCTCTGATGACACCTGAGTGTCTGAGTTAAGCAACACTGACTCCACCCTGCTTTTGGATCCACTCCAATTTCTGGTTATGCAAAATGGTTCCTTTTTTGTTTAAGCCACTTTTAATGGAGCCATCTATTACATGCAGTTGAAATCATCCTAATAAGAACACCAATCAAGAATGAAATATCAGACTTAGGGCACATTTTATCATGGAAATATCACCTCTCTACCCAGCTAGCCAGTGGCCAACAAATCTTTAATGAACACCATGAACACCTATTATACATGCATAGATTGCATGTCTACAGTATAATATAAAGTAAGATAAAGAAAAATACCAGGACACCTTTCCTCTCAAAAGAAGAATGAACTTCAAGAAAATAGGGACAGCAACACCCACCTGCCATTTTATTTATTTATTTGTTTGTTTCGAGATAGGGTCTTGCTCTGTCACCCAGGCTGCAGCGCAGTGGCACAACCATGGCTCACTGCAGCCTCAACCTCCTGGGCTCAAGCAATCCTTCCCATCTCAGCTTCCCAGATAGCTGAGACTACAGGCATGCACCACCATACTCAGCTAATTTTTAAAATTTTTTGTAGAGATGGGGGCCTCACTATGTTGTCAGGGCTGGTCTTGAACTCCTAGGCTCAAGAGATCCTCTTGCCTCAGCCTCCCAACGTGCTGGGATTACAGGTGTGAGCCACTACACACTTGGCTCAAGCCATTTTATATATAAGATAAAAACATAGAGATGGTGACGATGGTGAGAATGAGGATGATATTTGTGCCCATTCAAATTTTAAGTTGCAGACAACAGGGTCTACTCTATCTGGTTTAAATGGAAGAGGAATTTATTAAAGATTGTTAGGAGCTTGCAGAATCTCCAAGAGGGCCAGAGACTGGGGCCTGGAGACCATATGCCCAGGAATAATTTCCAAATCACCCGTTTGCACTGCTCGTAGCTCACTTGGATCTCATGGCCTCTGGCTACAGGCCCTGCAGACGCCAAGCACAGGACACAGCTGCTGCATCCTTGGGCTCTGCCAGAACTGAGATCTGGATGCTGCCTCTGCCTCATCCTTCACTATCCTCATCAAGAAAGGATTGCATGTGGGGTCTGCGTTTTTATATTTCCTTCTTCCAAATCAAGGCCTTACATGGATGCCTCTGATGGACTGCATCTAGTCAACATTCTCAGAAATGGCTGGGAAATCGACCTCTAGCTTTTACTTGAAGAGGAGAGACTTAAAAATGTGGGAATTTTCCCTAATATAGGAAAAATGTTCAGAAATGTTAAGTGATATGACAAGTGTTCATTATACCATCTATTCAGTACTTTGATTTAGCTGGAAAACTTTTGGACAAGCTGACAGAGGGTTGGGGAGATTATGTACCAATTTTAGGGGTAGTAAGTGGTTGGGTCATCAAACTAAAAAGCTGAAGATGCAGGTTCATATCTTAGCTCCATCACTAACCAGCTGGGACCAAGCAACTGCCTGGACCATTGATGATGACCTGACAAGCACCCCTGAGGCTCAAATGAGTCAGCCTTCTGCATCTGGTGCCGTGAACGCTCATGCTCCCTGTAGAGGGCTTGGAGACAGGGAAGCTGAGTCTCTCTTGCCTTATTGGCTAATTGGCTGAATGACCTTGAGAATGCCATTCTTGGGCCTTAGTCTCCACACTTTTTAAATAGTGGGTTGAGCTAGGTTGTGTCTAGGGGTTCTTTCTACTCCATTTCTTGTTCCTAGAAAGATGTCACATCTGATGACTCTTTAAAGTACCTCTGGTTTCTGTAGCAATAATTCCCCATTTAGTGTTGCTCCCTTTTGTAGGACTCACCGAAAAACAGCTTGCCCAAGAAAATTTGATTCTCAGGCATTAGTAAACTTGCACCAAATATTTCCCAAACTTAAAGTGACGAAGAAGTGTTTTGCAAACAGAGTACCACGTCAACACCTTCTAATAATACAGCAATCTCTCCCCAAAGACATGCCACTGACCTATGGCAGGCAGCTGCCTGCTGACTCATCCACCCTCAGAAGACAGATGGCTCGGCCTTGAAGGCCAGCCTCGGCCAGCCTATACATGATGAGCCACTCACTTCAAGCGTATCCAGGGATGCTCTGCACACGGGCTCCGGGCAACTTTATCTTTCACCCTAGGAAACTCATGCACTATAAATACAGCAGTCTCTGTCTCTGGCGAACCCAACTCCCAGCCTTTCACAGACATATCACAAAGACTGACATCTCCATTCCCACACTGATGAGAGAGCACAGACTGCACACACTCCACCCACCATATCCATCTGGTGGCTGGACCATGTTTCACTCAGCTTTCCTGTTTCTGAGCCCTTGACAAGGAACGTGATAGTCCATGGCTCCAGATGCAAAAGACTAACTCCTTTGAATGATTTTTGACCATGGACAAGCTTCTATGTCTCTTTCTGAGCCTCAGTTTTTCTATCTTGCAAATCAGAGATAAAAATATCCAACACAAAGAATTAGCCAGTGAATGTGTGTAGAAGCCCCGAGCCTGGTGTTGGGCACTTAGCACGTGCTCAGTAAATGTAGCTTGCCTTTATTTCTTCAATGTCCTCTTAGTATCTGGAACCCACTCTCTTTTTAGGGGGTGCTTCCATGTGAGTGCCCACCCCGCCGCATATGTGGTCCCGCCTTCAGACCTGTCTCCTGGTGCCTTCAAGGCTCCTTCCAGGACTAATCTTCCAGTATCCTCACCCTGCCTGTAGTCAGAGCAGTGACCTGTCCAATGAGCTAAGCAGACAGTTCAAGCTAATTAGTCAATTATGGCAGCATGCATGGTGTAAATAATGAATTATGAGACTGTTCACTGATGAAACATTAACCCAAGGGAGGTAGTGCTGTGGGCCCCCATCCACAGGGCTTATGGAGCCTGTAATTCCAATTTATATATATATCTAGATATATATCTAGATATATATATATCTAGATATATATATATCTGTGACACACACACACACACAGAGTTAGGAGGTCCTAGAGAGCTGGCATGTTATCATTTGTGTCCTTATGATGTCTGTGACCAGAAGCTGGGCTACTTATGGGTGAGGGTCTGCATCCACCAAAGTGTGAGTCAGATGGATGCACACACCATGAGAACCAGGAGGCTGAGTCCAGGCCACTGCCCTGCCCTGACTTGCTGCTGCAAGATTTTGGGGAACCACCCTCCTCCTCCTCTCAGCTTCCTTTTCCTCTCAGTAACATAGCTGATGTCCACTGAGCATGTGGTATGAGCCAGATGCTTCACTTGGCTCCATGTGCATTTGCACATTCAGTCATCTCTGTTGCCCTGTGAAAAGATCTCATGGCCATCCCCATTGACATGAGAGGAAACTGAGGCACAGCCCCAGGTCACACAACTGCTAAGTGCTAACTTAGGGGTCTGCATATATTCAATACCCCATGGCTACACCCCCCTACACACCAATCTTAGGCAACTGAAGACTCCAAGAGAGAGCGTTCTGTTGACTCCAGTCACTGGAAATAAACATCTTTGCATGACTGATATGGTTAGGCTTTGTGTCCCTCACCCAAATCTCATCTTGAATTATAATCCCCATGTGTCAAGGGAGAGACCAGGTAAAGGTCATTGGATCATGGGGGCAGTTTCCCATATGCCATTCTCATGATACTGAGTGAGTTCTCACGAGATCTGACGGTTTTGTAACTGCTTAGTAGTTCCTCCTGCATTCATTCTCCCTCCTGCCACCTTCTGAAAAAGGTACCTTGCTTCCTCTTCACCTTCTGCCATGATTGTGAGTTTTCTGAGGCTTCCCCAGCCATGCTGAACTGTGAGTCAATTAAACCTGCTTCCTTAATAAATTACCCAGTCTCAGATAGTTCTTTTTAGCAGTGTGAAAATGAACTAATACAGTAAATTGGCACTGCAGAGAGTGGGATACTGCTACAAAGATACCCAAAAATGTGGGAGTGACTTTGGAACTGGGTAACAGGCAGAGATTGGAGCAGTTTGGAGGGCTCAGAAGACAGGAAGATGTGAGAAAGTTTGGAACTTCCTGGAGACTTGTTTAATTGATTTGACCAAAATGCTGATAGTGATATAAACAGTGAAGTCCAGGATGAGGTGGTCTCAGATGGAGATGAGGAGCTGCTTTTTGGGAACTGGAATAAAGGTGATTCTTGGTGTGCTTTAGCAAAGAGGCTGGTGACATTTTGCTTCTGCCCTAGAGATCTGTGGAACTTTGAACTTGAGAGAGATGGTTTAGAGCATTTGGCGGAAGAAATTTCTAAGCAGCAAAGCATTCAAGAGGCAATCTGGGGGCTCTTAAAAGCATTCAGTTTTATGGATTCACAAAAGGATGGTTTGGAATTGGGATTTATGTTTAAAAGGGAAGCAGAGCATAAAAGTTCAGAAAATTTGCAGCCTGATGATGTGATTGAAAAGAAAAACCCATTTTCTAGGGAGAAATTCAAGCCAGCTACAGAAAATTGCATAAATAATGAGGAGTTAAATGTTAATCACCAAGACAATGGGGAAAATGTCTCCAGGGCATGTCAGAGGTCTTCACAACAGCCCCTCCCATCACAGGCCCGAGGCCTAGGAGGAAAAAGTGGTTTCCTGGGCTGTACCCACTGTCTTGCTACATTGTGCAGTCTTGGGACTTGGTGCCCTGCATCCTAGCCATGGCTAAAAGAGGCCAATGTACATCTCAGGCCATTGCTTCAGAGGGTGCAAGCTCAAAGCCTTGGCAGCTTACACGTGGCGTTGGGCCTGCAGGTGCACAGAAGCCAAGAATTGGGGTTTGGGAACATCCACCTAGATTTCAGAGGGTATATGGAAATGCCTGGATGTCCAGGCAGAAGTTTGCTGCAGGGGTGGAGTCCTTATGGGGAACCTCTGCTATGTTCCCCTCTGCTAGGACCCCAGAATGGTAGATTCATTGACAGTTTGCACCATGCTCCTGGAAAAGCCACAGACATTCAATGCCATCCTGTGAATGCAGCTGGAAGAGGAGCTATACCCTGCAAAGCCACAGGGTTGGAGCTGCCCAAGGCCATGGGAGCCCACCTCTTGCATCAGCATGACCTGGCTGCAAGACATGAAGTCAAAGGAAATCATTTTGGAGCCATAAAAATTAATGACTGCCCAGCTGGGTTTCGGACTGGCATGGCACCTGTAGCCCCTTTGTTTTGGCTAATTTCTCCCATTTGGAATGAGAACATTTATCCAATGCCCGTACCACTGTTGTATCTTGGAAGTAACTAACTTGCTTTTGATTTTACAGGCTCCTAGGAAGAAGGAACTTGCCTTGTCTCAGATGAGACTTTGGACTTGGACTTTGGGTTAATGCTGCATTGAATTAAGACTTTGGGGGATGTGGGGAAGGCATGATTGGTTTTGAAATGTGAAAGTGACATGAGACTTGGGAAGGGCCAGGGACAGAAAAATATGGTTAGGCTTTGTGATCCCACCCAAATCTCATCTTGAATTATAATTCCCATAATTCCCACATGTCAAGGGAGAGACTGGTTGGAAATAAATGGATCATAAGGGCAGTTTCCCCCATGCTATTCTTGTGATAGTGAGTGAGTTATCATGAGATCTGATGGTTTTATAAGTGTTTGGTAGTTCCTCCTGTGTTCATTCTCCTTCCTGCCGCTTTCTGAAGAAGGTGTTTTGCTTCCCCTTCACTTTCTGCCATGATTGTAAATTTCCTGAGGTCTCCCCGGCCATGTGGAACTGTGAGCCAATTAAATCTCTTTCCTTTGTAAATTACCCAGTCTCAGGCAGTTCTTTATAGCAGTGTAAAAAAAGACTAATACAATGACACAGGTTAGGGAATCCCTTTCTGAAAGTTTTACCTAAATAAAGAAACATGATCATCATGGCTTTCCACCCACATCTGCCAGGTTTTGCCATGGCTACTTGGCAGAGAGCTTCAGTGCCACTGCTTTGCAGCCAGAGGGACCTGAGCATCAGTCCTAACTCACCATGCTGCCCTTAGACACAGGCTTTTACTCTATCTGAGGTTCAGTTTCCCCATTTGTACAGTGGGCCTAATTCTCTATGTCAATGGCATCCTTGAGGAGGATCAAACTTTCCAGTGTGGAAAGGGCTGGGCAAGGGGCCTGCCTCATAGAAGCTACTCAGCAGCTACTGCCATTGTGGAAATTGACTGGCCCTTGCCAGTCGTAAAGCAGGCTCAGCCAGTTGTCTGACAAAGGGATGGATTTCCTTACAGTTTTAAAGGTGAGTTTTGCTTTCCAAGACTCCCTTCTGTTAGGCCCTTCTTTCCCCTCTACCTCCTCCTCTCTTTCCCTTACAGAAAGAAAGCGAGTCATTTAAAAAAAAAAAAAAAAGGCAGGAGGAAAAATGCTACTCTTAGCATCCTCTGGATGCCTTTCCTAGCCGCTGCTGTTGTCATGGTAACCTAAACCATTTGCCTGCCTCTTTCAGCTGTGCCTTCTCCCTCAAAGGCTGGGTGTGTGGCTGGCCTTTTCCCTGCCCCTTGAAAGCTACGTTTAGAGTTCCCCAATCTATTCTTAAATTTCCCAGCAGCTCCCCATCCTCCCTGCTTTCTTTGCCTCTTACACTTGAGAGGGAGAAAGGACCATAGCAAGCAGATACCCCATGGCATTCACTCCACAGATGTCTAAGCAGACCTCTTGTGTGCAGGCACTGTGCCAGATAGAAATTTGTCAGTGCCAAAATGCATGAAGAGAACCAATCATTTTATCCTGGAGAAACTGAGGCCCAGAGATGGGAGGAGGAGAGCCTGTCTCAGAGCCCCATGTCCTCATGCCCAGGTGAGTGCTGAGCTTTTGTTGTCATTAGCCTTTGCCAATGACCAGCCTCATGTGGGCCCCAAGCTTTCCATCTGCAAGTGCAATGAAACTGTGGAGCCATGAGCAGAGCTGGCCAGTTTTCCCAAGATTCTTCTTTCCCCTGGTGCAGCTAGGGGGTTAGGGCCCAGATCTCCTTATGAATGTCCTTTTAGCACAGCTAAGGCAGATCTTCCCCCACCATGGCCCTATCCACTGCAGCAGACTTCCAGGAGTGCATGGAAGTTCCTGCTTCTCCCACCCTGCCTTGCTCCTTACCATGGGCAGAGCTGGAGAGAGTGTGGCTGCAGCTAGCTTTGCTCCACTTAACCTGCCAGCTCCATCTGCAAGCTGACGTCACCTGAGCCACCACTATTCCCCCCACCCCCAACCTGGCATTTTCTGCTTATTAAAACACACATGCCATCTCCACTCCTGCACCATTAAGACATTTGCTCAGCAGCACAGACTCGGAAAAGGGAGAGATGGAGGGAGGGAGTCCACACACTGTAGAAATAAATTAATGTGGAATAAAACAGCAGTCCTGGCTCCCATAAGGTGGCTGGTTTGAGAGGCAGATAGATACTAAAAGCCTCTCATTACTAAATAAGGAACACTTAAAATAAGCACCCATTGCTAATGGCTCACCCTTAAAAGAGGGAATATGACAAAGACTGCACGAAGATCAACTATGGGTCAGCATTCCATCGTCTTCATCACGACCACATGTACACAGTACTTACTATGTGTCAGGTGCTTGACCACACTCGCTAAATCTAGTTTTCATTTATACATCCGTTATACTTTCTTCCATCTCCAGCCTCTGCTCCCTTCTCTCACTTTCTGTTCCCCACAGGTAAACCTTTTTTATTCTTTTTGTTGATTCTTTTCAGATTCACTATATCTATAGATAATCTATTTATTAGGGTGACTAACTTGGAGGCTTTCTCTATTGACTTCCTACTGTGGAATTTAATCCTCTTTCCTTAGCCCCTATACCCACCACAGATACTTCCTGCCTTCATCCTCCCAACAGGGTCATGTGGTCATTTTATTTAGATTTTATTTAGATCAGAAGCTTTGCATGATCTTGACTATGTGAATATTCTACCTAGATAAGCCATGTAGTGATAAATTATCACCTTCAGAGCCTTTCAGACTCTGAAGGAAAATGATTCCATCTAGAATTTTGTGTCCAGTCAGACTCTTGCTAAAGTGTGAGGATAGATGAAAGACAGGTTTAGAATTTATGTCTTACTTTGAGATTTATTCATTTTTTTGTTTTTTTGTAGAGACAAGGTCTTGCTGTGTTTCCTAGGCTGGTTTTGAACTACTGGGTTCAAGCTATCTACCCCTCCTGGTCTCTAGTCATCCTCCCACCTCAGCCTCCTGAGCAGCTGGGACTACAGACATATGCCACCAAGTCCAGCTATTTTATTTTATTTTGTAGAGATAGGGGTCTCGCCATGTTGACCAAGCTAGTCTTGAACTCCTGGACTCAAGCAATCCTCTCAAAGTGGTGGCATCACAGGTGTGAGTGTGCCCAGCTGACATCTGTATTATTGAAACTCAACAGTAACCACACGGTTATTTAGAACATAGGCCAACAAGATATTTTTCAAGGAGGACTCCTTTATCACAACATTGTTTAGAATTACCAGCACATGGTGATAATTTAAAACTTGGCTTTTTTATTGTTGCAAAATGTACATAACATAAAATTTATCATTATAAACATTTCTTTTTTTGGAGATGAAGTTTTGCCCTATTGTTCAGACTTAAGTTCAGTGGTGCAATCATAGCTCACTGCAACTCCAAATTCCTGGGCACAAGTGATCTTCCTGCCTCACCCTCCTGAGTAGCTGGGACTACAGGCACATGCCACCACTTTCAGCTAATTTTTTTTTTTTTTAATGAAGTCTCACTCTGTCGCCCAGGCTGGAGTGCAGTGGCACAATCTCGGCTCACTGCAACCTCTGCCTCCTGGGTTCAAGCAATTCTCCTGCTTCAGCCTTCTGAGTAGCTGGGATTACAGGCACATGCCACTATGCCTGGCTAATTTTTTTTTTTTTTTTTTTTTTTTTTTTTTTTTAGTGGAGACAGGGTTTCACACCATGTTGGCCAGGCTGGTCTCGAACTCCTGACCTCATGATCTGCCCACCTGGGCGTCCCAAAATGCTGGGATTACAGGCGTGAGCCACCGCACCTGGCTAATATTTTTATTTTTTGTAGAGACAGGGTCTTACTTTGTTGCCTTGGCTGGTCTCAAACCCCTGGCGGCTAGTTATCCTCCCATCTCTGCTTCCCAAAGTGCTGGGATTAAGGGCATTTTAACCATTTTTAAGTGTACAGTTCAGTGACTCTAAGTACATTCATACTGTGGTGAATCACCACCATCAATCTCCAGAACTTTTTAGTCATTCCAAACAAAACCCTGTACCCTCATTAATACATTAACTCCCCCTTCTCCTCTCTCCCTAGTTCCTGATAACCTCCTCTCTACCTTCTGTCTCTACAATTTTGATTACTCTAGGTATCTCACATAAGTGGAATCCTACACTATCTGTCCTTTTGTGACTGGCTTGTTTCACTTAGCGTAATTCTTCAAGGTTCATCCATGTTGCAGCCTGTGTCAGAATATCCTTCCTTTTTAAGGCTGAATAATAACCCTTTGTATGTGTATACCACTTGTATGTGTACATCACATTTTATTTATGCGCTCTTGGGTTGCTCCCATTCCTGACTATTGTGAATAACCACTACTATGCACATACGTATACAAATATCTCTGTGAGTCCCTGCTTCCACGTCTTTCGGGTATATACCCAAAAGTAGAATTTCTGCACTATATAGTAATCCTATGTTTAATTGTTTGAGGAGTCACCATATTCTTTTCCACAGCAGTTGCAGCATTTTACGTTCCCACCAGCAATGCACAAGGATTCTGATTTCTCCATATCCTTGCTAACACTTGTTATTTTCTGTATTTTTTTTTAAATAGCCAGCCTAATGAGTGTGAAGTGACACACTGACTTTTCACCAGTTGTATAATTTTTGGGAAGTTCTCTACAGACAACGTGTGACTTTGCTACCTGCACCCAAGGCAGACTATTCCACCGTCTGCCCTTGGTAATTCTCGTGCCTCCAGGATGTAGCGTTTTCCAGCATTGTACCCTTGGCGTCCCAAGTCCAGAGCCTCTCTCTTTATCTTCTCCAGGGAATAAGGCTCCCACGCCTCTGCTGGAGTGGGAGAGGGGCATGCCCAGTAGCATGAAGTGGCTGAGGAAGCTGGAAGTCTAACTGCTTTTTAAACTTTCAACCAATCCTTCTGTTTCTAGCCCCAAATCACTTCCACTTCCAAAACTACCATGCCTCCAGGTCCAGAGCCTGTAAGGCATTCGGCGATGCTCATCCATTGCTTCTCAGCCCCATTTTGACTTAGGATTTAATGCCTCGAATCTGCTCAGTCAGTCACCACGCATCCATCTGCTTTCCAGCCTGCAATTGCAGATTCCAGATCTGCTGCTCCCTCCTCTCCTTCTCTCTTTGGCCTTAAGGGTCTAAGCCTTCTTAAGAATTCCTTTGTTGTCATTTGGTTGGGGTTTCAGGAAAGAGTAAAGCTAAAAACGTGTTCAATCTTTCATCTTCAAAAAAGCCTCAACTAAAGTTTAATATGCATTATTTTACTTAAATTGTACTATTATAAATTAAACATGAGGATCTGAGCTGTGGTAGAGGTGGAGGGGCATGTGGAAGTTCAGGGAGGGCCCCCAGTGCAGTAAAGGGTATCACTGAAAGCTCCTCAAGGAGGTAACATATGAGCACATGAACTGAGCTGTGAAGGCAGAGTAAGAGTTTGATTCATTTTACACCTGTTCTGTGCTGAGAACAGAAGCATAAAGTTTTAATAATTCATTGTCCATCCACCCAAACTAACACTTAGCTGCTCTCACCATGTGCCAGACCCCAGGAAAATGCTGGTGAGTCCTTGGCACATGCAACCAGCCCAGGGGTCTCCCCTGTATCCTCGGCTCTCCAAAACTGCCCCACCAAGAAGCCATCCGCTTTCTAATATCTGGCATGACCTCACCCTGCTTCCAAATGCTGGTAAATCTCCCAGCCTCACCTAAATGTTCAAGCAGCCTGTGTGTAACCCAATCTTTGTGAAATTGTTGGAAAGTCCCTCCCTCCTTCTCCAAGAATGGAAGGTTACATAAAGGTCGTGCAGAAGAACTTGGATGAAACAGAGAGATTGTGCAGAATTCATTGTCAATGACAGCCAAGCTGGGGACAGATAATCCTAGGGAAAGCATCAGAACTGACTTGAATCTCTGCCCACAGAGAGGGGATCCAGAATTCAGTGTGACCTTGAACAAAATTTCAGTGTGCTCCTGGACTGAATACCAACAGCACATAATTGGAAGTGAGATTCTTATGAGTGACAGGTTGGCAGTGATTAATTATCTTAATATTTGCTCTGGGTTCTGAGGATGTGCAAAGTGATTAAAGAGGGGTGTTGGAAACAGTGACTTGTTTGTTCTCTGTCCCCTAATTGTTTGCTAAATGATTCACCATAATTACATGTAACGTCTCCCTGCTCCCCCAGGTAACACTTGCATAATATGAAAACAAAACTGAAATTCCTAAAGTACAAATACAGTGAGGGCTGGGGGGTGGGCTAAGTTCCAGAAGGCATCATGTATGGGACCTGCTAATCCAAGACTCCGATCTTGTACATTGCCCCGATTTGTAGACACCTGAACTGTAGCTCACGCAGAGCTGTGGAGCAGTATTGTTTCACAGCAGGATATGGAGGGAGTGATCAAGTAGTGACATTGGGGTTAGGCAAGGAGTTAACCTCAGTGCCATCAGGAGACTGGGATTCTAAACCTATTGTTGCCACTTTGTGTGCAGGAAAATAATCTGAGGCACAGAGAATCAGATTGAGCCATCATGGGTCTTCCTAAGCTGAATGCTCTGATCCAACCCCAGCCTCCTCAGCCTCAGGCCCCCAGGCTTCCCTGCACAAACAGGAGAAACAAGTCCTGGACCTGCCCTCCTCTTCCGATGGGCAAGGGGAGAGCCACCACCTCTCACTCACCCTCCAGCGCCCACCTCTTGCCCATCCCAGCCATTAGGATGCTTGGCTAAGAAGAGATCAGCTGATTGGGGTGGGGAGTATCAGGGAGCATCGAGATAGATGTTGGGGCTTCCAAATTCCCAGAAACCCTCATCCTGATTTCAGCACTCCTTTACCAGTCAGTACCAAGGACAGCGACTACTGCTTCGGGTTCCAGAAAACACAATACAAAGGTTCAAAGATAGGAGATCCAGGAGGGCCTGAGAGGTGGTGAAGTCTAGTCTGTCCCCTTACAGGTGAGGACACAGGCCCAGAGATCAGAGGGTATTTTCCAGCACCAAGCTAAGCCCAGGTACTCAGGCAGGCAGGATCTGATGATTCACACTGCATATTACACCTGGGATGCTGCCACGCTGCCTGGACTCTGGGCTCCTTGGAGGAAGGGGCTGGACATAACTCATCTGTGTCCCCACAACCCAGTCCAGGGCCCAGCACAGAGGAGGTGCTCAGTGTACATGGGTTTAACTTATCTGTAAATCCAAATCCTCCCAGGCACATCACCATAGGCCCAGGCCAAGGAACAACGCCCCTGGGGAGACCACCTTGTCAATTGTGGAGAAAGTGCCTGCAGCTTAGAGCTGCTATCACCATTTCACACGAGCAAACCTTCTGTGTGTTATTGCTGCTTTTTTCCCAACTATATATATTGTATCCTCAATAAACCTGGGAATTATGAATTCATATTCTCTGAATCTTTAATAATGCCTGGCATAGATATTTGTAGGATACCCACATGAAATACTGTCCTAATAGAAGAGGGAGAGAGAGAAGAGGAGGAGATAGTTAGAGGGACAGAGACTTAGAGAGGCAGAGACATTTTTAAAGAAGCAAGAAGAACACTGTGCATCACTGTGTCGCAACTATTGTTCAGTGGCCCCCAAAGCCCAAGAGGACCCATTTAAGCAAGTAGGGATCACCGGTGAGACTTCAGACTGTGCTTCCTTTAGTTTGATCCAGAAGAGGAAATAAATATTATGACTCATTGTTGGTTTAAAATGAGCTTTCCTACCCCCAAACACAAAACACAAAACAAGCGTGGATTCTATTCATCTTCCCTCCAGCCTACACTCTGGGCAACACCTTTGCATGCACACATCAGTCACTGTCTGTCACTTCCCCATGGCGGGGGAGCATGATGCTCAGTAAGGCTTCACAGCAAAAAGCTTACATCAGATTTGCAGAATCAGGCGAGTGAGTCACAGACAAGGCCCCTGGGCCTTCCCCGCAGACCAGCTACTTGGTGGAAACAGGCAAGGGTTGACAAACTGAAGGACGATAAAATCAGAAAAGAGGATCCTTCAGCTACGTTGAAGAGACTCCTTCCTAGGTGGTCAAATAAGGATCTTCAGACTCCAGATAGGAAGTGTGGTTTTGTAACACGCTGATCTGATTGTATTGGTTACTATTGAAGACCACCGTGGCTCTACTTTGCTCGCAAAAGCTGCTTAACCCTAACAGCAGGGCACCAAGGTTGGGGTCATTCCATGAATGTGGCCTTTGCTTCTACCCTGCCCTTTGCTCTAGCACCACCCACTGCTCAGCTAGGCACACACAAGGTGGCCCTCTAGGGGAATTTGTCCCTCCTAGGAATGCCTTTCTACCCTCCCCTGCCCTAGTTCTGCAATTAGCTGGGGACTCCCAGGCATTTTTCAGGACCCCAGGCTGAGCAAGCTGTCATTCCTCTGTGCCCCAGATGCAGGCCCTCTGTGGCTCTCCATCGGCTCCTATATTACAGTGACTTTTTTACTCCCACCACTACACTGAACCTTTGAGGACAGAGTCTGTGTGGTGGACACTGGCTGACTGCCAAATACCCACTGCGATTCCCCATGCCTCCCACTATACAGCAGAATGAGACCTGAGAAACAGACTCCAG
Organism: Hylobates moloch; assembly: GCF_009828535.3. Lineage (NCBI taxonomy): Eukaryota > Metazoa > Chordata > Mammalia > Primates > Hylobatidae > Hylobates > Hylobates moloch. Next base: position 9,635,556 of record NW_026652291.1, on the reverse strand, counting down.
TCTGGGGATGGGGATGTGTTAGTCCAAACTACTGTGGCAACCTCATCCCCTTGGGCAGTGACTGGTCCTGAGCCCAGGGCTAAGCCAGTCAGTGTGTGGTGGTGCCCTGGAGATGCTGTTGGTCAGGGGCAATACAGGCACAAGAGCTGCTCCAATCAGAAGGAAGATTGGGCTTTGCCTGTAGAGTTAGTGAGGAAGAACTCTTTTTTCTCAACTGGCCATGAATGAGGAACTCTCTTCTCTCCACATTGGCCCAATGGCTCCTTGACCATGAGGAATCCAGCCCCACTGTGTGTCCAGCATTGTGGATGTCAGAGGACAGGATGGGAGAACCTGCATCCTTGTTGGCACCATAGAGCCTCTGGGTCCTCCAATTGCCCTCTGAGTTTCTGATACTGCTAAAGAGTGCATTTCCAGTGTAAGCCAGTCAGGACTGAGTTATCTGTCACTCATAGTTGAAACTCCAGAACTGATATAGTTGGTCTCAGTCACCTTTGTGTGTCAGTGCTCAGAAGCATGTGGGAAACAGTACATGCTCAAATATGAGAGTGTCAGCATTGGGTGCTCAATTCCTGTTGCTCGTTAGGAAAAGAATCAATGAGGAGGAGGAGGAGAGAAGCTTGGCTTGCTGAGGGCAGTGAGGCCATCAACCACCAGATTGGGATGCATCAAGGGCAGGTAATGACAACCACCTATGCAGATTCCACAGGGGAGCCAGCACCCACCCTAGGTCTCTGTGGCTCCAGTGCCTGGCTTATCTCTACCATCTGTCCTGCCTGGTGGCCTCAGACCCAATGAGGCCATTACTGGATGTATTGTGTATTCCATATTCAAGATATTTTATCAGAAAATGCTTTAAAGGTGCATTTTAATACTGGTCAAACAATATTATTTTATATTATTTCTTTTTACATCAGCATCACATAAAAATATAAACTCCTTTATCTTAACCCAACAACCATTCATATTTCTCCAGGGCGTCTGCTGATCATTATCAATGTGTCAACATTGTTTTGCTGTCTTTGTAATCCATATATATTCCCGCTTCCTACGTTTTTTTAGTTAACTCTTTCATTGACAGGTAGCAAACTAACAAAGGAACTTGTCTGTGTAATCATCATATTTATCATTTTAAACATCTGTACCCCATTCCATCATACTAATAGCTTGATTTTGCAGTCTCCAGTGGTTGGGCCTGAGGACTGTATCTGCTTTCACTGGAATACTCATTGGAGTAATACAGCTGTACTGGTAAACAGTGACTGCCCTTGAGATGTTAACAGCCAGTGGGTAGAACGCAAAGTAGGGATCCCGGGTCTCCACCACTCAACAGTTTCAATCAGGGTGCATTAGTTTGCAAGGGACCGAAACTCACTCAAGCTGCCATGAGCCAGGAGTTCAGTAGGGACAGAGCAAAATATCTGGGAACCACAAAACAGCCAGGCCACAGGGAGCTGCTAAGAACCATCTCTACAGTTTTTCTGTGTCACCCTGTCTCTGTGTCTCTGTCTCTGTCTCTTTGTGTCTCTCTGTCTCCAGATGAATCTCCACAGCCACCAGACCTCAAATCCCCACTGACCTGCTGGTCCAGGGCCCACCACCAACCAACCCAGGGCTAAAATTCTCAGAGGATTGTGCATGTCTGTGGCCAGTGGGGGCTGGGGGAAGTGTGTCACGTGCCATAACCTACACACTGACTTCTGTCTGTTCAGCCAGGACTAAAGGTGAGCAGCTTTCAGAGAAAGGGGTTCTGGGGGAGGGAAGCCACATGCACCCCCTCCACTTTGGCACTTCTATTATTAATACATCACAGAAAAGCACTTTATAAATTTTAAAATTCCCTTCAATGCAGATTTCCCTTTAAAGGCAGGCCTCCTGTATTTGAATCAGGCTCCACCACCCACCACTCTCTGATTTTGGGCAAGTCATGCCCCACACCTTGTGTGCTCCCTGTTCCTAGGTGTATTCAAGTCAACAAATGAGCAAAGAGAGAGACCCTCTCATATTGTTTTATATTGTTTTATCCTCAGTACCTGTTTAAAGAAAAAAACAATGAAGTAAAATCAAAAACAGGCAGCCTGGCGCCAGGCCCAAAACTGGACCTGGGCCTGCCTGGCCTAAACCTAGTAGTTAAAAATCAACTCATGACTTAGAAACCGATGTTATCCATAGATTCCAGACATTGTATAGAAGAAAGAACACTGTGAAACTCCCTGCCCTGTTCTGTTTCTCTGTGACCACCAGTGCATGCAGCCCCTGTCACATATCCCTTGCTTGCTCAAATCAATCACGACCCTTTCATGTGAAATCTTTAGTGTCATGAGCCCTTAAAACGGACAGAAATTGTGCACTCGGAAAGCTCAGATTTTAAGGCAGTAGCTTGCCGATGCTCCCAGCTGAATAAAGCCCTTCTTTCTATAAGCTCCGTGTCTGAGAGGTTTTGGCTGCGGCTCATCCTGCTACACAAACACTGACTGCCTGTTCTTAGCTGACATTAATTGAGCATTACTCTATGCCAAGCATGGTTGTAAGCACTTTGCATGAGTTAACTCAGGGAATCTTCACAGCCTCCTAAGACGAGAAATCTGAGGCACAAAAAGGATAAGTAAGTACTTATGGATTGGACAGCTAGTGTTTAGTATGCAAAGAAATGCAAATCAAACTAAGATACCACTTTGCATTCACCAGATTGGCAAAATAAGCAAGTTGGGTGACACTAAGTGTGGGCTTGGATATGAGCAAAGCCAAGTTCTCCTGCAATGCTGATGCGTGTGAACTTGGAACCGCCTTTCTGAAGGGCGTCCAGGCTGTGTTTATACTGGATGTATTCATGTTCAATGACCCAGCACTATCACCTTCACGTTCCAATTCCAGAGAAACTCTCCAGGGCTACCCAAGGAGGCATATTCAAAGATGTTCATCCCTCTGTTGTTTACAGTAGCAGAGGACTGAAAGTGACGTAATCTAGGCTTCCCCCACTAGGGGAACGGAAAAGAAAAGGTACAATACACATCTACATAGCTGTCAGCTTGATTTCAAAACCAGAATGAGGAGAGAAAACTGTGAAGAAAATAGAATTATTATTGTGAAAGGAAAATATCTTGGGCTCCTTCAAGCTGGGAACTGCTCAGGGGAAATCTGCCTCCCATTCTTTTCAAAATTACCCCTCTGCTCACTGAGATAGATGCATTTCTGATGGCCTCCTTTGCAAAGGCTAATGAGAAACTCAAAAGAATTCAACCTTTTGTCCCTCACCTACCTGTGACCTGGAAGCCCCTTCCCTGCTTCTAGTCTTCCTGCCTTCAAGTTGTCCCGCCTTTCCAGACTGAGCCAATGTTCTTCTTACATATATTGATTGATGTCTCATGTCTTCCTAAAATGTATAAAACTAAGCTGTGCCCCGAGCACCTTGGATGCATGTTGTCAGGACTGCCTGAAGCCGTGTCATGGGCGCTCATCCACGACCTTGGCAAAATAAACTTTCTAAATTAATTGAGACTGTCTCAAATTTTGGGGGTTCCCATTATCCATATTGTAAACTGTTAGGGACAAACCAACCCAAAAAAGCTTCTTGACACTACCAACACCCCTCCCCTTCCCCCAAGCCTTTTTACATTTCTAAGCCCTTATCTAGGTGCCATGGTGAAGCCTGCAGACTTTACCTATCAGGCCTTACTGTGATAAAGCAAACCCCAATTACAAACCATCTGGACCTCAGGGTGGGGTGGGGGGGAGGTCGTAGGAAGCATAAACAAACTTTACCCTTCTGTTAAGTTCCTGCTATCGTAAACGTCACCAGGTGATATGTGGCAGAGTTAACCAACAAACGACCCCAGGGTCTCTCTTCCCCATATAAAACTCCTCATTTTATAAGCTCAAGGCTGCCTCCTCTGTAATGGAGCAGCTGGCAGGTTCAATAAACGTAGTCGCCTGAACTTGGGTCTCTCTCTCTCTCGTCCTTTCTCTTGGCTGACCTTACATAAACAATACTCATATATATCCAAAACAATTACATATATATTAAATAGATATGTGTGTATATATGTTCCTCAAATTGTGTAATTTTCTTGAGACATGTGTGTAAATCAATGTTTGGCAGGACACACAGTAGGCGAGAATGGAGGTGTATGGAAGGAGAGGACAATTGGATTGGGAATAAGGATAGAGAGAATGAAATTGAAATAAAATGAAATAAAACGCTAAGAACTCAGCTTCTCAGGTAATTTAGTTTGGATGTTTGTCCCCTCCAAATCTCATGTTAAAATGTGATCCCCAGTGTTGGAGGTGGGGCCTGGTGGCAGGTGTTTGGGTCATGGGGCAGGATCCCTTCTGAATGGCTTGGTGCTGACCTTGCCATTGCAAGTGAGTTCTTGTGAGAGATCAGGTTGTTTGAAAGTGTATGGCACCTCCCCCATCTCTTTCTTGCTCTTGCTCTGGCCACGTGACGTACTGGCCTCACTTCACCTTCCACCATGATTGTGAGCTTCCTGAGGCCTCCCCATGCCAGCACCATACTTCCTGTACAGCCTGAAAAATCATCAGCCAATTAAACCTCTTTTCTTTATAAATTACCCAGCCTCAGGTATTTCTTTACAGCAATGTAAAAATGGCCTAACACACCAGGGGTTCTGAGAATCAACCTGTCAGGTGCAGAGAACTACTGCAGACACCAGATCGGTCTTTCTGAACTGAGAGATAAGGACTAGATACAACATCAATATCTCCAGGCCCTTGCCCTCCACATCCCATGGTGAGTGCCCTCTGCAAGAAGTATCTCTAAATCTGCCTCCTATGCTTGGGTGCTGCATCAGGTATTCTCGGTACTTTTATCTAGGTTTGGTAATTGGACAATTCAACAAACACTTAAAATTCAACGCAACTATTGCGACTCTTGTTCAATTACCAAACATGTGTAAAAGTACCACGAAAACCTCTACTATAAAGTGTCAGGCCTCTGAGCCCAAGCTAAGCCATCATATCCCTTGTGACCTGCACGTACACATCCAGAAGGTGGGTTCCTGCCTTAACTGATGACATTCCACCATAAAAGAAGTGAAAATGGCCTGTTCCTGCCTTAACTGATGACATTGTCTTGTGAAATTCCTTCTCCTGGTTCATCCTGGCTGAAAAGCTCCCCCACTGAGTACCTTGTGACCCCCACTCCTGCCCACCAGAGAACAACCCCCTTTGACTGTAATTTTCCTTTACCTACCCGAATCTTATAAAATGGCCCCACCCCTATCTCCCTTCGCTGACTCTTTTCCGACTCAGCCCACCTGCACCCAGGAGAAATAAACAGCCATGTTGCTCACACAAAGCCTGTCTGGTGGTCTCTTTACATGGACGCGCATGAAATTTGGTGCCATGACTCAGATCGGGGGACCTCCCTTGGGAGATCAATCTTCTGTCCTCCTGCTCTTTGCTCTGTGAAAAAGATCCACCTATGACCTCAGGTCCACCAGCCCAAGGAACATCTCACCAATTTTAAATTGGGTGAGTGGCCTCTTTTTACTCCCTTTTCCAAACTCTCTCACTGTCCCTCAACCACTTTCTCCTTTCCACTCTTCAATCTCTCCCTTCTCTTAATTTCAATTCCTTTCATTTTCTGGTAGAGACAAAGGAGACATGTTTTATCCGTGGACCCAAAACTCCGGCGCCGGTCACGGACTAGGGAAGGCAGCCTTCCCTTGGTGTTTAATCATTGCAGGGATGCCTCTCTGATTATTCACCCAGGTTTCAGAGGTGTCAGACCACGCAGGGACACCTGCCTTGGTCCTTCACCCTTAGCAGCAAGTCTCGCTTTTCTAGGGAAGGGTCAAGTACCCCAACCCCTTCTCTGTGTCTCTACCCCTTCTCCACCTTTCTGGGGGGCAAGAAACCCCCAACCCCTTCTCCTTCACCCTTAGCGGCAAGTACCGCTTTTCTGTGGGAGGGGCAAGTACCCCAACCCCTTATATCTCTGCGCCGTGATCCCTTATTTCCACGCCCCAACCTCTTATATCTCAGAGCCCTGATCCCTTATTTCCATGCCCCAACCTCTTATATCTCTGTGCCCTGATCCCTTATTTCTGCACCTCAACCTCTTATATCTCTGCACCCCAATCCCTTATTTCCATGCCCTGACCTCATATCTCTGTGCCCCGACCCCTTTCCCGTTTTCTGGAGGGTAAGAACACCCGAACCCCTTCCCTCCGTGTCTCTACTCTCTCTTTTCTCTGGGCTTCACTATGGGCAACCTTCCACCCTCAATTCCTCCTTCTCCCTTAGCCTGTGTTCTTAAGAACTTAAAACCTCTTCAACTCTCACCTGACCTAAAATCTAAGTCTCTTAGTTTCTTCTACAATGCTGTTTGACCCCAATACAAACTCAACAGTAGTTCCAAATAGCCAGAAAATGGCACTTTCAATTTTTCCATCCTGCAAGATCTAAATAATTCTTGTCAAAAAGTAGGCAAATGGTCTGAGGTGCCTGACATCCAGGCATTCTTTTACACATCAGTCCCTCTCTAGTCTCTGTTCCCAATGCAGCTCATCCTAAATCTTCCTTCTTTCCCTCCCACCTGTCCCCTCAGTCCCAACCCCAAGCGTCGCTGAGTCTTTCTAATCTTCCTTTTCTACAGACCCATCTGACCTCTCCCCTCCTCGCCAGGCTGAGCTAGGTCCCAATTCTTCCTCAGCCTCCGCTCCTCCACCCTATAATTCTTTTATCACCTCCCCTCCTCACACCCGGTCTGGCTTACAGTTTCACTCCCTGACTAGCCCTCCCCCACCTGCCCAGCAATTTACTCTTAAAAAGGTGGCTGGAGCTAAAGGCATAGTCAAGGTTAAGGCTCCTTTTTCTTTATCTCAAATCAGATAGCATTTAGGCTCTTTTTCATCAAATATAAAAATCCAGCCCAGTACATGGCTCCTTCGGCAGCAACCCTGAGACACTTTACAGCCCTAGACCCTAAAAGGTCAAAGGCCATCTTATTCTCAATATACATTTTATTACCCAATCTGCTACTGACATTAAATAAAACTCCAAAAATAAAATTCCAGCTCTCAAATCCCACAACAGGATTTAATTAACCCTGCCTTCAAGGTGTACAATAATAGAAAGAAGTTGCAATTCCTTGCCTCCACTGCGAGACAAACCCCAGACACATCTCCAGCACACAAGAAATTCCAAATGCCTGAAACACAGCAGCCAGGCATTCCTCCAGAAGCTCCTCCCCCAGGAGCTTGCTACAAGTGCCAGAAATCTGACCACCAGGCCAAGGAATGCCTGCAGCCCAGGATTCCTCCTAAGCCGTGTCCCATCTCTGTGGGACCCCACTGGAAATCAGACTGTTCAACTCACCTGGCAGCCACTCCCAGAGCCCCTGGAACTCTGGCCCAAGGCTCTCTGACTGACTCATTCTTGGCTTAGCGGCTGAAGACTGACGCTGCCTGATCGCCTTGGAAGTCCCGTAGACCATCACGGACGCCGAGCTTTAAGTAACTCTCACAGTGGAGGGTAAGTCCGTTCCCTTCTTAATCAATATGGAAGCTACCCACACCACATTACCTTCTTTTCAAAGGCCTGTTTCCCTTGCCTCCACAACTGTTGTGGGTATTGACAGCCAGGCTTCTAAACCTCTTAAAACTCCCCAACTCCGGTGCCAACTTAGACAATACTCTTTTAAGCACTCCTTTTAGTTATCCCCACCTGCCCAGTTCCCTTATTAGGCCAAGACACTTTAACTAAATTATCTGCTTCCCTGACTATTCCTGGATTACAGCTACATCTCATTGCTGCCCTTCTTCCCAATCCAAAGCCTCCTTTGCGTCCTCCTCTTGTATACCCCCACCTTAACCCAAAAGTATAAGATACCTCTACTCCCTCCTTGGTGACCGATCATGCACCCCTTATCATCTCATTAAAACCTAATCACCCTTACCCCATTCAATGCCAATATCCCACCCCACAGCATGCTTTGAAAGGATTAAAGCCTGCTATCACTCGCCTGCTATGGCATGGCCTTTTAAAGCCTATAAACTCTCCTTACAATTCCCCCATTTTACCTGTCCTAAAACCAGACAAGCCTTACAAGTTAGTTCAGGATCTTTGCCTTATGAACCAAATTGTTTTGCCTATCCACCCCGTGGTGCCAAACCCATATACTCTCCTATCCTCAATACCTCCCTCCACAACCCATTATTCTGTTCTGGATCTCAAACATGCTTTCTTTACTATTCCTTTGCACCCATCATCCCAGCCTCTCTTTGCTTTCACTTGGACTGACCTTGACACCCATTAGGCTCAGCAAATTACCTGGGCTGTACTGCCACAAGGCTTCACAGACAGCCCCCATTATTTCAGTCAAGCCCAAATTTCATCCTTATCTGTTACCTATCTCGGCATAATTCTCATAAAAACACAGGTGCTTTCCCTGCTGATCGTGTCTGATTAATCTCCCAAACCTCAATCCCTTACAAAACAACAACTCCTTTCCTTCCTAGGCATGGTTAGTGCGGTCAGAATTCTTATACAAGAGCCAGGACCGCACCCTGTAGCCTTTCTGGCCAAACAACTTGACCTTACTGTTTTAGCCTAGCCATCATGTCTCCGTGCAGCAGCTGCTGCCGCCCTAATAATTTTAGAGGTCCTCAAAATCACAAACTATGCTCAACTCACTCTCTACATTTCTCATAACTTCCAAAATCTATTTTCTTCCTCATACCTGATGCATATACTTTCTGCTCCCTGGCTCCTTCAGCTGTACTCACTCTTTGTTAAGTCCCCCAATTACCATTGTTCCTGGCCTGGACTTCAATCCGGGCTCCCACATTATTCCTGATACCACACCTGACCCCCATGACTGTATCTCTCTGATCCACCTGACATTCACCCCATTTCCCCATATTTCCTTCTTTCCTGTTCCTCACCCTGATCACACTTGATTTATTGATGGTTGTTCCACCAGGCCTAATCGCCACACACCAGCAAAGGCAGGCTGTGCTATAGTACAAGCCCCCAGCCAGCCTCTTAGAACCTCTCATTTCCTTTCCATCGTGGAAATCTATCCTCAAGGAAATAACTTCTCAGTGTTCCATCTGCTATTCTACTACTTCTCAGGGATTATTCAGGCCCCCTCCCTTCCCTACACGTCAAGCTCGAGGATTTGCCCCCAACCAGGACTGGCAAATTAGCTTTATTCAACATGCCCCGAGTCAGATAACTAAAATACCTCTTAGTCTAGGTAGACACTTCTACTGGATAGGTACAGGCCTTTCCCACAGGGTCTGAGAAGGCCACCGCAGTCATTTCTTTCCTTCTGTCAGACATAATTCCTCAGTTTAGCCTTCCCACCTCTATACAGTCTGATAACAGACCAGCCTTTATTAGTCAAATCAGCCAAGCAGTTTTTCAGCCTCTTAGTATTCAGTGAAACCTTTATATCCCTTACGGTCCTCCGTCTTCAGGAAAAGTAGAACGGACTAAAGGTCTTTTAAAAACACACCTCACCAAGCTCAGCCACCAACTTAAAAAGGACTGGACAATACTTTTACCACTTTCCCTTCTCAGAAGTCAGATATGTCCTCAGAATGCTACCAGGTACAGCCCATTTAAGCTCCTGTATAGATGCTCCTTTTTATTAGGCCCCAGTCTCATTCCAGACGCCAGACCAACTTAGACTGTGCCCCCAAAAAACTTGTCATCCCTACTATCTTCTATCTAGTCATACTCCTATTCACCATTCTCAACTACTCATACATGCCCTGCTCTTGTTTACACTGCCGGTTTACACTGTTTCTCCAAGCCATCACAGCTGATATCTACTGATGCTATCCCCAAACTGCCACTCTTAACTCTTAAATAAATAATCTTTGCTGGCAGGACTATACTGAATCTCCTTAGGCACTCTCTAATCAGATGTCCTGAGTTGTCCCAATTCTTCGACTTTTTATACCTGTTTTTCTCCTTCTCTTGTACCATTTAGTTTTTCAATTCATACAAAACTGTATCCAGGCCATCACCAATAATTCTAAATGACAAATATTCCTTCTAACAACCCCACAATATCACCCCCTACCACAAAATCTTCCTTCAGCTTAATCTCTCCCACTCCAGGTTCCCACGCCACCCCTAATCCCGCTCGAAGCAGCCCTGAGAAACATCGCCCATTATCTCTCCATATCATCCCCCAAAATTTTCGCTGTCCCAACACTTTACTACTATTTCATTTTATTTTTCTTATTAATATAAGAAGACAGGAATGTCAGGCCTCTGAGCCCAAGCTAAGCCATCATATCCCTTGTGACCTGCATGTACACATCCAGATGGCAGGTTCCTGCCTTAACTGATGACATTCCACCACAAAAGAAGTGAAAATGGCCTGTTCCTGCCGTAACTGATGACATTGTCTTGTGAAATTCCTTCTCCTGGTTCATCCTGGCTGAAAAGCTCCCCCACTGAGTACCTTGTGACCCCCACTCCTGCCCACCAGAGAACAACCCCCTTTGACTGTAATTTTCCTTTACCTACCCAAATCTTATAAAATGGCCCCACCCCTATCTCCCTTCACTGACTCTCTTTTTGGACTCAGCCCACTTGCACCCAGGTGAAATAAACAGCCATGTTGCTCACAGAAAGCCTGTTTGGTGGTCTCTTTACACAGACGTGCATGACATAAAGACACATGCACACGTATGCTTACTGCAGCACTGTTCACAATAGCAAAGACTTGGAACCAACCTAAATGCCCATCAATGATAGACTGGATAAAGAAAATGTGGCACATATACACCATGGAATACCATGCAGCCACAAAAAAGGATGAATTCATGTCCTTTGCAGGGACATGAATGAAGCTGGAAACCATCATTCTCAGCAAACTACCATAGGAACAGAAAACCAAACACTGCATGTTCTCACTCATAAGTAGGAGTTGAACAATGAGAACACGTGGACACAGGAAGGGGAATATCACACATGGGGGCCTGTTGGGACATGGGGGGCTAGGGGAGGGATAACATTAGGAGAAATACCTAATGTAGATGATGGGTTGATGGGTGCAGCAAACCACCATGGCATATGTATACCTATGTAACAAACCTGTATCCCAGAACTTAAAGTATAATAATAATAATAATAAACAAATAAATAAAACTCTGCTTGCTACTTTACAAAAAGATGAAAACTCATTTTTTCATATTTAATGTCTCCCCCAGAAGGTCTAGTGGAGAATGGAGAGCTCAGGGGAAAATGGGACTGATTGAAAGAGACTCTCTGGAGGGTTTTGTGCTGCACATACTCAGGGGGCCCGACCACCATGAGGAACACTGTTCAGAATGCATCCTGTTCCCTCCACCTCAAGGCAAAGCACAGCCCTGGCACTGGTTCCACAGTGTTCTGACAGCACAGACAGCACCTGGTCCAGCCCCCACAGCCTGGCTGATGGAAGCTGAGGCCTGGAGAGGAAATGTGGGTTGTTGGGTTGAGTGGTGCCCTCCCCACAAAATGGTATGTCCACTTGCAACTTGTGAATGTGACTTTATCGGAAAAAAATCTTCGAAGATGTAATTAAGGATCTTGAGATGTGATCATCCAGGATTAGGGTGGACCCTAAATCCAACGATAAGTGTCCCTAGAAGAGAAGGCGCAGAGGAGGGGAGCGGCACTGAGGGGAAAGCCATGTAAAGAAAGAGATGGAGGCTGGGTGTGGTGGCTCACGCCTGTAATCCCAGCACTTTGGGAGGCCGTGGTGGGTGGATCACGAGGTCAGGAATTTGAGACCAGCCTGGACAACATAGTGAAACCCCATCTCTACTAAAAATATAAAAATTAGCTGGGCGTGGTGGCGGGTGCCTGTAATCCTGGCTACTCGAGAGGCTGAGGCAGGAGAATTGCTGGAACCCGGGAAGAGGAGGTTGCAGTGAGTGGAGATAGCGCCATGGCACTCCAGCCTGGGTGACAGAGTGACAGCCTGTCTAAAAAAATAAAAAAAAAAAAAGAAAGAGATGGAAATTGGATCCTGCAAGCCAAGGAAGGCCAGCACCGCCCATGGCCACCAGAAGCTGGAAGAGGAATGGGGGTCCACTTCTCCAGGCTGCCAGAAGGAACCAGCCCTGCTGACTCCTTGATGTTGTTTCCAGCCTCCTGAACTGTGGAGAATATGTTTCTGTCGTTTGAGGCCATTCCGTTTGTGAATTAGGAGACCAATACAAGGATCTACTCAGCAAACAGTTGTGACCACCTCCTGTCCTTTGTGCCAGGAGCTGGTAATTCCAGCTGACCAAAGCAAGGGCCTGACCACAAAGAGTGCTCAAATTAGGGGTGTGAGTCAGATGCAATAGTGGCAGACAAAGCAAGAACCCTGGGGCTTGGCCCAACCCAGAGAGCCCAAGACAGCTTCTAAGAGGAGGCGATGCCTGGGCAGGAAGAGAATTCCAGGCAGAGATAATAAGAGCCAAAATAAGGTATCTGAGGGAGCTGCAGGCCGCTTGGTGTTGCTAAAAAATTAAAGTCCATTGCATCAGGAATCAAGGGGAGAAGTGATGGGAGACGGGGCATAGCCAAGTCCTTTCCTCAGCACAGCTCACTGTGGCTGAGGACGGGACATGGATGGCCCTCATGGGCAGATCCATCCAGAGCCCTATAGGGAAGAGATCCTTGCTCCTGGCTTCCTTTCTGTGATGCGGACATTAGAGGGGGGTGGCTGTCATGTCACCAGACCAGCATCCAGCCCACAGGCTCTCTGCCCCATGCCCATGTTCCCCCCTGCTGTCTAAGCTTTGCGAGGCTAGCAAACCCAGGGTCTCATTGTTCACTCCTTAATGTAGCTTCTCATCCAGGGTTTGTGAAATGGATGAACAATTTCTGAGGATTAAATAGTATGCTGCTTTAAACACTTCTGAATGCCAGTGTGTTAGCTGTGAATTGCTTGTTCATTATTACAAGCTCCTCATGAGAACTTTGAAACTAGCCCGAAATGACAAGGCCATCCGAAACAAGAAGCCTTTAGCATGGGCTCCTAGATTTCGGGACAGTGTTTCCCAAAACCTGGTCTGTAGACCCTCTGCATCAGAACCTCCTGACACCGGCCAGGAGGCACAAATTCAAGCACTGGCCTTGGCCTTCTGACTCAGACTCTCTGTGGGTGGGATCTGGGTGCTGGCATATCGAACAGCCCCCAGGATACCCTGTGCATGCTGAAGTTTCAGGACCTGGCAGGAGAATCCTCAGAAAAAGGGAAGATAGCTTCTGGCTACTGCTTCTATTGGGCAGGGCAGGCAAGCCACACACCAGGAAATGGGCTATTTGACCCCACAGTTGGCCTCCACCAGGGTGACAGCTATTGAAGAAAAGTGGAGTGGAGGACCTGCAGAGAGGGTGATTGCCCATCCTGGTCTGCTTGAGACTGAGGGGGTTCCTGGGATGCAGGAGTTTCAGTGCCAAAGCCAGGAAGGTCCTGAGTAAGCCTAGGGGGGCTCTCCACCTGCCTCACCGCAGCCCAGGCTCAAGGAGCATCTCTGGGGCTCACCGTTACTCACCTGCAGAGAGGAAAGAGATTCTGGAGCCCTCCCATTTCCACTAGAGCCTTGGTATCCCCTGCCCCTCCGGGAGCTGACGAGTTTGATATGGCAGCTGTACAGTGAGAGGACGAAGCTTAAGAAGCAACTTTCACAGAGAAGTAAAAAGAACTGTGATAATTTTGACCCTGTAAACTTGTGAAGGGACAGTCTGAAGTGTTCCCCGTACAAACACCTTTCTCTTTCAAGATGTGGCCGCCAGTACTCAAAAGGGCTTTATGGTAGGAGAGAAAGCTTTCAAGCAGAAGCTCTTATCACAAAGCATTTGCCTTCCCCTCAGGGCAAAGGGCATGAGTGTGTGTGCACGTGAGCATGTACACACACAGACAGACACCCACACACAGGCACATACACACAGCCATTGGAGTTGATTAATCAACGTCCACACTAATGCTGCCCTTTCTAGCTGCTTCTATTGTAACGGTTTCTTTAAACAATAGCTTTGTACTCCTAATACTAATAATTACAGCCATTATTTATGGAGTCCTCATTGTGCTGGGCGCTGATGCGTTTCCCATGCACTATGGCATTGCCTTGCATTGCATTCTGAAACCATCCCCATCATGCAGATGAGTACCCCAAGGTACAGAAAGGCTAAATAACTCTCTCCAATTTATACAGAGGGCAGATTGTGAAGCCAGAATTCAAAGCCTGTGTTCTTAATGACCACACCAGTGGTTCTCGAGCGGGTCTCAGAATTGCCTGGGGGTCTTGTGGAAACATGGATTGCTGGCCCCACCCCCCAGAGCTCCTGACTCAGTAGTCTGGGTAGGTCAGAGAATTTGCATTTCTAACAAGTTCCCAGATGATGCTGATGCTGCCGGTCCTGGGACCACACTTTGAGAACCAGTGCATGATACCATATTGCCTTCATTAAGCCAGAAGGGCTGCTATGTAAGAGCAGCAACAATAATCATAATTAAAAATGAATGTTCTGCGGTGCTTATTAGGTTCCAGCCAGTATTCTAAGTGCTTTAAATACATTAGCTCATTTCATCCTCACACCCACACTCCATGATGGAGAGATGGTCATTACCCTCATTTCACATATGAAGACATTGACAGCAGAGAAGCTGAGTAACTTGCCAAAGGCCACACAACCAATAAGTAGTGAAGACAGGATGCCATCTACCTGGTTCCATATTAAATTGATCAATAATTACCTGTGGTGGATTCAGACCTCATCCTGACTTGACTTGACGTGCCCCACCCTTTTCCAACCTGTTCCCTTATACTGTCTTCTGTTCCTGTGATTTTTTTTTTTTTTTTTTTTGAGACAGATTCTCACTCTGTTGCCCACGCTGGAGTGCAGTGACACAATCTCAGCTAACTGCAATCTCCACCTCCCGGGTTCAAGTGATTCTTCTGCCTCAGCCTCCCAAGGAGCTGGGACTGCAGGCATGCACCACCACGGCTGGCTAATTTTTGTATTTTTAGTAGAGACAGGGTTTCATCATATTGGCCAGGCTGGTCTGGAACTCCTGACCTCAAGTGATCCACCCACCTAGGCCTCCCAAAGTGCTGGGATTACAGGCGTGAGCCACCATGCCCAGTCTACCATCTGTCTTATTTCATTCATGAGTGCTTTTGCCATGTATATTTTAAAATTTTACAGACCCAAATATGCCTACCTTTTCTTTTTTAACATCTGGGTTTCTTGTCTTGGTTCAGAAGGTTTTTTCCACCCTTTGATTATACATATTGTTTATCTTGCAAATTTTTAATCTTTTTAACACAAGTCTGTAATCCACTGAAATTTTTTTGGATGATGTAAAATAGTGATTCAATTTTGTTTCTTTCCAAAAGGAGAACCAGTTGTTCCAGCACCATGTGTTCAAGTATCCATTTTCCCAACCAAATTTAGCCACCATTTTTATTACATGAAAATCCTTGTTAAGCAGGACCAATTTCTGCATGCTCCATTCTGTTCCACTGATCTGTTTAGTCCGATACCAGTGCCAGATTTGTTGGGTTACTCTGACTTTTACCAAAATTCCAGTGTCAGGTAAGATGAGTCATTCATTCTTCATCTATACCTTTGATACGTCCAGGGCATGACTACTTTCAGGCCCACATATGTTTGATGTGTGTGTGGGGACAATTATGAGGCATTTATTTTTCTATATAGATTTAGATATTAATTTATTCAATAACTCACTTCAGAAAAACATTGCATTTGAAATTCCAATCAAAATTGTATTTCATTTACATATTTATTTTGAGGTGAACTGACGTTTTTATAAGACATATTATTTTACAACTCACTATGTCCTTTCCTTTGATCAGCTCTATATTAGTTCTACATCCTTCCTTGAGATCTTCTAATGTTCTCCATATAGGTCCTGTCTTTTAAAATTTTATAAATACTTTAGAGTGTTTATCTCTACTGCAAATAAAATATTTCTCCTCCTTTCCATTTCTAGATGCTTATTTACTGGAAGAGAGAAAGGCTATTGATTTTTGTGTTTTATCTTATAACCATTCCACTTTACTAAATTCTTTTTGCCATTCCCTTTATTTTAAGCACTTATTACTGTCTTAAGCATAGTTTTTTCAAACACAGAATATGGTTGCATTTCATCTTTTAACCCAATATGAAAGTGGCTGCCTTTGGGTGGGAAAAATCCAGCCATTCAACATATAGAGTAATTGCTGGTAGACCTTGTTCTATTTTTTATAATTTGTTTTATGTTTAGTATTTGGTTCTCCTTTTTTGACTTTTATTGTCTTAGTTTAGGTCGAATGACCAAGATGTTCCTATTCATTTTACTTCTTCCCATTGTGAATATGGATCTCTTCTGTCCACTCCCATTCCATTAGCATTGACTTTTCCTTTGCTGGCTCTCTTCTTTGACTATACATTTTGCTACAAATATCCGGAAGTAAGATGTTAACTATTTTCTCTCTCTCTCTCTAAAGATATATATTTACTATATCTATATCTAGATAGATAGATAGATAGATAGATAGATAGATAGATAGATAGAGAGATAGAGAGATAGAAACCTTCTTTAAAATTTTTTTTTAAGAGATCAGGTCTTACTCTGTCACCCAGGCTAGAATGCAGTTGCACAATCATAGCTCACTGCAGCTTTGAATTCCTGGGCTCTGTCAGGCCTCTGAGCCCAAGCCTGCACATATACATCCAGATGGCCAGAAGCAAGTGAAGAATCACAAAAGAAGTGAAAATGGCCGGTTCCTGCCTTAACTGATGACATTCCACCATTGTGATTTATTCCTGCCCCACCCTAACTGAGCGATTAACCTTGTGAAATTCCTTCTCCTGGCTCAGAAGCTCCCCAACTGAGCACCTTGTGACCCCCGCCCCTGCCCGTAAGAGAAAAACCCCCTTTTTGACTGTAATTTTCCACTACCCACCCAAATCCTATAAAACAGCCCCACCCCTATCTCCCTTGGCTGACTCTCTTTCTGGACTCAGCCCGCCTGCACCCAGGTGAAATAAACAGCCTTGTGGCTCACACAAAGCCTGTTTGGTGGTCTCTTCACACGGACGCGTGTGACAGGCTCAAGTAATCCTCCGTCCTCAACCACCATGCCCAGCTATTTTCTCTCTTCATCTCTCTGTCTCTGTCTCTCTCTCTCTCGTAAAGACAAGGTCTCACGATGTTGCCCAAGCTGGTCTTTAACTCCCAGCCTCAAGCAATCCTCCTGCCTCAGCCTCCAGAATAGCTGGGATTATAGCCGTAAGCCACCAAGCCCTGCAGATGTGAAATATTCTCTTTCCCACCAAAGATTCCTATGCTCCCACCAAGATTCTAAGCATTGCTCTTACTCTCTCTTGGCCCAGAGAGATGGGTCCTGGAGATATTTTCACTTTCCTCCTTCAGCTTGGTCCTCCTTTTCGCCCACCGCCCCCTCCCTCTGGCCCCTGCAATGAGACTTTGAAGTTGATGTCAATTTGCCCCCTTACCACACCACTCCGAACTCCGAGGTTTTGCTGTGATGATTTCATAGTTTTGAACTCTGTGTGATAGTCTCTTCCTTCTGTTTGAGGAGAATTTAACAAGCATATTATGCTACTCCCAGACAGCTTCATCATGTCCATCTGCGTCTAATTGTGCACACACATGTATACAATGTTTAACTACATATCGCTGAATACCATGTAACCTGCCTTTCATCTCCCCATCTTTAGTCTATCTTTGGGTTCATTTATCATTTAATGAACATTATTATCAAGTTCCTTTTCAGACGGATCATGTGAGTATATTCTCCTAGTGAAGGATGGCCTTGACTGAGTATGGATTTGGTTTCTCCATCCTTTTCACTCAGCTGTCTGTAGATGCAATTCCACCATCTTCAATCTTCTAGTTAATGCAGAGAAGTCTGATGTGAGTCTAATTATTTATCTTTTTAGGTAATTTATTTCTGCCAGGAAGCTCATAAAACCTTCTATTTATCCTTAGAATTCAGGGATTTACAAGGATATGCCTACATCTATGCCTTTTCTTATTAATCCAGGCCTAGAACTTTGTACAACTTTTCCATCCACAGACTCCATTTTTTTCTTTGTCTCAAGAAAGTGGTCTTGTTATGTCATCTGTTCCTTGATTGTCCTTTCTCTATGTATCCCTTTCTCATTTTCTGAAATTCCTGTAGTTCGTGTATTAAGTCTCCCGCCTCTGTCCTCCTAGTCTCTTATCTTGTCTCTCCTGATTTCAAAGTCACGTTGTTCTGAGATTTCAGATAGTTTATGTGCTTGGCCCGCTGAGCCACTGACTTAGGCCTCAACTATGACTGACACCTCCTATTCCTTTGTTTAGCTCAGAGACTAGTCCCAGGGAGTCTTTTTCTTACTATCACCTGAACATCTTTATATTACACTTATATTTTAAAATTCAAGTCATCTGCTTCCCCCAGGCCCTCTGTTTCACTGAGTACCTGTTCTATCTTGCCTTCCCTCTCTCTCTCTACCTTTGGACCCTCTAGATAGGTTATGGGTTTTTGGTTTTTTTCACCTCTTTAGGGTGCTGGTTTAGTTTGATTATTAATATGTCCTCAGCAGAAGTTTATGCAGGTAAAAAGGTAGAGCTGGTGTAGACGAGGGGTTAGCCCCTGGCCCCACAGCTGAGGCTCCTGGCTAGCAGGGCCTCCCTGCTCTCAAGGCTTGCTGTGCTGACCCAGCCTCAAAGGAAGGCAGAACTTAACCCACTATTTCATTGTCTTCTTCAGCAGTTGCTGTCCAAGGGACCAGGCCCATAGTGTGGGTAAGTGGTGGCCTTTCCTCCACTCCCACTGAAGTCCTCAGGTCTCTGAGGCTCAAGCACTTCTCACTGGGTATCTTAAAAGGTCCAGTGCTTACCCTGGAACTCCAAGAAGGTGATGTTTGGACCCTTGCTCAATGCCACAGGGGATAATGATTCTTATCTGTAATTACCACAAAGCCAGGACCATCCCCCCACCCCCCACGCTCTGGAGAATAGCTCCCTCTGGGATCCATAGACAAGGCAAACAGAATGGAAAAGGGAAACAAGGGCTCAGCCAGTTAACGGACTTCCAGATTCCCCCTCATTAACATCATTAATATTAAACGTTAGAAGGAGGGAGGATGACACAGGAAAAACAAACTGGGACAAAAAAGAGTGGAGCATTTCACAAATCAAGATGCTTAGGAATTTGAGATTAATATTTATGAAGCATCTACTATGTGCCAGATAGACACTGATACTTTTGTACATTATCACATCTCATTCTCTTATCAATCCTAAAATTAGATATGTTTATCCTCAGTTAGAGATGAGAAAACAGCTACAGATGAGAGATTCAGGAAAGTTAGTCCAAAAGTTCAAAGTCTAATGGGTAGAAGAAGTGGCAGAGGTAAGATTGAAATTGGAATAAGGTCTTCCCTATTCCAAGATCGTGATCTTTTACTGCACCATACTGAGCACAGGTACTTTCAAATATTTTTCTTAAAAAACAAACACTCCACTCTGTCTAGTAGTTTCTGGTTATTTTACAAGGCCTTATAACAGTCACCTCTCCCAGTGGTGACACTACTTGGAATGAACACGCTGTTTCTGAGCAGGGGAAGAATTCATTTTCCTCCTGTAAGAATCTGCCAGAACTAAGAATAGGCCAGGGACAACCTGTGTATTTAATAGAGCTCTGCATCAGGAGTGCCAGCCTGGTGAAGCATACCCTTGGCTAATGAAGGAAGGCAGAGAGATGGCTGTGGCCGGGCTCGGATCACCAGAACTTGCCTCTCAGAGGTGCTAGACACACGTGCACCCTCACATGAACACATAGGATGCTACGGTTTGAATGTGTCCCCAGATTTTATGTATTGGAAACTTAGTCCCCAAATTCATATATTGATGGCATTTGGTGGTAGGGCCTTCAGGAGATAAATAGGATTAGGTAAGGTCATCAGGGTGGGGCCCCCATGGGGGTACTGCTGGCTTTATAAGAAGGGGAAGAGAGAACTAAATTAGTACACTCACTCTGTCTTATCATGTGATGCTTCCTGCCATGTCATGAGGTAGCAGGAATGCCCTCAGCAGATGCCAATGTGATGTTTTTGGACTTCCCAGCCTCCAGAACTGTAGGATAAATAAACCACTATTCTTTATAAATTACCCAATCTGTGGTATTCAGTAATAGCAACAGAAAATGGACTAAGACACATGCATACACACACATGACATGTACACATCATGTACACACACACCACAAACATACACATGCACATCCACACCAGACATGCCACACATACACCACATACATACATACACATGCACACATAACCATGATACACATACACACAAACAACACACACACATACACCACATACATGCACACATCCCACACACATACTCACTGTGCATAAACATACATATGCATGCATGCACACACACCACAGATGCACACATATACACACATACCACACATACACACAAACAACACACATTTATTCATACCACACATGTGCACACATCACATGTAGGCACACACATGCACACACATCCCCACATATATACATGCACCACACACATACATACACATGGATACATGCACACACACACGTGCACATGCATACCACACATATACATATACCTGCACACAGACACACAATGTACAATTTAATACTATCTTCAACTTGAATGTTTGCTGGACTCAAGTCAAACAGCTTTAGCATAGGAGCAAAGAATAAGAACTTCCCAGTTAATGACTTTGTATTTTTTTAAAACTGTCTTTTTTTAACTCTTGGCTCTTATATATTGCACAAGTAGCTTTATGCTAGCAATAAGGCAAAGGAGAAAGATGGGAAAACATTCACCCAGAATCCTTCTAGTCCAGCCCAACACTTTGTTTTAATTTTTCCACATCTCTCCACATCCCTTCGTCAGATGAAGGCGTGTTTTACAAAGCTCCATTGTTTTTCCACTTGTCTTTTCCTGTGTTATGACATTACTTTCAGAATTATTGTTATCAGCCAAAATTTGTTCCATCAAGTGGAGATGACTTAATTTACTTTGTTGTGTAAATGTCTCCACTGCTGTATGTCAGGCCTCTGAGCCCAAGCTAAGTCATCATATCCCCTGTGACCTGCACATACACATCCAGATGGCCGGTTCCTGCCTTAACTGATGACATTCCACCACAAAAGAAGTGAAAATGGCCTGTTCCTGCCTTAACTGATGACATTATCTTGTGAAATTCCTTCTCCTGACTCATCCTGGCTCAAAAGCTCCCCTACTGAGCACCTTGTGACCCCCACTCCTGCCCACCAGAGAACAACCCCCCTTTTCCTTTACCTACCCAAATCCTATAAAACGGCCCCACCCCTATCTCCCTTCACTGACTCTCTTTTTGGACTCAGCCCACCTGCACCCAGGTGATTAAAAGCTTTATTGATCACACAAAGTCTGTTTGGTGATCTCTTCACACAGAAGAGCATGAAATTTGGTGCTGTGACTTGGATCAGGGACCTCCCTTGGGAGATCAATCCCCTATCCTCCTGCTCTTTGTTCCGTGAGAAAGATCCACCTACAACCTCAGGTCCTCAGACCTACCAGCCCAAGAAATATCTCACCAATTTCAAATCCAGTAAGAGGCCTTTTTTACTCTCTTCTCCAACCTCCCTCACGATCCCTCAACCTCTTTCTCCTTTCAATCTTGGCGCCACACTTCAATCTCTCCTTTCTCTTAATCTCAATTCCTTTCATTTTCTGGTAGAGACAAAGGAGACACGTTTTATCCATGGACCCAAAACTCCAGCGCCGGTCACACACTAGGGAGGGCAGCCTTCCCTTGGTGTTGGCTTACAGTTTCCTTCTGTGACTAGCCCTCCCCCACCTGCCCAGCAATTTACTCTTAAAAAGGTGGCTGGAGCTAAAGGCATAGTCAAGGTTAATGCTCCTTTTTCTTTACCCAAATCAGATAGCGTTTAGGCTCTTTTTCATCAAATATAAAAATCCAGCCCAGTTCATGACTTGTTTGGCAGCAACCCTGAGATGCTTTACAGCCCTAGACCCTAAAAGGTCAAAAGGCTGTCTTATTCTCAATATACATTTTATTACCCAATCTGCTCCTGACATTAAATAAAACTCCAAAAATTAAATTCTGGCCCTCAAACCCCACAACAGGACTTAATTAACCTCACCTTCAAGGTGTACAATAATAGAGGCAGCCAAGTAGCAACACATTTCTGATTTGCAATTCCTTGCCTCCACTGTGAGACAAACCCCAGCCACATCTCCAGCACACAAGAACTTCCAAACGCCTAATCCGCAGTGGCCAGGCATTCCTCCAGAACTGCCTCCCCCAGGAGCTTGCTACAAGTGCCAGAAATCTGACCACCAGGCCAAGGAATGCCCACAGCCCGAGATTCCTCCTAAGCCCTGTCCCATCTGTGAGGGACCCCACTGGAAATTGGACTGTTCAACTCACCTGGCAGCCACTCCCAGAGCCCCTGGAACTCTGGCCCAAGGCTGTCTGACTCCTTCCCAGATCTTCTCAGCTTAGCAGCTGAAGACTGATGCTGCCTGATCACCTCGGAAGCCCCGTAGACCATCACGGACGCCCGAGCTTTAAGTAACTCTCACAGTGGGGGGTAAGTCCCTCCCCTTCTTAATCAATACGGAGGCTACCCACACCACATTACCTTCTTTTCAAGGGCCTGTTTCCCTTGCCTCCATAACTGTTGTGGGTATTGACAGCCAGGCTTCTAAACCTCTTAAAACTCCCCAACTCAGGTGCCAAATTATACAATACTCTTTTAAGCACTCCTTTTTAGTTATCCCCACCTGCCCAGTTCCCTTATTAGGCCGAGACACTTTAACTAAATTACCTGCTTCCCTGACTATTCCTGGATTACAGCTACATCTCATTGCTGCCCTTCTTCCCAATCCAAAGCCTCCTTTGCGTCCTCCTCTTGTATCCCCCCACCTTAACCCACAAGTATAAGATACCTCTACTCCCTCCTTGGTGACCGATCATGCACCCCTTACCATCTCATTAAAACCTAATCACCCTTACCCCATTCAATGCCAATATCCCACCCCACAGCATGCTTTGAAAGGATTAAAGCCTGCTATCACTCGCCTGCTACAGCATGGCCTTTTAAAGCCTATAAACTCTCCTTACAATTGCCCCATTTTACCTGTCCTAAAACCAGACAAGCCTTACAAGTTAGTTCAGGATCTATGCCTTATCAACCAAATTGTTTTGCCTATCCACCCCATGGTTCCAAACCCATATACTCTCCTATCCTCAGCACCTCCCTCCACAACCCATTATTCTGTTCTGGATCTCAAACATGCTTTCCTTACTATTCCTTTGCACCCTTCATCCCAGCCTCTCTTTGCTTTCACTTAGACTGACCCTGACACCCATTAGGCTCAGCAAATTACCTGGGCTGTACTGCTGCAAGCCTTCACAGACAGCCCCCATTACTTTAGTCAAGCCCAAATTTCTTCCTCATCTGTTACCTATCTTGGCATAATTCTCATAAAAACACATATGCTCTCCCTGCTGATCATGTCAGCCAACCTTCCAAACCCCAATCTCTTCTACAAAACAACAACTCCTTTCCTTCCTGGGCATGGTTGGATACTTTCACCTTTGGATACCTGGTTTTGCCATCCTAACAAAACCATTATATAAACTCATAAAAGGAAACCTAGCTGACCCCAAAGATCCTAAATCCTTTCCCCACTCCTCTTTCCATTCCTTGAAGACAGCTTTAGAGACTGCCCCCACTCTAGCTCTCCCTGACTCATCCCAACCCTTTTCATTACACACAGCTGAAGTGCAGGGCCATGCAGTTGGCATTCTTACACAAGGACTGGGAATGTGCCCTGTAGCGTTTTTGTCCAAACTGCTTGACCTTACTGTTTTAGGCTGGTCGTCATGTCTTCCTGCAGCGGCTGCTGCCGCCCTAATACTTTTAGAGGCCCTTAAAATCACAAACTATTCTCAACTCACTCTACAGCTCTCATAATTTCCAAAATCTGTTTTCTTCCTCACACCTGATGCATATACTGTCTGCTCCCCGGCTCCTTCAGCTGTACTCACTCTTTGTTGAGTCTCCCACAATTACCATTGTTCCTGGCCCGGACTTCAATCCGGCCTCCCACATTATTCCTAGTACCACACCTGACCCTCGTAACTGCATCTCTCCGATCCACCTGACGTTCACCCCATTTCACCACATTTCCTTCTTTCCTATTTCTCACCCTGCTCACACTTCGTTTATTGATGGCAGTTCCACCAGGCCTAATCGCCACACACCAGCAAAGGCAGGCTATGCTATAGTACAAGCCACTACCCCGCCTCTTAAAACCTCTCATTTCCTTTCCATCATGGAAATCTATCCTCAAGGAAATAACTTCTCAGTGTTCCACCTGCTATTCTACTACTTCCCAGGGATTATTCAGGCCCCCTCCCTTCCTACACATCAAGCTCAGGGATTTGCCCCCACCCAGGACTGGCAAATTAGCTTTACTCAACATGCCCCGAGTTGGGAAACTAAAATACCTCTTGGTCTGGGTAGACACTTTCACTGGATAGGTACAGGCCTTTCCCACAGGGTCTGAGAAGGCCACCACGGTCATTTCTTCCTTCTGTCAGACATAATTCCTCAGTTTAGCCTTCCCACCTCTATACAGTCTGATAACGGACCAGCCTTTATTAGTCAAATCACCCAAGCAGTTTCTCAGGCTCTTAGTATTCAGTGAAACCTTTATATCCCTTACAGTCCTCAGTCTTCAGGAAAGGTAGAACAGACTAATGATCTTTTAAAAACACACCTCACCAAGCTCAGCCACCAACTTAAAAAGGACTGGACAATACTTTTACCACTTTCCCTTCTCAGAATTCAGACCTATCCTCAGAGTGCTACAAGGTACAGCCCATGTGAGCTCCTGTATAGACGCTCCTTTTTATTAGGCCCCAGTCTCATTCCAGACACCAGACCAACTTGGACTGTGCCCCAAAAAACTTGTCATCCCTACTATCTTCTGTCAGTCATACTCCTATTCACCGTTCTCAACTACTCATACATGCCCTGCTCTTGTTTACACTGCCACTGCCAGTTTACACTGTTTCTCCAAGCCATCACAGCTGATATCTCCTGGTGCTATCCCCAAACCACCACTCTTAACTCTTAAAGTAAATAAATAATCTTTGCTGGCAGGACTATGCTGAACCTCCTTAGTCACTCTCTAATTAGATGTCTTAGGTCCTCCCAATTCTTAGTCCTTAAACACCTGTTTTTCTCCTTCTCTTATTCCGTTTAGTTTTTCGATTCATACAAAACTGCATCCAGGCCATCACCAATAATTCTAAATGACAAATGTTTCTTCTAACAACCTCACAGTGTCACCCCTTACCACAAAATCTTCCTTCAGCTTCATCTCTCCCACTCCAGGTTCCTACGCCGCCCCCAATCCCGCTCGAAGCAGCCCTGAGAAACAGCGCCCATTATCTCTCCATACCACCCCCAAAAAATTTTCACCGTCCCAACACTTTACCACTATTTCATTTTATTTTTCTTATTAATATAAGGAGACAGGAATGTCAGGCCTCTGAGCCCAAGCTAAGCCATCATATCCCCTGTGACCTGCACATACACATCCAGATGGCAAGTTCCTGCCTTAACTGATGACATTCCACCACAAAAGAAGTGAAAATGGCCTGTTCCTGCCTTAACTGATGACATTATCTTGTGAAATTCCTTCTCCTGGCTCAACCTGGCTCAAAAGCTCCCCTACTGAGCACCTTGTGACCCCCACTCCTGCCCACCAGAGAACAACCCCCCTTTTCCTTTACCTATCCAAATCCTATAAAACAGCCCCAGCCCTATCTCCCTTCACTGACTCTCTTTTCAGACTCAGCCTGCCTGCACCCAGGTGATTAAAAGCTTTATTGCCAACACAAAGCCTGTTTGGTGGTCTCTTCACAGGGACGCGCATGAAACTCTATCTTTTTAATTGTTTGCAAAGATTTGCCACCATACATAACAGCACAGGGAACATTTTCATGGAGAGGGGTTCTACTGTTTTGGAGGCTGGATTGGTGGGTGGGTGGATGGATGGGAGAGGTTGAACTCAAATTTCATCTCTGTGGGTATCTTGAAGAAACCCAGAGATGGCACAAGGTACTCACAGAGTGAGGGGCTGAGCTAGGAGGGTCAGCCACCCAGCTCCCCTCCAGCCAGAGCTTTGCTTTTGTCCCTTAGATGTTAGACCTTGGCAGACAGTGTTGCTTCACCAAAAAGTGGCACTGCTGAACATATGTTTGAAACCCAGAGGTCAGAATTAGACCTAAGCAGATTCCTATCCAGCTCCCTTTTGTTCATTAAGGCATATTATCATTCATGAATGGGCATTGCATTTAATTAATCATTCATTCAGCACTTTTTGAAGATCCATTCTGTGCCAGGCTAAATTCCAAAGGCAAACATACAAACAGGACGTCCTGGCTTAACTGGCCCCAGTTTAGGTCAAGTGAGAGAGACACTCTAATGATGATCATGATAAAAGTTCACATTTATTGGCTTTTTACTAGTCACCAGTATATTCCCTTGTTTAATTCTCATAAGAGCCTTTTAAGGTTTTACCTGTGATATGCCCATTTTACAGATAAGGAGATTGAGGCTTAGTAATGAACCAAAGATCTGGGGTAATAAGTGTCATGCTGAGCTCTCTCCTGCCATGCAACCCTGCATCGCTTGAAGAGGTGACTTGTCAAACCATATGACAATGGCAGCACTGTGCCAGTATAAGCCATACAGTACTTTACAGTGCTATGCAGTATAAACCCTGGAACATGACGTGCTTTCCAGGGCAAAAACGGCAGAAGTGACAAGGAGGAGAAATTTCCCTGACAAAGAACAATGGAATGCGGGGCTTTAAGCATAGCAAATCCTTTGGGGCTCTTTGAAAAACTGGGTCAGCTGCCAGTGCTGAGCACCCTCTTTGCCTGGGGTTTTCTACCTGGAACTGTGTGCAGACGTCATTACTGCCCCCCAGAGGACTGAATGGTCTGACAATGCTCCCCAAAGTTAATGACCAAAAATTATGCAAAATATCAAGGAAATGAGAATCAGGGAAAATGTCCGTCACTCCATGCCACCATCTTCCCTTTGGGGATAAAGTTTTGAGACATTAAAACCAATCCATTTTAACACAAACCCCATGGATGCTTCTGGGCATGATGAAAAGGCTGCATTTGCAAGGAGATAAAAGAAGGCAAGGTGGGTCCTCTTTGGCTGTGTTCTCTCTCTGTTATAGATTTCTGAAAAGGCATCATTTGGGGGACAGGAAACAGCTTGGGATCTAGCTACCAACTCAGAGTGTAACCTTGGGTGTCTCACTTCCCCTGGATGGCTCTTAGCCTCTCCTCTTGGGTCCCACGAAGGCGTTAGATCAGGTGTTACAGTCCGGGCTGTCCACAGAAACTGAGCCAATAAGAGCTATCTTACCTTTAGGCACATAAACTTTATGCATATCTTTATATACCTATATATTCATATCTATGTAGATATATAGGTATCTATATATGCATATATTATATATTTTATATATGTATTGTGAAAGGAAAATCTCGGGGCCCCCAAATTACCAAGCCACAGGGAAAAGTCAAGCTGGGAACTGCTCAGGGCAAACTTACCTCCCGTTCTATTCAAAGTCATCCTGCTCACTGAGGCAGATGCATACCTGATTGCCTCCTTTGGGAAAGCTAATCAGAAACTCAAAAGAATGCAATCATTTGTCTCTCAATTACATGTAACCTGGAAGCTCCCTCCCTGCTTCGAGAACCAACGTATTTCTTACATATACTGATTGATGTCTCATGTCTGCCTAAAATGTATAAAACCCAGCTGTGCCCCGACCACCTTGGGCACAGGTCATCAGGACTTCCTGAGGCTGTGTCATGCGTGTGCATCCTCAACCTTGGCAAAATAAACTTTCTAAATTAACTGAGACTGTCTCAGATATTCAGGGTTCACAGTATATACAATACAAATTTTATTTATGTATACATATGTATATACATACCTCCATATATGTTTTATACATTATACATTCGTATATTTTCATATATTTATAATTTATATGTACACATATATAGAGAGATTTATGTGAAGGAATGGGCGGGAGCTGTTATGGGGACTGGCAGGTCTGGTATCTGTAGGGCAAGCCAGTGGACTGAACACTCAGGCCCAGGCCGAAGCTGCAGTCTTCAGGTAGAATTTCTTCTCCAGAGAACTTCAGTTTTTACTCTCCAGACCTTTGACTGATTAAATGAGGCCAATCTATATTATGAAAGATAATGTTTTAGTTAAAGTCAACTGATTATGACTGTCAGCCTTATCTACAGGATATCTTCACAGGAGCCAACACCTGGATTGTAGTTGATTAAATAACTGAGTACTACAGCCCAGTCAAGCTGACTCACAAGGCTAACATCACACCAGGTGGTCTCCAAAGTCCCTTCCAGCTGAGAAGGAGCAGAGACTCACTGATCCTCTGGGCCCCAGTGATACCAGAAGAAGCAGGGGATGCCCCTGGAATGGGTCTGTTCAAGCCTCCATCGTTTCTCACACTTCCCAATCCACTAAGCCCAGTGCAGGCTCCGGAGAAGAGAGCCTGGTCCCCACCCCAGCTCTGCCACACAGCAGCTAGGAGCTCTTAGGACTAAAACCTGGTCTTCTCACCTGTCAAAAGGGGGATAAATGGGGCCGGGTGTGGCGGCTCATGCCTGTAATCCCAGCACTTTGGGAGGCCGAGGCCGGTGGATCACCTGAGGTCAGGAGTTCGAGACCAGCCTGGTCAACATGGTGAAACTCCTACTGAAAATACAAATTAGCCAGACATGGTGATGGGCGCCTGTAATCCCAGCTACTTGGGAGGCTGAGGCAGAAGAATCGCTTGAATCCCGGAGGCGGAGGTTGCAGTGAGCCAAGGTTGTACCGTTGCACTCCAGCCTGGGTGATAGATAGAAAGAGTCTCAAAAAAACGGTGGGGGGAGGATAAATGGTCCCCACCTCAAAGACCATTAAGGGTTAAAGGAAATGGTATTTGTGAGCTGCTTAGCAGAGTAACAGGCACATCAAAAGTGCTCAGAAAATCTGTACTCAAAAACCCAATACTCACAGCCTGAGGAGCCAATTACTCTCCTCTTGTTCTCTCTAAAACCCCCTTCAATCAGGCTGACACCTCTGCCCTTCCCCCAAAGTTGCTGTGGTCAAGGTCAGCTGAGCCATCAGCAGCAGTGCTGCCCTGGCCCTTCCCTCACTCCTGGAAACACCCTCTTGCTTTGATGTCCCAAGTCCAATACATGACCTCATCATTCCTCCTGCTTCCCTGGCTGCTCCCCTCCCCTCCCCTTGGTTGGTCCTTCCTCATCACCCCCACCCTGCGCCTCTGTACCTCTTCCCTGCTTAGTTTCATTCAATTGCTATGTGCAATTTTTTTATTTTCCCTGGCTCCTCCCACCATGTATCCGTGAAGGCAGGTGCTTTGACTGTTTTGTTAATTACTTTATCCCAGCGTCTAGAAGAGTGCCTTGTGCATGGATGTTTGTCTGTGGACGAATCAATACATGTGATTGATGATGACAATGGTGGCAATGGCAGTGACGACATGACGAAGTGTGCACATACCCTACATGCTGCTCAAACAACACCTAGTTTGGACGGAACAAAGATGTGCAGTGAGAAGTATATAAAAAGGATGTGATCAAATTTGACTTCTCATCCCAGTACCCTCTGTTCATTACGAGTAGCTTAACTTACCTGAGCTGGATTCATCCCAGAGATTTAGGCAATATCCAGCCCAAGAACCAAGGGATAGTCAGATTCTACCTCTAACTGAAGACGGTAAGTGCACCCACCCATACTTGGAGAACTCTCTTCCCTGAGATAAGCTGGCTTGACTGGCTGGAGCCTAAATGGCTGCCCTGTTCCTACACTCGCCTGCTGATGGCTTGTGCCTGGGCTTACGTCTCTTTTCCCCGGACCCTGCCCCTAGCTCCTTCTCCTTCTTCTGCTTTCCCCAGCCTCTCAGCTTCCAAAGATACTGCCTAGAGCCCTTTATAGCTGCTTTCTTTCCCTTCTAATTTCTCTTCCTGCCTTATTTCACCGGCATGTATACTTTACTTATTTTAATTACAGTGAGCTTACAATTTTGAATCCAGCTTTCAGTCTTAACATCATGGCCTCCACATTGTATGCAGTTGCAGCATGTTATCATTGTTATGCCCCAGTAAGTGTGCTGATTGGATTATCCATCACCCACTCAGTGTTGGAGCTGGGCTCTGTGCTAGGTCCATCTCGGTTTCCAAAGAGCTTGCAGCCTGGCTTCATGACTTCATGCCCACGCTAGCTTAAATAGTCCTTATTATTGGATGCTTGGGGTTTATTCAGATATCCCCTTTGGTAAACGATTCTGGGATTAATATCCTTGGGCATAAGGGTTTTCCCAGTTTGGGGGTCGTTCATTTCTTTGACATTTTATGGAGCACCTCTATACTGTCAGGTGGTCTGCATTCAACTTGACAACATCCCTGCACTCCCATCCCCTTCTTTGCTGCATCACAACCAAATTTCCCAGAATCATCTTTAAATGAGGTTTCTGCTTCATTTCTACAAATGAGAAGCCCTTGCTTGACACATGGCAGGAAAAAGAGCAGAAGCTGTTCCTATTCAAAGGAATCTGAGGATAGGCAGCTGGGATCGTCAGTACCAAATGCCCTTTGCTTCCTGGTGTCCACTGCAGTTTTCCTGCTCCAGGGACGTGGGCAGCTGGGATCACCGACAGTGCCTTTGCTGTAAAACTCAAGCCTTTTTATTACCTCGGATGGATGATGTGGTGTTCCTCTCATATCCTCTCTTCAGGAGGCTGATGGGTCACAGTTGTATCCCTCACTGGACATTGCCCTCCCCTTGGGGTTTGGCCTTGCCCAAGCTTACATCCTTTCCAAAAGAATGGCCAGTGGCCAGTGGCTGGCCAGTGCCTAGATACAAAGGCACAGCTCTCTTTTTCTGGTTTGAGACAACACTGAAGACCATCCCAGCTCCAGAGCTCCCCACAAGACTGGCTGAGGCTTTGCAGCAACCACACTGCGAGTCAGCATCTCCTTCCACCCAGTCCTCCTTCCTCCTTTCCTTACAGCTGCATCCCCAAGACACTTTTCAGTAAACCTTCTATATACAACTGTCCTTCTCAGAGCTGTTTCCAGGGAAACCCTAGACACTGATCTTTGCTGCCCAAGCTCTTACAATGATCACATAAGCCATACAATTTCAGAGTATGTATTTGCTATGGCAACTGCACTGATTATCTTGATGAAAACAGAAATTGAGGCTGGAAGTAAAGCTCTGTTATGGCAACAAACCTAAAATATGTGATACTTGCTTCATTGTGGGGTGACAGGCATTGAGGAAAATTATAACTTAGGATGCAAATATGTCAATTCATGTTGTCATAAAACACTACCATGTGTGGTGAAACCTGCCTATGGTTATTTCGGAAGCAGACCATGTGCTTACTAAATTGACAACTCTAGGGTTGGACTTGGAAAACACGTCTTCAGTGCTATGTGTTGGTTGCTATTGGCTGCATTCATAAGGTATTATAAGAAGAGATGAGCTTACAGTGAAAAAAAAAAAGTTGGGGGGAGGGGAGCAGAGAGGGAGGAATAGAGAGAATCCAGAAATGTGAAGATGACATGATGAAAAGCCAAGTGCTTCTGGATCTCAAATAGGAAGACATGGAGTAAAAAAGTCTTTCAGGTATAAAAGCTCAACCAAACTTCCCTGTAAAGATCAAATTCATGGCAAAGATCAGAGGAAGGGCAGGATTTTCCTACCTACTACTCCAGATGACTTCAGTGGCACTTCCATTGAGTTGGGTGGGGCACAGGGCAAGGGAGTGAAGAAATAATGCAGATTGAGAACCAGTTTTAAAACAATTTTTTGGGTGCAGTTACTGATGCATGGATTTGGCTGGGAGCAAATAAATCACGAGTATATAGCATAGCTCAAAGATACTGTGGGTTTGATTTCAGACCACTGCAATAAAGTAAAAATCACAATCAAGTGAGATACATGAATATTTTGGTTTCCCAGTGCATATAACGTTATGTTTACACATACTGTAAGCTATTAGGTGTGCAATAGCATTATGTCTAAAAATATACATACCATAATTTTAAAATACTTTATTGCTGAAAACTGCTAACAAATCATCTAAACCTTCAATGAATTGTAATCTTTTCATTGGTGTAGGGTCTTGCCTTGATGCTGAAAGCTGCAGACTGATCAGGGTGACGGTTGCTGATAGTTGGCGTGGCTGTGACGATTTATTAAAATAGACAAACATGAAGTTTCCCACATCAATTAACTCTTTTCTTCACAAAATATTCTCTGTAGTGTTGTATGCTCTTAGATAGCATTTTACCCACAGTAGAACTTCTTTCAAAGTTGAAGTGAATCCTCTCAAACCCTATCACTGCTTTGTCAACTCAGTGTATGTAATATTCTAAATCCTTTGCTGTCATTTCAATCATATTCAAAGCATCTTCACTGGGAGTTGACTTCATCTCAAGACATTTCAGCAATTCAGTGATATCTTCAAGCTTCCCTTCTAATTCTAGTTCTCTTGCTATTTCCACTACATCAGTAGTTACTTCCTCTGCAAAGTCTTGAACCCCTGGAAGTCATTCATGAGGGTTGAAATCAATGTCTTTCAAACTCCTGTTCATATTGATATTTTGACTTCCTCCTATGGATAAGGAAGGTTCTTAATGACATTTAGAATGGTGAGTGTTTTCCAGAAAGTGTTCAATTTGCTTTGTCCAGATCCATCAGAGGATTCACTATCTATGGCAGCTATAGCCTTATAAAATGTATTTCTTAAATAATAAGACTTGGAAGTCGAAATTACCCCTTGATCCATGGGCTGCAAAATGGATGTTGTGCTAACAAGCATCGAAACAACGTTCGTCTCCTTGGACAGCTCCATCAGAGCTCTTGGGTGACTAGGCTCGTTGTCAATGAGCAGTAATATTTTGAAAGGGATCTCTTTTTTTATGAGCAGTAAGTCTCAACAGGGGACTTAAGATGCTCAGTAATTTATTCAGTAATCAATTTCATTAATTTCTCTTCCTCAGCTATGGAAGTCCTAGATGGCCTTTTCTTCTAGTAGAAGGCTGTTTCGTCTACATTGAAGCCACCTTCATCAACGATCTTCTGGATAACTTGCTGCAACTTCTACATCAGCACTTGCTGCTTTCCCTTGCTCTTACATGTTATGGAGACATCTTCTTTCCTTAAACCTCATGAACCAACCTTTGCTAGCTTCCAGCTTTTCTTCTGCAGCTTCTTCACTTCTCTCAACCTTCATAGAACTGAAGAGAGTTGGGGCCTTGTTCTGGGTTAGGCTTTGGCTTAAGAAAATGTGGCTGACTTGATCTTCTATTCTTATCACTAAAACCTTCTCCATATCAGCAATAAGGCTGCTTAGCCTTCTTATCTTTTGTGTGTTCACTGGAGCAGCACTTTCAATTTCCTTCAAGAATTTTTCCTTTACATTCACAACCTGGCTAACTGGCTCAAGAGGCCTAGCTTTTGGTCTGTCTCACTTTTTTGACATGGCTTCCTCACTAAGCTTAATCATTTCTAGCTTTTAATTTAAAGTGACAGATGTGTGACTTTTCACTTGAATGCTTCAAGGCCCATTGTAGGGTTATTAACTGGCCTAATGGCAATATTGTTATGTCTCAGGAAATAGGGAGGCTTGAGGAGAGGGGAAGAGATGATAGATCAGCTAATCAATGAAGCAGTCAGAACGCATGCACTTATCAATTAAGTTCACTGTTTATGGCACCCCAAGACAATTGCAGTAGTGACATCAGAGATCATTGATCACAGATCACCATAACAGATATAATAATGAAAAAGTCTGAAGTATTTTGAGATTACCAAAATGTGAAACAGAGACACTAAGTGAGCACATGCTGTTAGAAAACTGAGACTTGCTGAACACAGGGTTGCTATAACCCTTTAATTTGTAAAAGATGGAATATCTGTGAAGTGAAAAAAAGCGAAGTGCAATAAAATGAAGTTTATACTTGTACTACATTTTTGAGGGTCATATTACCAAAGAAACCATACAGACAGACTGAATAAGACCTTCAGTCTTCAAGCCTTAAGGCTTGTACTAAACTTTTAGAATAGCAGTCCCTAAGGAGGGCTTATTTCTCAATGCCTGATTCACATGCTACCAAGGAAGCTTACAAAAAAAAGAAATAGCCTCATGGGTGGAACCACGCTCATGGAGAAAAGTGATCAAAGAGGCATCTCTCAGAGAGCAAAATTAGAGCCTAACCATGGATGCTGAGGATACGGGCTTTCATGACATCTGCCCAGTGGGATTTCAGAATTGCTATGGACAGTGACTCTATGTACTTCCCATCCTTCCCCTTTCCAAGTGGGAAGTGCCTATTGAGGTGGTATGATCTCAGTTCCATCATTATATATTGGAAGCAGGGTTGGCAGGTGATTTTTTTTTTTTTCAGTTTTGGTATCCTTGGACCAAAAGGAACCACATGCGAACTTGCTGGGAAGATGGCCAGACATCACCCAGAGATCTGAGTTTGAACTGGATGTGGTGACTGGGGGAGATTTTAGAGGAGGGGTTGAATGAGCTCTATGTGGGGGCAGAAAGAAATGAGGAGACAGTGATGAGAAGGACACACTCAGCAGAGATGGCATACACCAAGTATTCCATGTGCTTCTTTGCACTTCTCAGCCTCCTTTGCAGCTGGATTGAGACTGTGAATAATTATGGCCTGTGAATGCAAGTGACATGTGTCTTTCTCTCTTGCAGAGGCAGTATACATCAAGTGACATACTAAAAAGTAGAAGAGGCCCCCCTGAGCACATTGAACTTTACACAAGGAAAAACATAAACCTTTATTCCATGAAGTCATAGAGATTCCTGGGTTAGTTAGTTTCCGCAGCAGACCCTAGCCTGTCCTGACTAATATTCTGACTATGTGCTACTTTTCTTCAAGTCACTGAGTAGAAACAGATACTGAATAACAAAATAACATGTTTAGGTGTTACAAAATTTCCAAATTTTAATAAAATTCTGATGCTCTTGGTCCCTGGACTTGAAGAACCTCTTCTGAACCAGTCTACAAGTTTGGTTGAACTTATTTTTTTGCTTTTATTTCCGAGCACGAGGGAGGAGCTGGAAGACTGACTGATAGCTCTCTCCCCTTTCTCACTTCAGCCCTTCAGTAAACTGTGTGGGCCAGGTTTGGGGGGGACTTATATTATTTTATATTCTTTAATTTACTGAAATACTATGTATTTATATATAAATAATATACAACTGCATTTATAAATACTATTATTCTAGAGGACACACTCACTGGACTTTTCTCTATACTCCCCAATCCCACACTGAGTTACATTCAGGTTTGATGTCCCCCATGGGACTAGGCTGTTTCATTCCTTCATGCTTTGGCTGCAGTCCTTCTTCTGCCTGGAACATCCTCTCTCCCCACCGCCTTCTCCATACCCCAAACTCACCCGTTCATTTTCTCAGATTGGGCTCTCTCTGTGCTCCTGGGCTGACTAGACCACCCCCTCCTTGGTGAACCTGTGGTGCCTCCAGTATATCAGCCTCATCACAGGAAGGCCCTGTAGACATTTCCCTTCTGTGATAATTAATTCCATGTGTCAACTTGACTGAGCTAAGAGATGCCCAGATAGCTGGTAAAGCATGATTTCTGGGTGCGTCTGTGAGGGTGTTTCCAGAAGAGATTAGCATTTGAATGAATGGACTGTGTAGAGAACGTGGGTGGGTGACATCCAATCTGTTGAGGGCCCAGATAGAACAGAACGACAGAAGAGGGGCAAATTCTCCTTCTTCTTCAGCTAGAACTTCCATCTTTTCCTGACCTTTGACATTGACTCCTTGTTCTTGGGCCCCCAGACTCCAGGACTTACACCAGCAGCCCCTCTGTTCTCAGGCCTTTGGACTCAGATTGAATTACATCGCCAGCTTTCCTGGGTCTCCAGCTTGCAGATGGCAAATCACGGAACTTCTCAGACACCAAAATCACATAAGCCAATTGCCATAATAAATCTCCTTTTAGATCTCTCTCTTGCTCTCTCTCTGTGTGTATATATATACACACCCACACATACACACACACCTATATATCTTATTGGTTCTGTTTCTCTGAAGAGTCTTGACTAATACACCCTCTGTCTTCCCTTCCCTTCTCAACTGCGGGGTCCTGGAGCCAATATTTGTGCTCTGTGGTCTCTGTTTCCCCTGCACCGGCACATCTTATTTTGAGCTATCCACTGGTCTTGGCTTGTGTGACTTTGGCTTTGGGAGGAGGAGTCCTTGGGACTTGAATGTTGAGTCCTTGGGACTCAGCATGTTGCTATGCTGAGACCATGGGAGGTGGGGAGCTCTGACTATGCTGGTCCTCAAAACAGGGCAACCAACCACCCCTTCGCTGCATCTCTCTGCCTTTAGGACTTGAGTGTTGCTCTTGAAAGTAAGGAAACCCAGGGAGAACGGTGAGGAAAGAAATCCAAGAACTAAGAAAGGAGAAATCCCTAGATGAGCTCTCTCTTTGGAATTCCTCATGGAATAGGACAGGCCCTGGAGGACAGTAACTCCGCCAGGATCAGACATCTGAATGTGCTGAGCCAACTAAATTTATGCTCCAATTACCCTCTGTTGTTCCTCCTAGATGTTCAGTGAACTTTTTGGAAGTTCTTGTGGCCTCAGCACAAGGACTCCAAAAACAGGAGCTTGGTCTTATGCAAGCTCCATTATTCAAGGATGACAGTATCCTCACGGGAACCTGAATAGCCAGAGACAGGAGACCAGGGACAGAGCAAAGGAGGTAATGTGGACTGCCACCACCCCACACCTGCAGGTTTAAACATGGAGTATGTTTCAATAAGAAAACTGTTCCCAAAAGGCTCTTTGCAAGACCAATATGAAAACATGCACAGGAGCCTTCAGAATGAAGATCCAACTTCCCAATGAGCTACAGGAACTTATATATCATTTTAAAGTTACAGAAAAAATGGGGGCTTGGATTCTGGCAAAACAGGTTATTGGCAGGGGGAGACGAGGAATTCTATTGAAGGGCAATAAGTGAGTGCTAGGAAGAGTGATTGGATGGGGAACAGAGCTTACCTTGTAAATAGTAAGTAGTTTTCTTTGGAATGCAGATGATCCTTGGACAGTCATTATGCTTGTAAAAGAGGCTGTTCAGGTGTAGTCACATCTTGGTCTTCTTTTCTGCAATAGATAGTGAGATAATAGGGAGGGGAAGAAAGAACAGTTGTTTTCCTTGGTGGGTCTGGATTTTAGGTAGAAAAAGAAACTTCAGCTTCTTTGGGAGAAATGGTGGAAGAAGGGGGAGGTCAGGGAGACCTGAGCCTTCTTCAGTTCAGCATGTCAAAATGCCATATTTTGGAGTATCAGTTTCTGAGCTCCAATACAACATTCAGGAGAAGGAAATAGCATGAGCAAAATCACAGTAGTATAAATTACCCATGGGAATTCTCCACATTCTACGTGGTAAGAGAATGCCCAGTCATAATTGTTAAAATAATGAAATGGGAGTTCACTAGACTGAGGTGGCTCAGACACCCTGGGTTCCTGTGTAAGCAAACTGAAACCTAACTCAGAAATTAAAAGAAAACAAAACTTAAGCTCAACTAACCATAGGCAGCCAACTGGGCATTTGTTATCTTGTCTTAAACTTCCTACTAGGATAGTTCAAATGAGGCTATAACCACCCAATGAGTTCACCGTGCCCACTGCCCAGATAGAGCCAATTTATTGAAACGAGGGAATTGCAGTAGAGAAAGAGTTTAACACACATAGAGTCAGCTAACCAGGACAACAGAGATTTA
Source organism: Hylobates moloch (assembly GCF_009828535.3). Taxonomy (NCBI): domain Eukaryota; kingdom Metazoa; phylum Chordata; class Mammalia; order Primates; family Hylobatidae; genus Hylobates; species Hylobates moloch. The sequence continues at coordinate 9,597,573 of NW_026652291.1, read as the reverse complement.
TTATTACTCAGATTGGCCTCCCCTAAAATTTGGAAGGTAGGATTTTTCAAAGATAGTTTGGGGTGCAGGGGACTAGAGAATGGATGCTGCTGATTGTTTGAGTATGCAATCACAGGGGTGTGGAAAATGGTCCTCATTCTCTGAGTCTGCTTTTGGGTTGGGGACATAGGATTGGTTGTGTGGAGAGTCATGGGTCTGGGTGGGGTCATCTGCTCATGAGAAATGCAAAAGTCTGAAAAGACATCTTAAAAGACCAATCTTAATTCTACAATAGTAATGTGATTTACAGGAGTAATTGGGGAATTTGCAAATTTTGTGACCTCTGGAGAATAATGGCTGGTAATCATTTAACTACAAATTCAGACCTCTCTCATCCTTCTAACTTGGTGACTTTTCATTAGTTTTACATAGGGGCTTTAGTTTTGGGGAAGAGCTATAATCATTTAAACTCTTGGCCAACACCCAGAAGTGACCAAGGGCAGTTTGGAGGTTAAAGGCAAGATGGAGTTGGTTAGGTTGGATCTCTTTCACTGTCACAATTTTCCCACTGTTGCAATTGTTGCAAAGGCTATTTCAAGGCAATTGCTCAAACGTTAACTAATCAAATAATATTTTTGCTCTGCTTCCACATTGGTTCTATAAAAGCCTTTCCTTCAAACCTCTTTGGCAAGCCCTGAACCATTTGAATTCTGGAGCTGCCCAGTTCATGGATTGTTGAATGCTCAAATAAGCTCTAATATTTTAATGTGACTCAGTTTATCTTTTAACAAAATGTATGGTGTGTGTGTGCGTGCACATTTATGTGCTGTTAGGGAAAGAAGTACACAGGACAGGAAGGAGCATTAGGCAGGGGCCAGATTCTTCAGGGCTTATGAGCCATGTGAGAGAGAGGCTGGACTTTTCCCTGTGGACAGGAGTCTCAGACTTCACTGTCCATCAGAATCACCCAAGGGTCTATTACAGGCAGATTGCTGGGCCCACATCAGCGGCTCTGGTTCAGTAAGGCAGGTAGCAGGCAAGGAGTCTGTATGTGTGACAGACGGCCAGGTGACCCCAATGCCGTGGTCCTGGGAGCCCTGCATGTTATGGGAGAGGCAGAGCCTGTGGATATCACCTTGACGCAACCCCACCATAGCTGACAAAATCAAAAGCCAATCACATTTGGTAGAGTTCATACTGTTACAGGAAAGGAGCCCAGATCCTGACCCCAAGAGAGGGTTCTTGGATCTCGCGCAAGAAACAACTCAGGGCGAGCCTGTAGAGCAAAGTGAAAGCAACTTTATTAAGAAAGTAAAGAAATAATAGAATGGCCACTCCATAGACAGAGCAGCCCCAAGGGCTGCTGTTTGCCCATTTTTATGGTTATTTCCTGATGACATGCTAAACAAGGGGTGGATTATTCAGGCCTTCCATTTTTAGACCATATAGGGTAACTTCCCGACGTTGCCATGGCATTTGTAAACTGTCATGGTGCCGGTCAAAGTGTAGCTGTGAGGATGACCAGAGGTCACTCTTGTTGCCATCTTGGTTTTGGTAGGTTTGGCTCGGCTTCTTTACTACAACCTGTTTTATCAGCAAGGTCTTCACGACCTGTATCTTGTGCTGACCTCGTATCCCATCCTGTGACTTAGAATGCCTTAACTGTCTGGGAATGCAGCCCAGTAGGTCTCAGCCTCATTTTACCCTTACTCAAGATGGAGTTGCTCTGATTGCCTCTGACAAAACCATCATCTCCTAAAATCAGGATTCAGGGTTTCTGTGAGAATAAGGGCTCTGCCCAATCTGTGCCCCCACTCACAGACTCACAGACGAGGCTCTGAGACAGGAGGAGCTCAATGGCAGCTGCAGCCTGTATCTGTCAGTGGCAGAGCTGGGATTAGAAGCCTCGCCATTACCCTGCTCCACAGTGCCACAGCCACAGCCATGACTGTCGCAGAAAAGTCATCCCTGGCTCTCCACCAGCCTCTCAAGGCCCAGGATGGGTCAGCTGCTAGAGTCCCTGCTGTTCTGCCTGCAGGGCATGTTAACTGAATAGAGTGCTCTGGGGAGCCAGTGGGATGAGTCTGTAGTGAAGACAACTCAGGTGCTATGACAGGAGAGAGTTAGGGGCAGATCAGGTCTTTCTCCCAAGCCTCAAATCAGAGCACAAAAGAGTCATTCAGTTATCACTGAGAAAATTTCAACAAAGAATGTCATTAAGGACTTTGCATTTAATAAAGGGCCTTTAGGTGCAATAGCATATATAAAGCCACACTGGAGTGGCATTAATGGTCAGACTTTGGGTCTATGGAAAGCTAATTGAAATGTTTTTGGAGTCCCTGTCTGAGCCCTTCCAGCAACAGGAAACTCACTAGTCCTGAAGACAGATTGTTCTGTTTGGGGATGCCCCTGAGTGGAGTTCAGATTCCTTTTTGCCAGGCTCTTCAGCCACATGTCTGTGTAGTATCCACAGCAGAAAGAGGCCTCTCCCCCGTGGGTCCCATCAGGAGCTAGGGAGAGAGGAGCTCTGCAATTGCAGAGTTCGCTGTGTTCTGAGAAGGCAATCATTTATTGTGGGGAGAATGTAGCCAATTAGCAGAATTTAGCTAAAAGCATTTCTTATGCACCAGAGCCCCCTGCTGGCTAAATAGAAATCTTGCTAGTCCCGCAGAAGGACCCGCTAAGTTGGAGTACTCCCAATTTAGGATATGCAGACTTTCTGCTGGTGGAATCAAATCACACACCTTCAAAATCTATTGAGAATCGTGTGGCTTATTCCATAACGAGTTCCAGGGGTCAACTATTTAGGAGGTGGAGGAAGTTAATTAGAGTCCATTAGAGTCCTATTTCACTCAGGCCACTGAGATGAATTCCCAGATGAATTAAAGAGTTACATATTAAAATATAGAATACTGAAAGAACCAGGAGAAAATAAATATGGATGCATATTAATTTGATTCATAATAGAAAATACCTTATAAATGTAGAACCAAAGTAAGATTTTATAAATGAAAATATAAATAGATTTGGCAAGGGAAAAGATGTTTATTTCTTCATAGCAGTCATCTTAGACTGAAACAGACCTAGGACGGAGACTTGTGTGCAAGAGGTTTATTGGGAAAGCCTGTTGGAATGGCACCTGCAAGTGGAGGGACACACTGAACTGCAATGCAATAGCAACAGGGCTGAGGATGGCCCCTTCAGCTCTCCTGAATTAAAGTCAAGGGATCAGAGCTTTGTGGGTCCTAATGGCCCAATCATTGGATGTGAGATCCACTAGGGAGGCAGCTTCCTTAGGCAAGGACAATTCCTAGGGAAGGACTCTGCTTGAGCCATGAGCAGGCAGCACTCCTGGCAGCTGGGGAAATAGGTGCCTCTATCCTTCGCTGGAATCTGGGTGGCACACTACAGCATCCACTACACCCGTGCTTGGCTATGCCCATGCCCATTTTATCCTACCCTTGGCAACACTTACAATTGATATGTTTAAATCTTTGCCAGGGTAAAAAGAAAAGAATATTGTCTTAATTTGTTAAAGTACCTTTTTGTTAATATATTTACTGATTTACTCCCATATTTTGTAGCTTGCCTAGTCAAATTCCTTGTTTCTTTTTCTACTAATTTTAGTTTCTCTAAGTGTATTCTTAAGAACTTTAAAACTTCGTGCTCTAATTTATGTTTACCCTCCATTCCAACCAGTTAGATTTCATTTTCTTCCTTTTCCTTAAAAGCCTGAAGGTAGCATCTTTAATGAATGCTAGCTGTCAACTGCTGAAATGACAGTCAAGTTCTTTTGAGAAAAATTTATCTTCTATCAAAAAATCATTTAGCTCCACTTGTAGATGTTCTGAAATCTAGATATGGTTACTGAATCTCTTGTATCCCCAAAAGTGTACATGGACAAGCCTCTAAAAAAGCCATATATTCTTTTAAAATTATTCTTTAGTTAACTTTTAAGTTCAGGGCTACACATGCAGGTTTGCTACATAGGTAAACTTTTGTCATGGTTTTTTTTTTAACAGATTATTTAATTACCCAGCTATTAAGCCTAATACCCATTAGTTATTTTTCCTGATCCTCTCCCTCCTCCCACCTCCTCCCTCCAATAGTCCCTAGTGTGTGTTATTCCCCTCTATGCGTTCATGTGCTCTCGTCATTTAGCCCCCACTTATAAGCGAGAACATGCAGTGTTTGGTTTTCTGTTCCTGTGTTAGTTTGCTGAAGATAATGTCTTCCAGCTCCATCCATGCCCCTATAAAGGACATGATCTGATTCCTTTTTATGGCTGCATAGTATTCCATGGTATATATGTACCACATTTTCTTTATCCAGTGTATCATTGATGGGCATTTAAGTTGATTTCATGGTGCTGCAATGAGCATATGTGTGCATGTATCTTTTTAATAGAATGATTTATATTCCTTTGGGTATATACCCAGTAATGGGATGCTGAGTCAAATGGTATTTCTATTTCTAGGTCTTTGAGGAATAGCCTGTATTACACAATTGTTGAACTAACTTACATTCCCACCAACAGTGTATAAGTATTCCTTTTTCTCTGCAAACTCACCAGTATCTGCTATTTTTTGATTTTTTAATAGTAGCCATTCTGGCTGGTGTAAGATGGTATCTCATTGTGGTGTTGATTTGCATTTCTCAAATGAACTGTAATATTGATTTTTTTCCATATGATTGCTGGCCACATGTATGTCTTCTTTTGAAAAGGGTCTGGTCTGTTCATGTCCTTGGCCCACTTTTTAATGGGGTTTTTTTTTCTTGTAAATTTGTTTAAGTTCCTTATAGATGCTGGATATTAGACCTTTGTCAGATGCATAGTTTGCAAAATTTTTCTCCCATTCTGTAGACTGTCTTTTTACTCTGCTGATAATTTCCTTTGCTGTGGAGAAGCTCTTTAGTTTAATTACATCCCATGTGTCAATTTTTGCTTCTGTTGCAATTGCTTTTGGGTCTTTGTCATGAAATCTTTGCCTGTTCCTATGTCCAGAATGGTATTGCCTAGGTTGTCTTCCAGAGTTTTTATGGTTCTGGGTTTTACATTTAAGTCTTTAATCCATCTTGAGTTGATTTTTGTATATGGTGTAAGGTAGGTGTTTAGTTTCAGTCTTCTTCATATGGCTAGCCAGTTCTCCCAGCATCATTTATTGAATAGGGAATCCTTTCCCCATTGCTTGTTTTTGTCAGGTTTGTTGAAGATCAGATAGTTGTAAGTGTGCGGTCTTATTTCTGGATCTCCATTCTGTTCCACTGGTCTATGCGTCTGTTTTTGTACCAGTACTATGCTGTTTTAATTACTGTAACCCTGTAATATAATTTGAAGTTGGGTACCATGATGCCTCCAGCTTTGTTCTTTCTGCTTAGGATTGCCTTGACTTCTTGGGCTCCTTTTTGGTTCTATATGAATTTTAAAACAGTTTTTTTTCTAGTTCTGTGAAGAATGTCAATGGTAGTTTAATAGGAATAGCATTGAATCTATAAATTTCTTTGGGCAGTATGGCCATTTTAACGATATTGATTCTTTCTATCTATGAGCATGGAATATCTTTCCATTTGTTAGTGTCATCTCTGATTTCTTTGAGCAGTGTTTTATAGTTCTCCTTGTAGAGATCTTTCACCTCTCCCGTTAGCTGTATTCCTAGGTATTTTGTTTTTTTTTGTGGCAATTTTGAATGAGAGTTTGTTCCTGATTTGGCTCTCAGCTTGACTGTTGTTGGTGTATAGGAATGCTAGTGATTTTAGCACTTTGATTTTTACATCCTGAGAAAATGCCATATACTTTTAAGGATCACCTTCCAAGAAAAAGTCATTAGTTGTCAAGATAGGAGACTTTTCTTCATAATGAATATAAATGTCACATGTTGGCATAGTGAAAGTGTTTGGAGAAATGCTGCTGTTAAAATAGACTTGGTGAGGCTGAGACTTTGAAATCACCTCCCTTTAAGTAAAAGAAAATAGACAATTCAAAATAGAAACAATAAAGATTCTACCTATTGCATTAATTTAACTCAATGTTCAATGTCCCAGGTAATTGTTGAATGTCTGCCCTCCGGAAGGCACTGGGCTAAGCTTGAGTGATTTATGTGTAGCTTCTTCAGTACAGCATACAAAGTCCTTCGTGTTCTTGTTCAACCTAAGGTTTGATACTTTTCTCCAGTCATATCTACAATGACGGTTAAAGTGCAGCCATACAGGACCCTGGGGTGGTCCCAGAATGTGTCGTCTGCCTCTCACATGCTGCCGTGTTGATGAGAGTCCTTCTAGCATCCCCCTTCTCCACATCAAGAGCTGCTACTGAGATCCCAACCTGTAGCTCAAATCTTCTTTCCATGTCAACTGTTTGCTTGCCCCTGTCCCTAGCAAAAGCTAACCCTTCCTTCTCTAGGCTCCTACAGCACTTTTTCCAGTGCCAACCATAGTCTTTCTGTAGATTTTTTTTTTTTTTTTTTTTTTTTTGAGACGGAGTCTTGCTCTGTCGCCCAGGCTGGAGTGCAGTGGCGCAATCTCGGCTCACTGCAAGCTCCGCCTCCCGGGTTCACGCCATTCTCCTGCCTCAGCCTCTCCGGGTAGCTGGGACTACAGGCGCCCGCCACCACGCCCGGCTAATTTTTTTTTGTATTTTTAGTAGAGACGGGGTTTCACCGTGGTCTCGATCTCCTGACCTCGTGATCCGCCCGCCTCGGCCTCCCAAAGTGCTGGGATTACAAGCGTGAGCCACCGCGCCTGGCCTTCTTTCTGTAGATTTTGACAATTGCTCTCTCCAATGTCCTGTGTGGCCACAAGAAAGTGAGTTAAGCCCTTCACATTGTGCAATGTGCAGCCAACAGGCATTGTAACAAAAGTTTGTGAATAAACAAATGAGTAGATCTGGAAAGCACTTTGTAGTTTACAAAATGTTTTCACAGACTTGATGCAATTTAATCATCACACCAGCGCTGAAGGCTTGAAATTGTTATGAGAGAGAAAGAGAGAGAGAGAGAGAAAGGAGACAGAGAGTAAAACAGGCCCCTGCCCTCAAAAGGTTTACAAGCTGATGAGGGAGACAGAGATATTGTAAGCACTGGACAGTAATAGAAACCTAAACAAGATACTGCAGAATCAGATTTGGGGGTCAAGAGGTAAAAAAGGTGAATTCTGACTTAAGGGGAAAATAAATAATATTCATTTTGGTTTTTCTATGAGTGAGAGAAATCCTAGCAATAACTTGAACACACCACACAGGGGCAGAAGAAGCTCATTATCATTGGGATTTAATATTCCTCCATGAGTGTGTGCCTGCTCATAATTCTACATTGAGTGGAGACGCCAAAAGAAATGAGGATCCTCACATGTATTGAGTGCCTACTGTATGCCAGAAAGTTTACATGGAGTGAGTTGGTGAATCCTTTAGCACAAATAATACTGTAAGGGATTCTTATCTGTCCTCCCCCATCTCCTTTCCAAATTCTCTCCACTTCCTTTCCTCCCCTACCGTGATGTGACTTGTCCATGGTCACACATGTGGCCCAAAATGGAGCTGGCATTCAAATTCATGTCAGATTCCAAAGTCTAACTGCATTTCTTTCGTTTCTTTTACTTCCTTTACTTTTTCTTTTTCACACTTTTAAAATCACACAAATAATACAAAAATACGTTCTCATCATTAATAAAGACGTTGCAGATAAACACGTGTCACCCTGACTCTCACCTAATCCCACCCCATGCCCACATATACAAATGCTTCTCTCTGTTTGGTGTATCTCTTTCCAGATGTTTGTCCACACGCTTGCAAACATGTCGATATTTATTTAAACAAAAATGAGTTCACATAGAATCATTATTTCACTGTTGTGATATACTTATTGTCTTAAAATATATCTTATAATTATATACTATGTTTGAAATTTCATGATGAGCAGAATTTGTTTTTGCAAAATAATCCATTAGGGTGGATGAAACTAACGAGTTCTTTGACTGATTATTGTTGTAGCTGGGTGATGGGGTTCATTATACTGCAATTTGTCATAATACATTTAAAAAAAATACACATAGACTTCCATTCTCCACTTAGGAGATACGCAAATGGCAAAAAAATCGCTTCCATCTTTACAACAACAAAAATGCTGGACAACCTGTAAATCTTGCACCTATTAAAGAGCTGAGGTCACAGAGCAAACAACTAATGTGAAATCTAAGGAAATACAGGATCCTCCAAGAAGAAAGGGGAGGTGAGCCCTTGCTTACCTGTGGCAAGTCTCACCAGACATTGGTAAGAAAAATCAGCTAAAAATGCCAACAAATTGCTAAAGGACAAATACAGACAGGTGAGAGGATACAGAACTACTGGGAATCACAAGCACAAGGGGGATATGTAGCTGCTAGCTGGCTGTTCTCCAAGCTAGATGATTACAAGGAAGATGGGGTCCGAGCATGAGTGCTGAGAGGCATCACTTATGGTGCTGAACCAGGAGAAAGGCACAGTAGTCACTGTGAGAAAAACATTAAACCCTACCTGGACCCTTTTTTCTATGTGTCCTACAGAACAAATGGCCTATACCCCTGGGGAAAGACGATATACACTCTGTCACACTTAGCACATTGATGGAAACCCATTCTAGCTGGGAGAAGGAACATAAAAATACTTTCTACCTTTGCAGAAGGTGCAAGATCACTGTCCCCTGACCAGACCCACAGTCGGAAGTGTGCGATACTGCTGAGAAGGCCCCATCTCCAAGACCCAGGGACACAGTTCTTGCCTCTAAAACTGAGGCTTAGCCAGAACAGGAGAGGATGCCCCAGCTCTGTCTCTCATTAGAGGCAGAAATGACTTCATGGCCAATGACTTGTGTGATCACACAGCCCGTGCTTAGAAGGGTCCTGCATTTGGTTTAATACTCTGCTATTGCCGTCTTGACATTTTTAATACTTTTTGAGCAAGGAGACCTTCATTTTTATTTTTCACCTGCAAACTCTGTAGCACATCCTGTCAATGGGCTACAACAGTGACAAGTAACAAGTAATAGCAGTTTACAGCTGGGAAAGAGACAAGAGCATGAAGAGAGACTCTTTCTCTCTTTCTCTCTCTGTCTCTCCAGGCATGGCACAAAGGAAAACTTAAAAGTCAAGGGTGGAGCAGGGACATGGATGGAGCTGGAAGCCATCATTCTCAGCAAACTAACACAGGAACAGAAAACCAAACACTGCATGTTCTCACTCATAAGTAGGAGCTGAACAATGAGAACACATGGACACAGGGAGGGGAACATCACACACCAGGACCTGTTGTAGAGGGCAAGGGAAGGGAGAGCATCAGGATAAATAGCTAATGCATGCTGAGCTTAATACCTAGATGAGGGGTTGATCTGTGCAGCAAACCACCGTCACACGTTTACCTATGTAACAAACCTGCATGTTCTGCTCATGTATCCTGGAACTTAAAATAAAAAAAGAGAGAGAGAGGGATTGCCAAAAATTAAAAAAAAGTCAATCATAATTCTTCATACTACTAATGAAAAATTAGAACTTGAAATAAAAATAACAGTACCATTTTGAATACTACCAAAAATACAAAGTATTTGGGTGTAAATATTATAAAATATGTGCAACATCTATATTCTGATAGCTGCAAAACAGTAATGAAAGCAATGAAAGAAGGCCTAAATGAATGAAGAGACATATATTGTTCATGAATGGAAGATTCACTATTATTAAGATGGCAATTATCACCAAACTGATATATAGATTTAGTGCGATTCCAATCAAAATCCCAGGCCAGGAGCGGTGGCACATGCCTTTAATCCCAGCACTTTGGGAGGCTGAGGCAGGAGGATTGCTTGAGCTCAGGAGTTTCAGACCAGCCTGGGCAACATGGTGAAACCCCATGTCTACAAAAAATACAAAAATTAGCTGGGTGTAGTTGTGTTCACCTGTAGTACCAGCTACTCAGGAGGCTCACCTGAACCTGGGAAGTCGAGGCTGCAGTGAGCCGTGATCATACCACTGCACTCCAGCCTGGGTGAGAGAATGAGATCCTGTCTGAAAAAAATAAAAATAAAAATAAATTTAAAAATCCTGGCAGGACTTTTTTGTAGAAATTGGAAAAGTAATTCTAAAATTTTTATGGAAATTTAAAAAAATAACTAGAATGGCAAAACAAATTGTAAGAAAAGTAGCAAAATTGGAAGACTCACACTACCAGATTTTCAGGCTTACTATATAAAGCTGGCAGTCAAGAGAATCTGCTATTAAAAAAGGATTAACATATAGATTAGTGGAACAGACTAGAATAGACCAATCCACATGTGGTCATTTGATTTTTTGACAAAGTCCCAAAGGCAACTTAATGGAGAAATGATAGTTTTTCTCAACAAATTGTTCTTGGACAATTGAATATCCCTAGGCAAATAAATGGATATACCTCAAGGCATGCATTACCCACTATAGAAATATTAACTCAACATAGATCTCAGGCCTAAATGTAAAGCCTAAAACCACAATACTTTTGGAAAAAAAAATAGGAGAAAATCTTCATAGCCTTAATTAGGTAAAGCTTTCTTAAATACAACACCAAAAACATGACCCATAAAAGAAAATATGATAAATAGGGCCTAATCAAAATTAAGAACTTCTGCCCTTTGAAAGACACTGTTTAAAAAATGAAAAGACCAGCCACAGACTGGGAGGAAATGTTTGACATTACATGTCAGGTAAAAGACTTGTTTCTAATGTATAAAGAACTTTTAAAACTCAATAAACAAACAACTTTTAAAATAGACAAAATATTTAAATGGGCACTTTATCAAAGAAGATATACAGATAACAAATAAGTCTATGAAAAGATGCTCAATGTCCTTAGTCATGAGGAAAATAGAATTTTGGACCAAAATGAGATAAAGCTACATACCGATTAGCATAACTTTATAAAAAAGCAAACTTGATGACAGGAAGCTTAGGTAAGGATGAGGTGCAACTGGAACTCTCATACCTTGCTATTGGGGATGCAAATGGTACAGACACTTATATTTTGGCATTTTCTCACTGTATGAGGCATTCTTGCATTGCTATAAAGAGATACCTGAGACTGGGTAATTTATAAAGATAAGAGGTTTAATTGGTTCACGGTGCTGCAGGCTTTACAGAAAGCATGGTGCTGGCATCTGCTCAGCTTCTAGGGAGGCTTCCGGAAACTTACAATCATGGAAGAAGGCAAAGGGTAATCAGGCATGTCACATGGTGAAAGAAACAGCAAGAAAGAGAGAATGGAGAGGGGGAGGTGCCATAGACTTTTAAACGACCAAATCTCATGTGAACTCAGAGCAAGAGCTCACTTATCATCAAAGGGATGGCTCAAGCCATTCATGAAGGATCTGCCCCCATGATCCAAATATTTCCCACAAGGCCCCACCTCCAACATTGGGGATTACATTTCAATAAGAGATTTCAGTGAGCATGGATATCCAAACTATCATTCTATCCCTGGCCCCATAAAATCTCATGTCCTTTTCATGTTGCAAAACACAATTATACCTTCCCAATAATCCCCCAAAGTCCTAACTCATTCTGGTGTAAACTCAAAAGTCCAAAGTCTCATCTGAGACAAGGCAAGTCCCTTCCACCTATGAGCCTATAAAATCAAAACAAGTTATTTCCTCCCAAGATATAATGGGGGTATAGGCATTTGGTAAACATTCTCATTCCAAAAGGGAGAAATCAGCCAAAGAAAGGGGCTACAGCCCCCAAGCAAGTTCAAAACCCAGCAGGGCAGTCATTAAATCTTAAAGCTCCAGAATAATCTCCTTTGACTCCATATCCTGCATCCAGGCACACTGGAGCAAGGACTGGGCTCCTAGGCAGCTCTGTACCTGCTGCTTTTCCATGCTGAGATTGCAAGTTACTGGTGGTTCTACCATTTCCACCTCTGGAGAGCTGCGGCACCCTTCCCACAGCTCCACTGGGTGGTACCCCACTGGGGACTCTGTGTGGGGACTCCAACCCCACATTTCCCCTTGGCAATGCCCTAGTAGATGTCTCTCTGGGGGCTCCACCCCTGCAGCAGACTTCTGCCTGGGTATGCAGGCTTTCTCATACAGCCTCTGAAATCTGGACAGAAGCTGCCAAGTATTCTTCACTCTTGCACTCTGCACACCTGAAGGCTAAACACAGCATAGAGGTTGCCAAGGCAGCAGGCTGAGCTGTATCTTGGTCCCTTTGAGCCAAGGCTGGAGCTGGAGCAGCCCAGATGTGGGGAGGAGTGGTCACAAGACTGCACAGGGCATAGAGGCCCTGGGCCTGGCCCTTAAAACCATTTAGTCCTTCTAAGCCTCAGGGCCTGTGATGGGAGGGGCTGCCTCTTAGATCTCTAAAATGTCTTTGAGGCCTTTTCCTCATTGTCTTGGATATTAGCACTTGGCTCCCTTTCAGTTATGCAATTATCTCTAACACATGATTGCTCCACAGCCTGTTTGAATTCCTCTACTGAAAAAGCTTTTTCTTTCTTTGCCACATGGCTAGGCTGAAAATTTTCCAAACTTTTATCCTCTGTTTCCTGTTTCCAACTGTTCCAAAATTCCAACTTTTAAGTCATTTCTTTCCTTGCACATCTGAACATAGGCTGTTGGAAGCAGCCAGGCTATATCTTGAACACTGTTGTTTAGAAATCTCCTCCACCAGCTCCTCTAGGTTGTCACTCTTTAGTTCTAACTTTCAACAGATCCCTAAGGCATGAACAAAATGCAGCCAAGCTCTTTGCATAACACACATGACCTTTGCTCCAGTTCCCAATAAGTTCCTCATTTCCACCTCAGCCACTGGACTTCACTGTCCATATCACTGTCAGCATTTTGGTCACCATCACTGAACCAGCTTCTAAGAAATTCCAAATGTTTCCTCATCTTCCTTTCTTTTCCTGAGCCCTCCAAACTCTTCCAACCTCAGCCTGCTAATCAGTTCCAAAGCTGCTTCCACATTTTCAGATATTTTTATATCAATGCCCCACTCCTTGGCACCAATTTGCTGTGTTAGGCCATTCTTGCATTGCTATAAAGAAATACCCGAGCCTAGATAATTTATAAAGAAAAGAGGTTTACTTGGCTCATGGTTCTGCAGATTTTACAAGAAGAATGGTGCTGGCATCTCCTCAGCTTCCAGGGAGGCCTCAGGAAGCTTACAATCATGACAGAAGGCAAACGGGAAGGAGGCATATCACATGGTGAAAACCAGAGCAAGGGAGAGAGAAAGAGTGGGCAGCAGGAGGTGCCACAAACTTTAAAATGACCAGATCTCATGTGAATTCAGAGTGAGAGCTCACTTATCACCAAGGTGTTGGCCCAAGCCATTCATGAGGGATCTGCCCCCATGATCCAAACACCTACCACCAGGCCCCACCTCCAACATTAAAGATTATAATTCAGCATGAGATTTGAGCTGGGACAAATATGCAAACTATATCACTCACAAAGTTAAATACATACTTAACATATGGCATAACAATCCCACTCCAAGGTATTAATACAAGTGAAATTAAAACTATATTCACATAAAAGCTGTGTATGAATGATATCACCACAAGGAATGGTGCAGTAAGGACTTTATGTAATAAATTTTTACCCCATTTTTAATTACAAAGCAAACAGACAAAAGACAAAGAAATACAAGACTTGAACAATACTATAAAGCAGCTATGTCTGTCACTGAGGAAGACAAATATCTATAGAACATTCCACTCAGCACTAGAAAAATGAAGTCTTCTTTTTTTTTTTTGAGACGGAGTCTCGCTCTGTCGCCCAGGCTGGAGTGCAGTGGCGCGATCTCGGCTCACTGCAAGCTCCGCCTCCTGGGTTCATGCCATTCTCCTGCCTCAGCCTCTCCGAGTAGCTGGGACTACAGGCGCCCGCCACCGCGCCCGGCTAATTTTTTGTATTTTTAGTAGAGACGGGGTTTCACCGTGGTATTGATCTCCTGACCTCGTGATCCGCCCGCCTCGGCCTCCCAAAGTGCTGGGATTACAAGCGTGAGCCACCGCGCCCGGCCTGAAGTCTTCTTAAATGTATGTGGAACATTCTCCAGGATAAACCAAAAGTTAGGCCATAAAATAATTCTCAGTAAATTAAAAAGGGCTGGCTGAAATCATACTAAGTATTTCTGAGGGAAGAGAGAGATCCTCTCATATTGTTTTATATTGTATTATACTCAGTACCTGTTTTAAGAAAAAACAAGGAAGTGAAACCAAAGACAGGCAGCCAGGTACCAGGCCCAAAATCAGGCCTGGGCCTGTCTGGCCTAAATATAGTAGTTAAAAATCAACTCATGACTTAGCAACCAAGGTTATCCATAGATTCCAGACATTGTATAGAAGAACACTGTGAAACTCCCTGCCCTGTTCTGCTTCTCTCTGACCGCTGGTGCATGCAGCCCCTGTCACGTACCCCTTGCTTGCTCAAATCAATCACGATCTTTTCATGTGAAATCTTTAGTGTCATGAGCCCTTAAAAGGGACAGAAATTGTGCACTCAGGGAGCTCGGATCTTAAGGCAGTAGCTTGCCAATGCTCCCAGCTGAATAAAGCCCTTCCTTCTACAACTCGGTGTCTGAGAGGTTTTGTCTGTGGCTCGTCCTGCTATGTTTCCTCTGACCATGATGGAATAAAATTAAAAATCAACAACAGGAAGAAATTTGGGAAATTCACAAATATATGGAAATTAAATGAAACACTCCTAAGTAATTAATAGATCAAAGAAGAAATTATAAGAGAAATTAGAAAATATTTTGAGATGAATGACAATGAAAACACATCATACCAAAATTTATGAAATGCAGATAAAACAGTGGAAAGAGGAAAATTTATAGCTCTAAATGCCTATATTAAAAAAGGAGATCCCCAAATCAATAACCTAGCCTCCACCTTAAGTCATAGCAATCCCAAAACCAGACCCAAAGCCAGCAGAAACAAAGAAATAATAAATATTGGAGTAGAAGTTAATGAAACCAAGATTTTTATTTTTATTTTTTTATTTATTTATTTTTTATTATTATTATACTTTAAGTTTTAGGGTACATGTGCACAATGTGCAGGTTTGTTACGTATGTATCCATGTGCCATGTTGTTTTGCTGCACCCATTAACTCGTCATTTAGCATTAGGTATATCTCCTAATGCTGTCCCTCCCCCCTCCCCCCACCCCACAACAGCCCCCCGAGTGTGATGTTCCCCTTCCTGTGTCCATGAGTTCTCATTGTTCAATTCCCACCTATGAGTGAGAACACGTGGTGTTTGGTTTTTTGTCCTTGCGATAGTTTACTGAGAATGATGTTTTCCAGTTTCATCCATGTCCCTACAAAGGACATGAACTCATCATTTTTTATGGCTGCATAGTATTCCATGGTGTATATGTGCCACATTTTCTTAATCCAGTCTATCGTTGTTGGACATCTGGGTTGGTTCCAACTCTTTGCTATTGTGAATAGTGCCGCAATAAACATACGTGTGCATGTGTCTTTATAGAAGCATGATTTATAGTCCTTTGGGTATATACCCAGTAATGGGATGGCTGGGTCAAATGGTATTTCTAGTTCTAGATCCCTGAGGAATTGCCACACTGACTTCCACAATGGTTGAACTAGTTTACAGTCCCACCAACAGTGTAAAAGTGTTCCTATTTCTCCACATCCTCTCCAGCACCTGTTGTTTCTTGACTTTTTAATGATGGCCATTCTAACTGGTGTGAGATGGTATCTCACTGTGGAAACCGAGAATTTTTAAAACAGAGAAAGTCAGTGACACCAAAAGTTTGTTCTTTGAAAAGATTAACAATATTGACAAAATCTTTGGCTAAACTGATGGGAAAAAAAGAGAAGACTCAAATTACTAAATAAAATCAGAAATGAAAAGAGGAGACATTATTGCTGACTTCTGAAAAATAAAAAGGATTTTAAGGGAATACTGTGAACAATTGTATGCCAACAAATTAGATAATCTAGATGAAATGGAAGTAGATTGAAGTCCCTAGATCTGGCATGTGTCCCTAGATTAGGCAATGTTCTCTTAGATATAATCTCCAAAGCACAAGCAACAAAAGAAACAATAGGTAAATTGGGCTACATCCAAATTAAGAACACTTGTGCTACAAATGATACCATCAAGAAAGTGAAAATACAGCTCTCAGAATCTACAAAAGGGGAGAATATATTTGCAAATCATAAATATGATAAGGGACTTGTATCTAGAATGCATAAAGAACTCTTAGCATTCAACAATAAAATGACAAATTCTGCAATTTAAAAATTGGCAAAAATTTGAATACACATTTCCCCAATTAAGATATGCAAATGGCCAATGAGCATATAAAAATGCTTAACATAATTTAACCATTACTGAAATTCAAATATTTGAATTTCACAATATTTCACATCCGCTAGGATTGCTAGTGTGAAAGTTAATTATTCAAATTGGGTCATTCTTGTCATACCCAAATAAATCAGTCAAGGGGGCTATGGGGAAAAAGCCCTGGGAGCTCGTAGCACCTGCTTCAAGAATTAAATCTTCCACAAGCCCAGGTGCCTAAATGGCCTGCTGTAACTCCAAGAACAGCTTTACCTAGCAGCTGCTGAAACAACCTGCTGGGACCCTAACACTGGTTTTACTTACCACCATCACTCACTAATCAGAGCTAGCAAGAAGCTTGCTATCTCCCAAAAGCTTCTCTAGTGCAAATGAACTTTCTTTCAAAACAATACAGAATATGTCTCTTTCTAATAAAATTTCCAACATTCTCTTTGGGACATGCTGAGGACCACTTGGTCTGTGTGTGTGCCCTGAATCGCAATTCTTGTTTTCCAAATAAAACATTTTAAATGTAAAGATTCATCTCTATAGTTCATTTTACTTAGACACTAGAATCAACAAAACAGACAATAACAAGTATTGACTCAGATGTGCAGAAATTGGAACCCTCATACATTGCTGGTGGAAATATAAATTGGTACAGCCACGCTAGAAAAAAAAATGGGCAGTTCCAACAAGTTAAACGTGGAATTATCCTAAGAGCTATCAATTCCACCCAAAGTGAATTGAAAACGTGTTCATACAAAATTGTACATGAGTGTTCACAGCAGAATTATTCGTAATAGCTATAAGTAAACAACCTAAATATCCATCAACTAATGAATGAATAAACAAAATGTGGTGTGCCTATACAATGTAATATTCCCAGCTATAAAAAGAAACAAAGTAGTGATATATCTCCAACAGTGATGAAACTTGAGACAAGCTAAGTGACAAAAGCCAGACACAAGATGCCATATATTTTGTGAGTGCACTTATATACTGAAAGAGGAAAATCCATAGTGACAGAAAATAGATTAGTGGTTGCCATAGGCTGGCAGCAGAAGCAAATTGGGAATAAGTGCTAATGGATATGGGGTTCTTACTGGTGTGAAAAAAGTGTTCTGGGATTAGATAATGATAATGGTTGCACAATTCTCTGAATATACAAAAAATTACTGAACTCTACACTTTAAAATGATGTATTTAAAGGCATGTGAGTTATAGCTCAATTTTTAAAAACTATGTGTGAGTGTTTATAGTGGGTTCATTTTTTGGTAAGCCAAATAAGGAAGAGGAGGGGCAAGGGAAGAAAAGATCAGGAGAACAACTTCAAGTTCCTCAAATGGGGAATGGATAAACAAACTCACACATTCATACAATGGAATACCCTTCAGCAATGTAAAAAAGAATGAACTACTGAAACACAATGACATTTGTGTATATCAAATTCATTATATGAAGTGAAATAGCCAGACTCGAAAGACTGCATACTGTATAATTTCATTCTGTGACGCTCTCAGAAAGACAAAATCATGGGGATAGATTACAGATCAGTGGTTGCTTGTAGCTGGGATGGTTGTAGTGGCTGACTACAAAGGAACATGGGGTACACTTTGGGGGTGGGTGATGGAACTCTTCTATTTCTTCATAGTTTTGGTGATGATTACACAACCGCCTACATTTGCCAAAACTCACAACTGTGTACACTAAAAAGGGTAAATTTTGCTTTCTGTGCATTATATCTTAATTTTAAAATGGGTTGTTTTTTCCTTAATGCCTTAGAATCCTTACATGTTGGCACAGGGAGTAATTTGAGTACTGCGTAGGTTTCACACTATAAATATATTTGAATCTGTTTATCTAGTCCTTAATTGATGGTCACTGAGGTTGTTTCTTTTGTTCATTTTCTTTCCTTTTCTTGCTATTATAGCATTGCGTCAGTAAATATTCCTGTACTTGCTTTCCTATGCCATGTGTTTTTATTTCACTGAGACACACATGTAAAAATGGAATTCCTAGGTCTAGTTTTGCAGAATACGGACAATCCCTGGAGATTTTCTGCCAAGTGGCAGCCTGGAGCCTTCCTGTACAGTGCGGTATGGGGTTGAATGCTGAGTACTAGTGCTCAGCCTTTCGTTTTGTAAGTTAGTTGCTTTTTGGTCTCAGAGACTTGTCTCCAGCATTATTTCTCTGTTTGGTGGGTTGAACTGGCTGATACATATCCCTTCCGTGGCTCATTTATCTTGATTGCCAGCAATCCTCCCTTTCAGGAGGCAGCCGACAGATGTGATTCTAAAGCTATGCAGGATTTCTTTGGCAGAAATATTAATATTTTTAAAGCAATACTGGACAACCTTAGTTACCATAATCAATGGCCTGCTTTACTTTGCATGGATGATTGCTGCAGTGTGTGTGTGTTTGTGTGCGTGTGTGTGTGTGTCTAATTGAAAATCCCCAGGAAAGAAAAGCAGTGGTTTCCCACAGTAATGTAAATACTATATTTTAAAAATACATTGTTACCTACGGACTCTTGAAACTAGCAGGGATCCACTGGACTCATAGGGAAGGAACCACAGATAAGATACTCACTGTGGAATTCTCAGTGGCTAGCAGTTCCCGGCATGGAGTCAGTATGCCCTAAGTGTTGAATAAACAATCCCCCCAGGCATTCAGTCTGGGCCAGCCTGTTCATTACAGCATTTATCCTCCCAGGCTTTGTAATTAGACAGGACAGCTTCCACAGCTCTTTCTCCACCCCAGCGTTCTCTTCTGAGCCCTAGAGCTGCATGTCTGTTGCCTACCAGACCTCTCCACTGGGATGGTCCATCTACACCTCAACTACCATGTGCTTAAAACTGGACATGGC
Source organism: Hylobates moloch (assembly GCF_009828535.3). NCBI lineage: Eukaryota > Metazoa > Chordata > Mammalia > Primates > Hylobatidae > Hylobates > Hylobates moloch. The sequence continues at coordinate 9,578,414 of NW_026652291.1, read as the reverse complement.
TTCCCCACTCTGCTCCTCCTCCAGCATCCTCACCTTGCGAAAGAATGGGCAAAACTGCCCACTTGCTTGGCCAAACCAGAAACCTGGGCATTTTCCTTCTATGTCACCTCCTACATCTAATCAATCCCCAGTCCTAGTGAGTAGGCTTCCTAATTTTCTCTCATAAATGTCTCTGGAAATTGCTGACTGCTATCCATCCCATGATCACAGCCACATCCAGACTGTGCCCGAGAATGACTATAAGCTTTTCCCAGCTGATCTCTTAACTGGTGCCTTCCTTAATGTCATTCTCCTATTAGCAGAAGTGTTATCTTTTGAAAGAAGCCTGATTAACACCCCACAACACCATTCTTGGAATAAAGTCCTGACTCCATGTGGCTTCCCAGTCTGCCATGATCTGTCCCTTGTCTACCTCTCCAGTCTCACTCCACACCCCTGTCCTTCCTCTCCTTCACCTTCACCTAATAATCTTTCTGGTCTCAATTAGGTATTTCTTTCTCCCATAAGCTTTTGCTGCCCCCTAAGTTAGGTTATTTGCCTGCCCTCTGTGCCTCTGTAATGTCTGGCACATTCTAGCTCTTTTCACAACATATTTTGATCACCTATTTAGTCATTTGGTTCTTCCATATGGTGATCATGAGCTCTGTAAGGAAAGAGGGCATAAATGTGTTCTTAGTCATTTGGCCTCCAGAAGTGACTACAATTTCTCTCAGTGTAAGTAATAGGTAGTAATTGGAAAAGGAGGACAAGGAAAAAGAGGGAGAAAAGGACAACAGTGGAGAATAGGGAAGAGAAGGAGGAGAGAGAGAGAAGGAGAATGGGGAGAAAAAGGTGCTCAAAATATTTGTTGAATGCAGGATAGATGGGTGGATGGATGAGTGGGCAGATGGATAAATGGATGGATAGATGGATGGATGGATGGATGGATGGATGGATGGATGGATGGATGGACAGATGGATAGCTGGGTGAGTGGATGGATGGATGGATGGATGGATGGATGGATGGGCGGATGGATGGATGGATGGGTGGGCAGATGGATGGGTGGATGGGTAGATGGATAGATTAATGGATGCCTGGCAGATCTGGGATTTGAATCTCTGATTGGCCGCCTTATCTTTGGAATGTGATGATCTCTGATGCTACCCATGGATACAGAGGTTTCTCCTTCCTCTGGCTATCTGGTAGACCACACTTCCTGCCTCCATATGGTAGATGGGGCCATGTAGCTATTTATTGTCAATGAGTTGTGAGAAACGATCTATATCACTTTTGTCCCAGAGAAGTGTGAGGTCTTCTAATGTTTCTTTCTCTCTTACATGGCAACTGACAACACTCAAGATGGTGGTTGCTCCCATCAGCCTGGGTCTTGGAATTCTGCCCTCTCCTCCTCCTTCTCTTTCTCCTCCTTTTCCTCCTTGAGTACAGTAAGCAGAACTCCCCTTCCAATTTGCTGTGAATATACAACATGAATGAGAAATACCATTTGATATTTTAAGCAATTGAGACTTTGCAGTTGCTTACAGCGTAACCCATCCTATCCTCATTGATACAGAGTCTGAGAGAAGTGGTTAGCCTTTGTGAATCAAAATATTTTCTGTAAATGAGAATAATAATAATACAACCATAGGATTGAATAATGCAATTCTATATGGTATATAACCAAGCACCTTTGCTGCTCCACCCTCCAGGGCTTTCTCTCCAAGGGGTGCCATCAGCCCAGGTTACCCTTGGGAAGCCAGTCTCTTGGTTCCGAATCCTCCAAAACTTCTCTGAGATATCAAAACTCTGCTTCCCCAGCTCCAATCAACCTGTTGTTAATGTACCGTCTGACCCCTCTTTCCCTAGCCTATCAATTTTATCTGCTTTTGTCCAGAAACTAGCTCTTACATCACCCTGCATTCTTCTAAATTTTGTTGTTTGTGTGATACTTTTTCTGTATTGAGTCCTTCAGGTTTTGACCCTTAATGTTCAACGGTAAACTTTTGTAACTTCAACAAAATACTTGCTTTTACAATTGATTGAAACTTTGTCTTTCACAACTGTTGTGTTGGCTAAGAGTATAAAAATAATATACATAGAAACACAATTGACAACTTCGTTCTCTCAAAGGTTGGCCATTCCCCTGAGGCTGTAAGCCTCTGCCACCTAGTACACTTTTAGTGTTGGAATGATTGTGGGCAAAAAGGAATTACCTAGAATTAAAAAATATATGTGTCAATACTTTGAAATGTTCTCCTCACATCCTATTTTGGAGCAGAAGAATAAATAATGTGAACTACACTGAGAACCTGAACGCTGAACCTGCCATGGATATCTCAGAGGGCCGCTCAGCTGCCAACTCCATCTCTGAGTCTGGGCCAGTGGGACCAAAGTCTGAGAAGGACCTGGAAAATATTGGCTCTTTGCCTTCATTAGTCACATGAGTACCTCTACCATCTGTGGTCACTACATCTGCCACATCAAGAAGAAGGGCAGATGGGTGATCCACAACCACCAGAAAGTGGGTGCCTCTGAAAAGCCACCCAAGGACCTGGAATACATCTACTTCTACCAGAGAGTGGCCAGCTAAGAGCCTGCCCTTACCCCTATGTAGCGTGAGGGCAAGGGAAGACCACCTAGCATGAAGGAGAGGAACTGAGGGATGGACTTCAGCCCCCCTACTCTGTAACCTTTTTCCTTTTGTCCCCAGCAGCAGGGAAGAAGCTGCAGGCCATGAGAGAATGACCACGCAAAGCAGAGGAGCATTTGATAGACTCTGGGGATGGAGCAGGAAGGGGACAGGAGGGACGAACCACTGATCCATAAGGAGACTTTCTTGCTTTCCCTGCCCCTGGAATCCACAGTGCTCTGCTTCTCTCCATCACCCTGCCCAGCCCCCTGGCATGGAGGGAAGGGAACTTGTTTGTGTGCGTGCATGGGTGTAGCTTCGCGCATCCCTTCCAGGGGAGGGAGCATCGTGCCTTCCCTCCTGCTTTGTGTTTGCCCTCTGTGTGGTTGGACAAGGAGGGGGTGATATGGTTTGGCTGTGTCCCCACCCAAATCTCATCTTAAATTGTAATCTGAATTGTAATCCCCATGTGTCAGGGGAGGGGCCTGGTGGGAGGTGATTGGATCATGGCGGTGGTTTTCCCCATGCTGTTCTTTTGACAGTGAGTGAGTTATCACCAGGTCTGATGGCTTTATTAGGGGCTCTTCCCCCTTCACTCGCTCTCTCTCTCCTGCCACCATGTAAGACATGCCTGCTTCCCCTTCTGCCGTGATTGTAAGTTTCCTGAGGCCTCTCCAGCCATATGGAACTCTGAGTCAATTAAACCTCCTTTCTTTATAAATTACCCAGTCTCAGGAAGTTCTTTATAGCAGTGTAAACATGGACTAATATGGAGGGATATGAGGAAAATGGGGACCCCCCCCTTGCCTTTCTACCTCAGTCTTTCTGCCACCCTGTCTCCTGTTTGTCCTCTCTGGAAAATGCCAAAATACACAATGTGAATAAAAGTGCAATGGCTAAAATTAATAATAATAGCATGAGCTCCACACACACATAATGGACAGGGAAGCCTGATGCATGGGCTAAGATATTCAGTTCTGATGACCGTCATCACAATAGCAGGTCCATTTCTTATTCTGTCTTCAATTATGGAAGAAAAACTTAAACTTGATAAAATTTAATTCACTGACTTATTTTTTTCCTAAGAATTAGGATGTGCTAGAGATATGTAACTGCAAGGCATAGAAAACTACTCAAGTGAGCTCAAATACAAATGGACTTACGGAAATGGCAGTAGGAAGCTCATGGATATCAGGCATAGGGAGTCTCTGAGACTGAAAGGTGTCCACTCCTGCTGCCCACTGGCTCACGCACAGACGTGGTGGATCTGTGGTTGAGGGCAACACTCAACTCAGCCTCGTGGATCAAGTGGTTGAGGGCAACATTGAGGGATGGGGGAATAATTAGACAGAAGAAGCCTGCACTCCAGCAACTTTGCAGAGTACAGCTCAGCAAACCATGTTCTCCACAGTGTGGAATGAACAGATGTGCTGCCCCAGTCGGCAGGTCCAAGAGGGTATTTATGATGATAACACAGGCTCACTTGGATTGAATGCATCAGTAGATTCCCCAAAGTGATGATATTCAGCTTGGGAAACAACTAGCTAATTCGCATAGTAATCCATCACTGGAAATCAAGGTCATTGCCCTGGGATTCTGTCTCCTGCTGCCAGGCCTCTCTTTGGAGAGAAGGCAGGATGCCCATGAAACCTGTCTGTGCCCCATTAAGTGGCAGGGTACCACTCCCAGGGCAATGCAAGGTGGAGCCCCTCTGGCAATGCCAATGGCTCAAACACTCATGTTCATGCTCACCCTTCTCAACCAGGTGATGGCAAGATTGGTTTACATATATGGAATGTAAGACAAAGATCTCCCTGTGGAGGAGCTGAGGATAGTGATGATTTGTGGTGGCCTGGATATTTACTTGGGGCATCTGTCTTTAGGACACCCTGAGCCAAAGACTGGGAAGTGAGTCAGGCAGCCTGTATGCCTTAAGGTCACTGAAAAGATCTAGGACTTGGAGCTCATGAACAAATAAAAAAAGTAAATCAATTAACTATTAAACTAACAACAATAATAGCTTTTTTTGAGCATGGCCTATGTGCAGGTACTGAAACAGGCACTTTTATTTAATTTCATGACAACCCTATGATGTACCATCACTGTGCTCACTTTACAATTGAGGAAACTCTTTGAAGTCCAGGTCTTGAGATGTTTCCTCTTTAACATCTGGGAGCAGGCATATAGCCATGCCACATGTCAAATCTCAGCACTGCGTGTTCATAAAATGTGGAAAATTCCCTATGCCTTTGGACATCCTTCTTCAACCAGAGAACTCTTTTTTAAAAAATCTATATGCCAGGTATAAATACCACCCCTGCCTCCCACACGCACATATCAGCACAAAATATCACATTTAGAAAATAAAATTTTAAAACATCAAATCAGATCCAGCTCTGAGTTGCTCTCATAAAAGTTTCTGAAAAGCCTAATATCTAACACTGGAGGATTCCCTCCCACCTCCTTCAGTTAAACCAGAAACCCCAAAGCTTACTCAGACCCTAAAATTGGGAGAGATACCTGCACTCCCCTCCGTGGTACCTGTGTTCACTATTCTCATCCTCAGTGGCTGTTTGTGGGAACAGAGTCCAGCCATCCTCCACTCCAGGACACCCTAAATCAGCCCCTTTCCAAGCTCAAGACCACTCCATGCCCCTTCTCAAAGCTCAGAAACAGACTTTTTCTTTTACGAGAAGAATAAGCTTAGTCATGAAAAACACAAAGTTATTAAATCTCTTTGGAGCAAGAGAGCCTCCAACTTGGAACTGAAAGCCTGGCTGCCCATCATATTGGTGTAAGGATGGACAAATTCCTTTTCACTTTTCCTGAAGAGTCCTCAGCAGTCAAAGAAGCCAGACATCAATTAATTTCTCAAACACATATTCAGTCACATCTGTATTACCCACTGAACTTCTTTGAACAAAGTATATTGTAGCAAAAAATAGAATGGTTGAAACTGGGGCCCACTGTTTGCATCTAACGGATGAGAGTCAGAGACGAAGAATTACTCCCAAGGTCTCTGAGCTACCAGAGAAGCTCATCAGTCCCAAGTGTTGCCAGATTCTAGGCTCAGAAAACCAACAGTTACTAGATATTGGTTTCTAAATATCAATCCCACTAAAAGAAACCAAGTCTCCTTGGAAGAATGACTGGTCCCCAGGCTGAGACAGAAAAAGTATGACATGGGCCTATAACGTCCAATTGCGTCTGAAAAGTAAGTAAGTTCTCAAAAAGAAAAATGATGGGAACATATAAAAAGGACACAGAAACCAACTTGAATCAATTTGAATGGCCAGATTTGACAATGTGAGCATTAGAATAATGATTCTTCTTGCAAACTCAATTGTGTCCCCAAATACTTATGTCAAAGCCCTAATCCCCAAGGTGATAGCATTTGGAGATGGGGCCTTTGGGAGTTGATTTGGTTTAGATGAGGTCATGAGGATGGGGCCATCATGATGGGGTTAGTGCCCTTGAAGAACACACCACAGAGCTTGCTACCTCTTTCTCCACCACATCAAGACACAGTGGATGGCGTCACCTGCAACTCAACCATGCTGGCGCCTTCATACTGAACTTTCAGTCTCTAGAACTGGGAGAAAATTAATTTCTGATGTTTAAGCCACCCAGTCTATGGTATTGTATTATGGCATCACCAGCAGACTAAGACAATAGTAAGATTGTTGTTCGTTGAATAAAATAAGAATCCAAGAGTTCATACAGGTAGGAAAGGAAACCTCTTTTTTCCCCCTTGGTCCAGAGAGAGTATTTCTAGACTCTTCTTGGAATATGTCTATCCCTGGTAGACTGTGAGATGTAATCACTGATAGTTCTAAAGTAACCACCACGGTTGAGAAGCTGGGATATGGGGAAGTTGTCAACTTGACCTAACCACTCTGTGTGACTGTTGGCAAGGTTTTCAGAAGAAAAGCAGAGTTTTTAGAGGAAAAAAAGGCCAGCGTGGGTGTGAGGCAGGCAAAAACAACAGATGTCAACTACATCCTGCCATCTGACTGTCCAACTTCCATATACCAGTCTTCCAACACCCTCAAAAATGCCTGCACCTAACAGGATGCAACAAATCATGTATGACCAAAAACTGCCCTCTCTCCTACCCCAAATAAAGACAACCTAAAGTCATGTTCATATCCATATCCAATTCCACAAAATGGGCAAATTTCACTAATCTCCATTAGATCTGAATGTAGTTTCTCGAGGTTCAGCAACCTATGGCTGAACTCCTCCCCCACTCAGCCTATCTCTTGTACAACAGTGGAGAGAGAATAAAAAAGAAAAATTGCAAGAAAAATCCCTTTGGGAAAAGAGGAAACAACATAAGACTGTCACTTCACATTGTTTAGCTTATGCATAGCCGCTAGGAGTTCCTCCTGGCAATGGATTAGTTCCTTGCTTAGCCATGTTTGGCTGCCCCTGTTTCTGCTCTCTGGGGAGATCCCCCTGAGCTGCTGACCTTTACTGCTGGATCATGAAGGTTGCTCCTTTGACAGTTACATGCCTTTGGCAATCCAATTCTTGTTGGTGTAGGCTCAAAACTTCATCATTGTCTTGGGGGTTGAGTAACTCAGGCTTTTAATTCCCATGATTGGGATTTCTCCAGAAGTCCAGTAAATTGCAAACTCATTAAGATTTTGGTCTATTATGTCTGGACAACTCCAGGGACCAGCACCCAAAGCTAGAAGTCTGTTTGAAGTCTAGTCCTTGCATGCAGGTTGTGCACAGCTTGGGAAGTTCTACAGATTAGAAGCAGGCCTCCCTCTGTTCTCTCTCAACCCCGATCATCCCTCAACAATGTGGCCACCACCTTGTTTAGGCAACCTAACAAAGTGTAGAGAGGTGAACTTTGTCACCTGCTCTGTGCCCAGGCTAAATCCCAGTGATGTCTTTTTCTGGAGCAAATCTCACCCTGGTGGTTGGCACACATGGGACGTGAGATTGATACTTGGAGGGGTTGGAGTGTGAGGTGGATGTCACGCTTTTCCAGGATCCTACATGTCTTGCTCTGTTTCTTTCCCCTAAATTAACCTGATTAAGGAATAGAGCTGGTTTTTCTAATTCTGTAAGGAGGAAGATCATCTGACTCTCAGTCAACTTGGATTATTGGCCAGAGACCAAATAAAGCCTCTTGTAGGAAAGCCAAATTTTATTCTCTCTCACCACTTGGATGTGCCAGCTCCCATCAAAGCTCATCTCTTTCTTGTAAGGATTTACTGAAGTATGTAAGAAGCAGCCAGCATGCTCCAAGATCCTTTTACCTGCCATGTCTTTTAAAGTTCAATACCAGTCAGCACGGGGCCCCAGTCCCAGGACAAGCAAGCAGCTCTCAGCCAGCTGATTTGCTCCTGCATAACAGGGAAGGCCAACTTCTCATCTGCAGTGAGAGAAATCCTCATCACTCTCGCACTAGTCCCATTCAGCTGATCCTTCATTCCAGGTTCTATCACTTGCAACGCCCCACTTCTGCTACCAACTTTAACACTGAAGTAAGAGTTTTTGGTTGCAGGAGACAAAAACTCTAATTTATTTTTTCTGGTAACTGAAAAGTCCAGGGATCGTTATGCCTTCAGGCCCTAAAGGATCCAGATGCTCAAATGCTGCTACTGGAAACTCTCTCTTGATCTCTCAGCTCTGCTTCCCTACAGGTTGGCTTTGGTGGGAAGATGGCTGCTAGCAGTTTCCCATTTATAGCCTATCAGGTTAGCAACTTCTCAGACAGACAGTTTCTCTTTCCAGTCAAAACTCCAAGGCTCACTCTCATTGGACCACCTTGGGATCATGTGTCTTCCCCTGAGTAAAATCATCCATGGTGATGGAGAATAGGATTAGCCCCAGCTAAACCCCTTGGACAGAGTTGTTGACAGGGAAAACTGGAGCACAGTAACCAGAGGAGGAAGAATGAAGACTGGACAGGCACAAACAACACGTCCACCATAAGGTGCCAGACTTACTTGGTAGCTGTACTTGGAGAGCACAAAAAGGGAGGGAATGAACACTTTTGGAACATCTACTATGTGTCTTTCTTCTGCTTATTTTTTTGACATAAAATTTTTAGCACCTATTATTACAAATAATAGTGACAGCTAATTCATATATAGCCTTCTTGTTTACTTGGCTTTACACTATTAATTCATTTAATCCTCACAAATCCACAAAGTGAGGACTATAATTCTTATCCTAATTTTACAGAAAACTGAAGCACAGAGCATAAGCAAATTGCTCAAGATTAGACTCTATGAATTGTCGAGTTTAGCATCTCTTTTCATTTCCTGGGGCTACTGCAACCAAGTATCACTAACTGGGTGGCTGAAAACAATAGAAATTTGTTCTCCACACTTCTGAAGGCCTGAAGCCCCCAATCATGATGTCAGCAGGGCTGTGCTTCCCCAAGAATCTGAGTGGAACCCTTCCTTGCCTCTTCCCTGCTTTCGGTGGTGGCCAGCAGGCCTAGGCATTCCTCGGCTTACAGCGACATCAGTCCCCTCTGCTTTCATCAGCATGCGTTGTTCTTCTTGTGAGTCTCTGTGTCTCTTCTCCTCTTTTTATAAGGACATGAATCATATGAGATTAGGGCCCACCTTAATGATCTATGTTAACTTGGTAACCTCTGCAAGATCCTACTTCCAAGTAAAGTCACATTCAACAGGTTCTAGGGGTTTGGACTTCAACATATCTTTTTGGGACATGCACAACAGCATCTAGGCCAGACTGGTTCCAGAATCCTTGCTCACCTCTAGCCCCAGTCTAAGAGACAGCTACTGGGTCCCAGTGGTGAGCAAGCCAGGAGCCTATCTTCCAGGGACTTGCAGGGTGTAGGGAGATGTATCTGGTACGTAAGCAATGAGTGCTCCAAGGAGGGTGGGCACAGAAACCGAGTACCCACTGAGCCCCAGCAGGTTCTGAAGGAAGGGATGTCTTCACGGAGCCATGAAGGAGGAGGAGGATGAAGCAGAAGGAGAAGGAGAAGGGAGAAATGTGCTCTAGGAGGAAGGGATGCCTTGGGCAAAGGCTGAGGGTGCAGAGGGAACGTGGCTTGTTTGCAGAGGACAAATTAGTTCAAAGAGATGGCAAAGAGGAAAATGAAAAAGAGGAGTTAAGAGGCCAGAGGGAGGGCAGAACTGGAAGCGTTGGGGCAGCCATGCTGAGGAGCTCAGACATCAAGACGTCAGGACATCATGTCCTAGGTGATGTGAGGAGCATCGCAGGGCAAGTGAGGGGCTCAAACAGAGGCACTGAGATTGCAGTCCAGTCCTGGCTGTCCTGGGAGGTCAGTGGTGTTGGCTCCATTCTACACAATGTAGAAAGAAACAGAGGCTCCCGAGATTAAGTTGCTAGGTCTGGGCAGAGGCAGGATCTGGGCCGAGCTCTCACCCTGCAAGGTTCCTAAGGGACTCAGCTTACTCCAGGGAGCAGTGGGACATTGAGGCAGTGGCCATCGCCTGCCCAGATGCTGAGTTCAAGGCCTGTCCTTCCACTCATGAGCTAGGTGACATTAGGGAAGTTGCTCCTCCTCTCCGAATGCACACACCTTGCCCTGGCCTGGGCTGCCTTGCAGGGCTGCTCTGGGGAGTAACTATGTGATGGGTGCTAAGGGGCTGGGAAAGTCAACATACAGGGAGACAAGAGCAGGCTGGAGACCACGTGATCACTGTCATCATTATTGTTGTTGTTCTGCAAGATGATGGGATGTGGCTGCCCTGGGCAGGCAGAGCTGCAGGAAGAAGTATCTTACAATTTGCTTCTTGCATCACCACCCTGCTGCCCTCCCCAGCAGAGCTGCATGTTCCCCCATTATTTCCTCCCAGTGCATCAGCACTTTAATTAAAATGAGTTCATCAGACTCTTTGAAGGTGCAGCCAACAAAGGAAGCAAAAACAGCAATTGCCTTCTGGGGATGGTGCCTGGAGGTTTGCAAGTTTCCTGTGAAGAAAAGCAAGTGTGGGTGGCATGGAAGGATTTAGCTGGGGCTTTGGGGAGGAGACACTTTCCTCTTGGCATGTGGGAGAAGCTGGCAGGCATGCAGCAGGGGTTGGGATTGGGATTTCTGAGGGGGGTGTGGGATTCTGAGGGTGAGCGTTCACATCCCAGCTCCCAGTAAAGGTGTTGAGTCCAGGCCTGGGATGCCAGGGTAGAGGGGGCTGTCATCTTCCTTAGAGAGCAAAACGAGCATGGCTGCATTTGAAATGGCTCTGTTTTGTCTGCTTGGGAAATGAGGGCTTTATTCTGGTTAGAATTGCCTGTGCCTGGCTCCCTTGCTGGAGCACTTTGTCTGTTCCCTCTGCTTACGAGTCCCAAACCAGTCATCCTCGAGGGCCACGAAGCCAGCCTAGCCCCCTCCAGCCCTCCTGCACCCCAGCCCAGCCTCAAAGATGAGCTGTGCTGTGAATGGACTATGCCAGTGCTTGTCAACAGAAACAGAATGCAAGCCATCTGTACGATGTAAAATGTTCTAGTCACCACTTTAAAAACATTAAAAAGAAATGGGTGAAATTAAATTTAATTATATTCCCTTTAGCCCAGTATATCCAAAGTATTGTCATTTCAACATGTAATTAATATTAAAAATCATTAATTTTTTTAGACTAGGTCTTAGAAGTCGTGTATTTTACACTTCCATCTCAACTTGGACTTGCTGTGTCTCAAGGGCTGAGCAGCCACATGTGGCTGATGGCCACCGTATTGGACAGTGCAGTCTGCACTGTGTTTTAATGTTGGGTGTGGCCTTGTTTCCATTCATCAACTTGGTTCATTTTTCTCCTGTGGAACTGTGGTCCAGGAAGGTATATTCACCCCCGGGGACCCTGGCACAATGCCTGGCTCTTGGTAGGAGCTTAGTAATTGCTTTGGAGTAAATGAGTGATTGCATATGAGGGTTCCTCTGCTCTCACATTAAGAAATCACGCTAGAAAATGTGGACTTTTAATTCTCCAGGTGTAGCAATGGCCAGGGCATCCTGCTCCTAGTGCCTTTTTCTTTCCCAAGCTGCAGAAACCTGGCACCAATGAGGAAACTGGGGCCAACAGGTGAGCTTCTGTCCATCTGAAAATCACTCATTATAACTCTTAGCCCTGATGGGTGTGCATGGACAAAGGAAAGCAAGTGGCGCCATTGAGATGGGCAGAGGGAGATGTTTACCTTCCGCATTCTTCTGCCTACTTTCATCCATCCACTTACCCAGCCATAGATGCTTATGAGCTCATCAGTTTGTTCCTTCGTGAAGCACTTTCAGAGCACTCCATTTAAGCCCAATGTCTCCAGGTGCTGGCATGTTTCATGGATAAAGACAAAGCCATCCTGCCTCTTTCTCTGTAATCCTCTGGTGCACTTGTTCTAGCAGAACATTTGCTAAAACTAGAACAAACATAAGCACATGAGCAATTCCTGCACACAGTGGGCCCCTCCCTCCCACCCCGGTCTGTAACCTTCCTTCTATACTTCCACTGACAGAGTGCCTACTCTGTGCCAGGTATGGCGCTAGGCACTCTTACCACCATTTCATTCAGCCCTCCACTTTTACAGATGAAAAAGCTTGTCTCAAAAAGGGTAAGTCGCTTGCCTGATGTCATCAGCTAGCAGGGTCAGAGCCAAGATGCAAACCTGATTCTTCAGCCTCCCAAATAGGCAACTTTTGGCCATACTTCAGCTGCTTGTCACTGCTGTTGAAACTCTGCCACTCTGGCCACCCCTTCCAGGAACACAGTGCTCAGCACATAGTAGGTGCTCAGGAAACACGTATTGGATAGATAAATGGAATACCTGCTGAATAAAAGAATGAATAGGTGAAGGAATGGATTAATTCTGCCTCACTTTATAATTATTTCTGTTTTTGCATTGGTCTGACTAAAATATAGATACAATAGCATAGAAGACATTGGGACTTTAGACTCATCTGGGTCTGGTTCAAATCCTGGATTTGCCCATATTTGCTCAGTGACCCGAGCAAGTTAACCTTTCTGAGCCTCCATTTTTTGTAGTTTACTGTCCATCTTGTGTGTGGCATAGTGTGATATGCTCAGTAAATTCTTATTAAATTTGAATTGATTTAAATTGAATCAAATTGAGTTGAATTGCAATTTCATAGCAGAGTCCTAGGGAGCCCTAGAAAAGAGAAGTCTTAATTTGGATTGGGAGAGAGATGAGTGGTCATCAGACTCACCTGGAAAACTTGTGAGATCCACGTTACACAGCTCCCCTTCCGGAGAACCTGGTTCAGGAGAAATCAGTGTTTTAACAAGGTCCCCTGGTGATCCAGATATCCAGATACTAGGGTCCAGGGGTCACCTTCTCCAAAGTGCAGGTAGGTGGGACACCCTGTAGAGAGTGATCAGGGAAAAAAAATGTGTCTTACTGAGTGAGTGGACACAGAAGGGAGTGTCGGGGCCAGGCCTCAAAGGACAGCAGGATTTCCTGTGCATGTTGCTGTCCCTACTGGCCTCAACTGCTTCTGCCTGTTAAAAAAGGGTGGGTCATGGGCCATGTCCACCCCCTATGATGTGCCTTGAATAATGTATGAGATCACTCATCAAGAAGCTCATGAATTTTTTAAACCCTTTTAAGGGCTTCCCAGGGAGGCCAGTCATCTACCCCAAGGCCTCTGTGGACCCCTGCCTTTTCCATCTGGGTCCCAGATGAGGCATAGTGACAAGGTCCTGCTCCCCTGCTATGGCCTTAAGGCTAAGAGCCTTTTAAGGAACAGAATGTTCCTTCTCACAGATCCCAAGTTCTCTGCACACATGAATTATGTATCTAGCACTTGGCATAACAGCACTCTGGAAACTGTTCCAGGATCCCAAAGTTGCAGTCCCCGACTCCATCTCTGCACCACGCTGCCCAAGAGCATGCAGGTGGCCCGGCCCGAGACTTGGCTCCAGGTCCCCTTCCTCTCACCTCCAGCCCTCACCAGCTCTGTGTGGCTGAGTTAAGTCACCTCGCTGCTCCTGGTCTCAGAGCAGGATAATTAGGTGTCCTTGCCTGACTGCTGTGAGCATGCGAGAAGAGGACACGGAGGAGGCTGCCGGTTCAGCTCCTCATGCAGATCAAGAGCTGCCATCACAGAAGCTGTTTTCCCTGTTACTCTTGACGGTCCTCCCGACACCTCCGTATCCCCAGGGAGTGGACACTTGTCTCATGATGAGTGTGTCTCACGCAGTGGGCTGTGTTACAGGAGGGCAACACAGAGCCTCGAGGATTCAGCGCTTTGAAGGTGAGCAGTGAGCGAGTCTGCTCTGTGTCCATGGGGAGATGTGACCCCACTCTCTCCAAGTGCTCACTAAACACAGAATCCTTACTTATGAGTGGGAGCTAAACATTGAGTACACATAGACATAAATATGGGAATAACAGACCTACTAGTGGGTTGAGTGGGGATGGTTTAAAAAAAAAAACACCTCTCCAGGCTGGGCCTGGTGGCTCACACCTGTAATCCCAGCACTTTGGGAGGCCAAGGTGGGCAAATCACCTGAGGCCAGGAGTTCGACACCAGCCTGGCCAACATGGTGAACCCCTGTCTCTACTAAAAATACAAAAATTAGCTGGGCCTGGTGGCGGGCACCTGTAATTCCAGCTACTCAGGAGGCTGAGGCAGGAGAATCATTTGAACCTGGGAGGTGAAGTTTGCAGTGAGCCGAGATTGTGCCACTGTACTCCAGCTTGAGCAACAGAGTGAGACTCTATCTGAAAAAAACAAAAAGCAAAACCAAAAAAGCTACCTCTCCAGTACTGTGGTCACTACCTGGGGGTGGGATTCGTATTCTAAACCTCAGCATTGTGCAATGTTCCCATATAACAAACCTGCATGTGTACCCCTGTATCTAAAATAAAAATTCAAGAAAAAAAAATGCAATCCTGAAAAGTAGCCCAGGAAAAGAGTCACTAGAATCTTGCCTTCCTGCCATCCCCCGTAAGACCCTGCAGGGGATGCTCAGGGCCCATGGCGGGTTGCTTCTCCCAACAAGTAAATAATTTTAAAGTGGAGAAATGCTATGGAAAACACAAAACAATGTGCTATGATAGACAGTGGCCAATTACTTAAGCTAGGGTGATCAGGGGGGCCTCCTGGAGGAGGTGGCTTTTGAAATGAAACCTGAGCCATCAGAAGAAGGATCTAGTGAGAGTCCCAAGCAGAAGGAATAGCAAAGACTAATTCCCTAGGGAGAAAGACGCTTTGCATGGTGTGCTCCTGGGACAGAAAGAAGCCTCCTACGCTGCAGCACAGTGAACTCGAGGGTTGGTGGGCTGAGAATGGGTATAAGGAAGAGAAGAGATGAGGATGACTTTGCTAATTCCCCCAAAGACCCTTCTGGGGGAATTAGCAAAGCATCCTTTCCTCTGGGCAGACACATCCCCTTATCTGGGCATAGCTTCCATGAGGGCAGCATGAATTTTAGGCCCTCCCTACTTCTCCACCAGGTGCCCTTGTGCAGTGCACAACCTTCAGAATCATACATGGCAGACGGGTAGTTCCATTCATTGCCTGCCTGTGATGGAGCCAGGTGGGCGGGGAAACCAGCTCAGTGCTGGCCAGGCTAAATGTGAGATGCTATCAGCCATGCAGGAGACAGCACTGAGGAGACAGTGGAATGTGCCCCTGAAACTCACAACAGAGGTCTGGGTGTCCTCAGCAGGTCATTTTACGTGCCTGGATGAGGTCACTCACGCAGAGCATGTAGGGTGATCTTTCTAATGTGTATATCTGCCTGGGAGGTGCTTACCAGAAAGTGGGTGATGCCAGCAAGGAGCCAAGGAATCAAAATTTAAGGAGGCAGTATCTGTCAGGCTCCTGCCAATGTAGGGTTTGTGCCTTAGAGTGAGTGGAACCTTAAATTTTGTGTCTCCTTAAATCTAGCCCCAGTCCTGGGTAATTGAGCAGATAGGATGGTGCTTAAAACAAATAGTGCTGGTATAATTGCACATCCCTTTAGGGAAAAAAAGAACCCTAACCTTTCATTCAGACCATATATAAAAACAAAAATAGATTCGAACCCTAAGCATAAATGCTATAACTATAAAACTTTTAGAGAAAAAAGGAGAAGCATCTTCGTGACCTTGAGGCAGGCAAAGATTTCTTCAATAGGACACAAAAAGCATGGACCATGAAAGATAAAAAAAAAATCAATAGGATTTTTATCAAAACTAAGAACTTTGAAAAACACTGCTAAGAGAATGAAGAAAAAAGCCATGGACTGACATAGCTAAATGTTGATGAGGATGTGACGAAAAAGAAACCCTTGCACAGTGTTAGTGGGAATGTTGACTGGTGCAGCCGTTATGGAAAACATATAGAGATTCCTTTAAAAATTAAAAATAGAACTGCCACATAAGCCAGCAATCTCTCTTCTAGGTATATATAGAAAGGAAATGAAATCACCACATCGCAAAGATACCTGCACACCCACATTCGTTACAGCACCATCTATATAGCCAAGACACGGAAACAAACTACAAATAAATGGATAAAGACATTGTGTGTGTGTGTGCACATATGTATCGGAATATTATTCCACTTTGAAAAAGAAAAAAACCCCTACTATTTGCGACGGCATGGACAAAACTAAAAGACATTATGCTAAGTGAAATAAGACAGACACAGAAAGAAAAATACTGTATGATCTCTCTTACATACGTAAACTTTTAAATGAGCATGTAGAAACCTAGTAGAACAATGGTTACCAGGCACACAGCTTGGAAATGGGAACCTGTAGATCAAAGGGTGCGAAGTTGCACTTATGCAGCATGAAGAAGTCTAGAGATCTGATGGCCAGAGGACTGTGGCTCATCATATCATATTGTATGCTGGACATTTGCCAAAAGAGTAGATTTTAGTTACTTTTACCATAAAGAAAGCACAACAGAAAGAAAGAAAAGAAAAGGTAACTCTATGCGATGATGAGTGTGAATTTGCTTGACTGCAGTAATCATTTCACTATATATGTGTATATGAAGATAAATATATCAAAACCGCGTGTTGTACACTTAAGTATATACAGTTAAAAGGCCAGAAACAATGAAATTAATAAATAAATTTTTTTAAATGAAAAAATACCATGGATTGATAGAAAATATTGCAGTATATGTATTTGACATAGAACTTGTATCCAAAATACATAAAGAACTCTTAAAACTCAATAATAAAAAATAATAAAAAGACAAGTGATCCAATTTTTAAAAAATAGGTGAAAGATAAGAAAATAAAAGAATGGCCGATAAGCATATGATTCGATGCTCAGCATCATCTGTCATCAGAGAAATGCAAATGTAAGCCATAATAAAATACTGGTTTACACCCATTAGAATGGCTACATTAAAAGCAATGAAAATACCAAGCGTGGCAGAGAATGTGGGGCAATTGGAATTCTCATACACGGCTGGCGGGAATGTAAAATGTACAAACACTTTATGAAACAGTTTGGCAGTTTCTTATAAACAAACAACTAAGCAAACAAAATATCCATACAAATTCTGACACACAAATGTTTATCGGTGTTTTGTTCATAATAGCCAAATACTTGGAAACAACCCAAATGCCCATCCACAGGAGAATTGATAAATGAGCTGTGTTATATGCATGCATCAGAAAACTATACAGCAGTAAAAATGGAACTACTGATACAGGCAACAACATGCGTGATTCTCAAAAATATCACGCCGAACAAAAAAGTCAGACGAAGAAAAGAGTACAGTTGTACTATTGCATCTATAGACATTCTACAAAAAAGGATATACCAATGGCAAATAAGCGTCTGAAAAAAATGTTCAACGTTGTTAGCCTTTTCTTAGGAAAATACAAAGTAAAACCACAATGAGATATCACGTCACACCTATCATAATGGCTAAAATAAAAAAAAAAAAGGACGATGCCCATATTAGTCAAAGTTCTCCAGAAAAACAGAACTAGTAGGACATTCCTAGAGATATATAAGAGGAGGTTTATTATGAAGAGTTGGCCAAGAAGTCCCAGAATCTACCATCTGCAAGCTGGAGACCCAGGAGAGCTGGTGGTGTAATTCAGTCCAAATCGGAAGGCCCGACAATCAGAGGAGGCCATGGTGCATATCTAAATCCCAGTCTGAGAGCAGGACAAGATGAGATGAGATGTCCCAGCTCAGGCAGTGAGGTAGAAAAAAAAAAAAAAAAAAAGAGAATGCTGCCTTCTTCCAGCTTTTTATTCTATACAGGCCCTCAATAACTGAATGACACTGATATGGTTTGGCTGTGTCCCAACCCAAAGCTCACCTTGAATTGTAATAATCCCCACGTCTCAAGGGCAGGGCCAGGTGGAAATAATTGAATCATGGGAGTGGTTCCCCCATACTGTTCTCGTGGTAGTGATTAAGTCTCACGAGATCTGATGATTTTCCAAATGGGAAGTTCCCCTGCACAAGCTCTCTTGCCTGCCGCCTTGTAAGACGTGACTCTGCTTCTCCTTTGCCTTCTGCCATGATTGTGAGGCCTCCTCAGTCATGTGGAACTGTGAGTTCATTAAACCTCTTTCCTTTGTAAATTACCCAGTCTCAGGTATGTCTTTATTAGCAGCGTGAGAACAGACTAATACAGATACCCACCCCCCTTGGGGAGGCCAATTTACTGTTCTGAGTCCACTGATTCAAATGCTTACCATATCCAGAAACACCTTCAGGGACACACCCATAAATAATGTTTTATCCGGGCACCCGATAGAAACTGATTCATAAAATTAACTATCACAACACCAAATACTGGCAAGGATATGGAAAAACCACTCCTACGTTGCTGGTAGGAATGTAAAATGTTACAGCCACTGTGAAAAACAGTTTGACAGTTTCTTTGAAATGAAAACTGTAACTACCATATGATCCTGGGCCTTTATCCCAGAGAAGTGAAGACATGTTTATACAAAAAGCCATACACCATGTCTATAGCAGCATTATTCACAACAGCCAACAGCTAGAAACAACCAGGATGTCCTTTGACAGGTGAATGGTTAAACAAACTATGATACATCCTTGACATAGAATAACACCCAGCAATTCAAAGGAACAAACTATTGATACAGGCAGCAATCTGGATGGACCTCCAGGGAACTATGCTGTGTGAAAACTGCTGATCTCAAAAGAGTATAAACTGTATGATTCTTTTATAACATCCTTGCAATCACAAAATTATAGAAAGGGAGGGCAGATGAGTGGTTGCCCCTGGTTTAAGAGTGGGTGGGGCAGGGAGGAAGTAGGACTGGCTGTAAAAGAGCAAAGTGAGAAATGCTTCGCCATATCAATGTCAGTATCTTTGGGCCGATATTGTACTCTAATTTTGCAAGATGTTATCATTGGGAGAAACTGGGTAAAGGGTACGTGAGATCTCTGTATTATTTCCTACAACTGCACATGAGCCTATAATCGTCTCAAAATAAAGTCTTTAAGAAAGGCACCATGAAATGATTTCAGCAAAAGATTTGCAAGATCTTTATATAGAAATACTAAAGAAAAGCTAAGCATATAAGGAGATATGGCATGTTCTTGAAGAAAATATTTGTTATCTGTAAGATGTCAATTATCCCCCAAAAAGTTAATAGAATTGTGTTCAAGTCCAGGTTATTTGGGGGAGCTGACAAGGTCACCCTAAAATGTATTCAGAGAGCAAAGAGCGAAAGGTAGTAAGGAAACAAAGAACACAGTGAGGAAACTTGCTCTCCCGTACATGAATTAGCATGAAATTAGAGTAACTAAATCAGAATAGCATTAGTATTAGACAGATGAACAACCAATGGAACAGAACAACCTAGAAACAGACTGATGGCTAAATGGACACCTGACAAATTTGGTGTTGCAGATCAATAGGAAAGAGCTGATCTAGTCAATATGGGGTTGGAATAATTGAACATTAATATGAGAAAAATAAAATTGCTTCCTTACTCCCGCCTCACACACAATATATCAGTTATACAAGGCTGAAATATGAGAAAAGTATTTAAATTTTTACTAAAATACTACAGGACAATATCTTTATCTTTATGGTCTCAAGTTGGCAAAGAATTTATTAAACAAGGGCTAACTATAAAAGAAAATATTAATAAATTTTGACCAAATTAAAATTATTTACTTCTGTTCATGAAAAGATATAATAGAGTGAAAAGAAACGTAAAACGAAAGATGATATTTAAAAACCTGTAACTAGCAAGATGAGTATCTAAAACATATAGATACTTTTCCTGAGTCAATAAAAAAATAAGCAAAATTTCAAAGCAAGCACAAAAGACCTGGTGAAAGGCATTTCTCATCAAAGGAAATGAAATTGATCAGTAGATGTATAAAAGATGCTTAGTGTCATTAGTAATCAGAGAAATGAGGATCAAATCCGAATGAAACACTATTTCATCATATCATATTTGCAAAACTTAAAAAAAAATCCTAACAATACAAAGTGTTGGTCAATTGTGGAGCAATAAAAACCCATGCCTACTATAGGTAGGATAATAAAATGGACAAAGCCTCCTTGGAAATCAGAAACTGGAAAGCAATGGGCATCAATTAGTAAAAGCACAGATGAGCTGACCACAAGACCCAACTGTTCCATTCCTAGCATATTCCCTGAGGACCCCTTGCACCTGTGAATCCAAAGACAAGATCGAGAGTATTCATAGCAGCATTTTTTTTTGGCGTTATCAGAAAACCTGGAGATGACCAAAGTATACATCAAAGGGCTAGTGCATCAATAAAAACTGTGATAAGGATATACAAATGGGACATTGTGTAGCACTGAAAAACAATAGACATCAGCTACACAAATAATGCTGAGAAAAGAACAAAGAAGACATGGAAGAGCAAATTTAGAGCAATTTAATTTTTCTACAAAGGGTCAAAACAGGTAATCTACAAAGGTAAAACTATAAAGAAAAGCAAGATAATTGACATGAGTGAATACCCAATAGGATGGAGGTGACCCTGGAAAGGGGGCAGGTAGGAGATGCCTTTGGAGAGATACACAGCAGGACTTGACAACTGTTTTTTATTGTTCCATTTTTTTAACCTATGCAAGGCTATATTATTTTTCAAATTGCACACACACAACATATATGCCCTTTTATTGTGAAGTATGCCATGTACATAATATTTCTTACAGCAGACGGGGAGCCCTGGACAGTCCTGGGCAGACTGCTTTGCTATTGGCCACAGGAAGGATGGGAGGAGGTGGGCGGCTCTTGGCATGGACTGTTTGGGCAGGCCCGGTGTGGACTAGGCTGGGAGGTGGCAGGAATAATGGGTGTGGCGAGTGCAGTACTGGCTAAAAACAGGGAGGGAAGGGAGGGCCAGGGAACTGGAAGGTTTAGAGACCAGAGGAGGAAGGAGGGAGGGAGGCAAGCATGACAGGAAAAGTGAAAAGAGAAAAGAAAGAAAAAAGTGGGGGGAAGGGGAGAGAAGGAGAGAAGGAAGAGGAGGAAGAAAAGGAGGGAGAAAGGAAGGGAAGGAAAAGGGAAAGTTACAGGAAAGATAACACTGAAAGCCTTCTATAGGTCAGTGAGGTTCTGGTCCCATTCCCACAGCCACAGTCCCTACTGGGCCCCCAGCTGTTGGGGGACCTTGAACAAACCCCTCCATCTCCCTGTGCCACAGCTTCCTTGCCTGTGACAAAGTCTGGGAGTCCCAGGCTGCCCCTCACAGAGGCTCATGATGACCATGAGTGTGAAGTACCTGGAACAGATACCACCCAAAGGGACCAGTCGTCCTCACCGAGACTCCTTAGAGTACAACTGGTTGCCTCCCAGTGAGCCCCTGGAGGGCAAAGCCTCCACGTGTCACCAAGTCTGGGGTGTCCACACCACACACACACACACACACACACACACACACACACACACACACACACAGACCAATGGGACCCTGTGGGCATCTCTGCTGTTCCCCTTACTTGAACTGTGGCACCTGCCTGATTTTCGATACTTGTTGGAGCTGAGAGCCACGGAGTACCCGCTGTGCAATCTGAGCACCGTGCGGTCCTCGAAGACACCACTCACAGCCTCGTCTCTACTGGATGATTAGCCATGTTAGGACTCTCATTTATTGAAGACACCGCGTGCTATATTCCCTATCTCATTTAATTATTCGGTTCTATATTATCTTTTCACAGATGAGGAAATCTAGGCTGAAAGACACTATCTTGCTCAAGCCGCACAACAAAGCAAGGCTAGGATTAAACCTCGTTCTGCCCAGATGCCGAGCTGGGAGTACACCGGACTCTGGGAGGAGCGTTGGCGTGGAAAGCCAGGTCACTCCGATCTTGGTCCTCAGGCAGGGGATAACGTGTCAGCCCCAAGAGAGCGCTGCCCACAGCCCCGGGTGGGTTGGGTTCAACTGCACGGGGCGGGGCGCCAACAGCCCAGGACTTGGCTTCCAGGCTGGTTCTTGCACCAACCAGCGGGGCGGCCTCGGGCCTCAGTTTCCCCATCCCGTCCACGAAGGGAGGCGATTGTGAGCGCTTGGGGTTTCTGACGGACCCTGCCCCGGGGGTGGGGCCGGGAGTGGTCACGTGGAGGGGCGCACGGTCCCCCGAGCCCCGCCCCGCCCCGCCCGCCCCCGCGCTCGGGGCCCTCCGCCTAGCAGAGGTCTGGAGCCAGAAGCCCGGAGACAGCCGAGGGCGCCGTGCGGGCTCCGGACGCTCGCTGCTCTGCCCGATCCCCGCCAACTGTGCAGGCGGCTGACCCGCAGCGGCAGCGGCAGCAGCGAGGACTCGAGCGCTGGCGGCAGCGACACCATGGATCTCTCCTTTATGGCCGCGCAGGTAACGGGGCGCCCTCCCCACGCGCCCCAGGCCGCCAAGTTTGGGGAGGTTCGGGGCCACGGTCTCGCCCTCCACGCTGGGGCTGGGCAGTGGCGCCCGCCCGCGATCCGCGTCCCGGTGCTTTGTCCCCAGCCGGGCAACCCCACTTGGTGCACGCGTCGGGGGCGGCGATCGCGGCTCTCCCGGGGTGGGGCGGGCTGCGCGCCCCGCACCCCCGCGGCTCGAGCTGTTCCCACCCGGGCCCCTCTCGTTGGCAGGAAGGCTGCGAGGAGCCCGGGCAGCCCGAGTCGCCCCCTTCCTGCCCATCCCCCACTGCTTCCCGGAGCCCTCCAAGGCTGGGGCAGCTCAGACCCGCGCGAACGTGGATGGGCGCACAGTCTCGCTCTTCCCCACTCTGTTTTCCCGAGGCGCCAGTAATCTGTCTCTTGCCGGTGACCTCGAGCGCCCCTTCTGCCGCCGCCTGAGGAAGGCGCTGAGACCCGCTTTGTGATCGTGACCCGCCAAGCGTCGACGCGCCGCGGTCGTTTGTCCTGTTTTGCTTTGTGTGGAGTCTGATAGAGCCACCAGTGCCCAGCGCGGCCAGAACTCTCCCCCGGCACAAACAGGCTCCCAATGGCCGGAAAAACAAATCTCTCACAGCTGGAATTTTCCTCCAGCAGAATGCCCTGGAGTTCTGAGCTTGGGTGATGATTCTATTTCTGTGCCTTAACTCTCTTGAGCCAGAACAAAGACAAATCCCGGATTTCTCCATCAGTCTGTGGCCCTAGAGAAGACCCAGAGTTGGCTCCAGGGAAGGGCTGCATTTGGCCTGGGAGAGTAAGTCCCAATCTACCAAAGCCACATCTTGCACCTTCTCTGGTTGTGTTGGTTGGTTATGGTGGGAGCAGAGAGGTCGGGAGGCCACCCAGGCTCCCTTCTGTCTCCAGGGTGTGTGGCAGGGACCCCATCTGCTGTTGTTTTCTTTTACAGGGAATGAAGTTTGAGGGGACACTTTCTTTTCCCCCAAGCTTCACCTGTAGTGGAAGCCTGTTTAAAAAGTGACAGCAAAATCCAGACTGTGTGTGGACAGCGAGTCTGCAAATGGAGGCATAAAAGATGCAGAAGCCCCAAGTTAGCTCTGGGGGTCTAGATCCTGGCTCTCCGGCAGCCCCTCAAGTTTTCCATGATGCTAATTGCCCTTCTGAGTATCTCTGCCCCCCCCCTTTTTTTTTTTTGCCTGATTTTACATCTCCTGTGCCTAAATCCATACTTATAAAAATTGTCATGTAAACATCATTTTAGATAATGATGGTTTTAGCTACATGAAAACTAAGGAGGCTTTCCAGGATTTATTTCTAGACTGGAGAAGAACTGTGTCTGCCTTCCCCTCTGGATCCCACTGAACCTCCGGAATTTCCATGGTTACAAGATAAATTGATCCTTGCTAACCCTGGAGCTGGCTGGAGCATCAGTTGCTGCCATGGCAACTTGACAAAATAAACACAGGGCTTTTTAACGTCTTTAGGCAGAAAGAACCTGCCCAGAGACCAGGTTCCTATTTTTCCTTTTCTGTTTACAATTCACATTCCACTTGGTCAATGTATTCTCCTTGACACATTTTTGACACTGGTTACATGCGCAGTACTGTGCTAGCTGCAAGGAACGGAAACATGAAGTACCACACACATCAGAACAGACGCTAAGGTTTGCTGGGCACCTACTCTGTGCCAGATACTGGGCGCTTGGCATATTTTATCACAGCAAATCCTTACAAGTCCATGACGGAGGCCCCATTTTACAGGTCAGGACACTAAACGAAATTAAATAATTTGCCCAAGAACATGCCATTTGTAAGGAGGAGAACTGGATTTCAAATCTGGGCCTGAGTATCTGCAAAAGGTTTTCCACCTTATTGCTTCGCCCTGAGAAAGATACGATGTAAGGTACAGGGCAGATCTATTTCAGAATGATTTCTCTCTTCTCCTCCCTCTGGGAAGTGGTCTTACTCTTGTGCCTTTCTAGTGGATTGCTTTCTGCTGTTGATTCATCCCATTATCCCCATAAGGATGGGAACTGTTACTTCCCTACCGGCAATACTTGGCAGTGCTTGGCTGGAGCAAGTGCTCAGACCCTGCTCCTGGTGTGTCCTGTGGCCACCAGGTGTGTGTGACGGTCACTGTCTCCCTGTGCAGTCTTTCCCTCAGCAGGGGGCAGTTTGCAGCGAAATGTTGGTGCATCCATCCACTTGCTCAGCAAATGTCTAGTACCTGCCTTATGACAAGCTCCGTGTGAGGCACTGGGACAGGGATCCTGTGGGACAAACTTGAATAGGACGTAGATTTTCTTTCTGCGTGTTTATAAAATCTTTGAGAAATGATGGGCCCGGCTAAGACCCAAAGAGGGAAATGGCTAAAGTGCTGGGTTGAAGAAGGTGCCCAGCACGTAGTAGGTCCTCAAGTATTTGTGAGAGGATTGGGTGAGGACAAGATGTATGTTCATGAAAAGACATTAACAGGAAAAGATGGTGAATTCAAAGTGTCAAATTCCAATGCCACTGAACAGCTGTCATCATCAGGACTTTGAGAGTGGGGGCTGTAGATGGATTAGAACTATAGGCATATATCTCCTGGTGGGCCTGGGAGTTAAGACTGTTCTAGGTGGAGAGGTATCGAGATAGGGAAGCCCAGGAAATATTCACAGAGTTCTTCAGAAAGCTAGAGGATAGGGGTGCCCGGAGGGCTGGGAGACAGAGGCCAGGGCCAGATTATAGAAGGTGCTGATTGCTGGGGTGAGAAGTTTGCATCTAATCAGTAAGGCAGTGGGAGCCACTGCAAGTTACTGAGCAGGGGAATGGCATATAGTTGAAGCAGTCCCTTGGGAAAACCTCAGCCCCTGTAGAGGATAGGAGCTGGAGGGATGCCTGGGTCTGGGCGTGCACGCTTGTGTGATTAACTAAGTCAGTGAAACCAGATCCATGTGACTCCAAGCCCACGTTTCATCTTCCCCATGTTGTTAAATGTGATTCCTGTTTTTGGCTTAAGAAGACCCAGAACACACAAGCCATTTTAGAAAGATTTTCCACTCAGAAGCTAAGCATTAAATAGATATCCTCTTTGGGTGTACAGAGTAGTCACCAGTTATCTGGCAAATCCTCTTACACAGAGGTGCCCTCCCTGGTGCGGTACACGTGGCTGTATGACGGTGTAAGAGAGGCTGCGGGCACTGAGAGTGTGCTCGTGGACCCCATCTTGCTTCTGAGCCCTGGAGGCTCCCAGTTGCCCTCTCTCCCACCCTGGAAACACCCCAGCCCCACTCCACACAGTGCCTGAGTCTCTGGAGACTCTGGAGGATGTGAACAGTGAAAAAGGGCATGCATTTCTCTTTGACCAGGAATGGCCAAGAGGACAGGGCCACCTGGACGCCTAGTGGGCTGGGGACAAGGGGAGAATCACAGTCTTTTAGGACTGAGTCCAAAATCCCTGTGTCATTGGCGGGATCACTCACGTTCAAAGACAGCAGCCATGCATTCCCTCTCTCCCTCCTTGACACGTTTGCTGCCCACCACTTCAAGAGCTGGAATCTGATTCTTCTCCCCTTAAATCTGGGACTGGCCTTGGTGAAGAGAAAGTCTAGTGGCTTTCTTGGTGAAGAGAATGCAGTATTGGTGACATTCTGTGGCTAAGTCCTAAAAAGCCTTAGCTTCCACTTGGGCCTGTTGGGGCGCTCACTTACTCCAGGGGAAGCCCACATCATCCAAGAAGTGCAGTGACACAGAGGCCATCGTGCTGGAGCGAACATTTCAGGAATGTTCTGCATGCTAAGCCAGCACTCATTATGGGGGAATGGGATGGACAACAGAGACAGGAGGGCTCCTTCACTTGTCCTTACGGTGTAACTCTCCTGTTAAAGCATGCCTCGGGTGTAAAAGCTCAACCTTATTTTTGTCTTGCACTGTCCCGTCCCTGTAGTGAGTGGTTTCAACCCAGTGGTTCTCAACCATTGTTGCCATTAGAATCACCTGGGAGCTTTCAAGAGTCCTGCTGCCCAGGTCTCACCTCCAATACTCGCATCAGATTCTAGGGGTGGGAGCCAGGCACCAGCACTTTCCTTGCATTCCCCAGCTGATCCCAGTGGTCAATGAAGGGTGAGACTCAGAGTGTAAGCCCACCCTATAGGATACATCCACTCTCCCACTTCTCCCTCCCTGGATGAAACAGATCCCTGGCTCTCTGGTCACCCTTAGGCCATTAAAAACTCATGTGGTCACTGGAAGTCACCTAACACAGTATCGATTCAGCAACTTAAAATGTTTGGGCCCAGAATGACATAGCCTTGGAACTTGCTCCAAAACTGAGCTTCTCCCTCTCTCCAGGCCACACCTGCCAGAGGTGGGAAACCTGTAGTTGAGGTGGGTGCCTTTATTATTCCTATCATCGAGAAAGGGAGATTTGGAATGAATAGCCAGGGAGGCTCAGCCAGCAAACAGAGGGCCAGGAGTGGAGCCACATCCGCTGATGCAGGGCCATCCTTCCATGTCATTGCAGCACCCTGTATGGGCCTGCAAGAGCTGGGGGGCCGGGGACCCTCCATGGATTAGCTCCAGGGAATCACCATCCTCTGATCCATCCAGGAGGTTGTGTTTGTGTACATTTTTATTTTATTATTCTTCTTTTTTATTTTGAGACAGGGTCTTGTTCTCTTGCCCAGGATGGAGTGCAGTGGTGTGATCATGGTTCACTGCAGCCTTAATCTCCCAGGCTCAAGCGATCTGCCCGCCTCAACTGCCTGAGTCTCTGGGGCTACAGGCACACGCCACCATGGCTGGCTAGTCTTTTAAAAATTATTTTTAGTAGAAATGAGGTCTCATTATGTTGCCCAGGCAGGTCTAGAGCTCCTGGGCTCAAGCAATCCTCCTGCCTTGGCCTCCTGAAGTGCTGAGCCATTGTACCCAGCTGTGTATATTTTTAAACAAATTCTTGAACCAATCTCTATTAGTTTCCTGAGGCTGTGATAAATTACTATAAACTGGGTGGTTTAAAACAACAGAAATTCATTCTCTTACAGTTCTGGAGGCTGGAAGTCCACAATCCAGGTGTCAGCAGGGCCAAAGTAGTCTCTCTGAAGGTGCTGGGGATGGGGGTGGAATCTGTTCCAGGCCACTGTCTTGGCATCACAGTGTTACCTGCAGTCCTTGCCATTCCTTGGCTTCTGGACACATTGCTGTAGTCTCTGCCTCCATCGTCATGTGGCATTCTCCCAGTGTGTCTCTCCGAGTCTCTTCTCATCTTATGAGGACACCAGCCGTATTGGCTTAGGGCCCACCCTAATGACATTATCTTAACTTGATTACATCTGCAGAGACTCTGTTTCCAAATAAGGACATATTCAGAGGACCCAGGGATTAGAACTTCATTCTACCTATCGAGGGGACACAATTCAACCCATAACAGGTTCTGAAGACCCATAAAAGATAAGCGTCTTGGCCCTCATATTAGCAGCTGTTGATCTTAGAGCAGCAGTGAACAGATCACTTATTTAAACCTCAGTTTCATTATCTGTGAAATGGGGACAAAACTGTGTCCTCACGGAACTGTTCATTTAGTGTCGTAGAAAATATTTCCTGTGTGCCAGGCCCTCCCTACATGGAATGCTTGGGGTTAAGGGATGTGCCTCAGAGCCTTCCAAGTGATAGATAGCAAGATGGGGGTAAACACAGGGGCCCCAGGAGCCCAGAAGTCAGGCAAGCCTTCAGGGGTTTTTGACTTGAACTGAGTTTGAGAGATGCGTGGTGTTTATGCAGACATAGGAGTGAGGGTGTTTGGGGCAGAGGGAACTGCGTGCACATAGGCAAGAGGGCTTGAAACAGTGTCTCCTGTTGGGGATGTGAATTGCTAGTGGCCATTGGAGCAGAGGGGTCAGGTGGTGAGGGGGTGGGTGTATGAGGCCAGGGAGCCTGAAACCAGCCGAGTGACCTCATGGAGTGGAATTGGATGGAGTGGGGGCTGTGATGCCCTGGAGAGCTTGGCCAGCCTGGCCTGGAGGGGGCTCTGGAGCTCTAGCCCCTTGCTTATGCCATGCAGAAACACAGGCCTGGGGCCGCAGGTGCTTCTGTGTTTAAAAGAAAGCTGAAATTTTGATTTTCTCATGCACTCTGGGTGTTTTAATGTTAACAACTAATTAGAAATTTTTACCAGACCTACCAACCATGGTGTGGACTGTTTCTGTTACTGCTTATGACTTCAGTCACTTAATGGCTTAAAGCAATCATTTATTGTGCTGACGATTTTGTGGGACCAGAATTGAGGAAGGGCTTGGCTAGACGGTTTGTTTTTGCCCCAGTGGCATCAGCTGGAACAGCAGGGGCTGGAGTCTAGGCTTCCAGCCTGTAGTTTCCTCCAAACTTGTCTGGTGCCTCTAGGCAACTTGGCCACTCTCCTCTTGGGATTTCATCCTGCAAGGGCTTCTTCAGGTGGCTTGGGCTTCCTCCCATTATGGAGGTCCCAAGGTTGTTGCTCTTCTTGCATGGTGCTGGCTCCCCCAAGAAAGAGTGTTCCAGCAGTTCCAGGTAGAAGCTGCAGGCTTCGTAGGACCTGCCTAGAAGTCCCAGAATGTCAGTAACACTACATTCTTTTAGTCAAGAAAGTCTCCAGGCCAGCCCAGATTTAAAGGGAGGGGAGTCGGATTCCAGCTCTTGATGTAGTGTGTGTGTCTAGGAGCGAGGGACAGAATGGATGGTCATTGTCCTTGGGGACTGGCTACTACTTGGACCAAACAAAACAGGTGTGTGGGCTGGATTCATCCCAGGGCTGCCAGTGTATTATCTCTAGACTAAACAAGGGTGTGTAGAGCTTGGCAAAACCTTAAAATACTGCCAAGCCCAGTAGAAAAGTCACTGATTACTAAGGAGGTAGGCCATGGCTTTATTAGGCTGAACCATGTGACATTGTTGACGTTTGACCATTTTTGACCTATCAAATGACCATTTTATTTGGTTCAACTTCATATTGGGGAGATCCAAGTAGGCTTCCTGTGCTTGAGGAGCTGGGAATTCCCCCACCTCTCTCTTTCGCCTGTCTCTCAGAATCTGGCCCTTGCCAGGTGGGAAGATTCAGTCTCACCTACATATTAACATCATATTAACATTGGGCCTGTCCTTCTGGGAGACACTACACGTGTATCTAATCACAGCCGAGATGCTGGCATATCCCCTGCTAATTCCCCTTCTCTTCACCCCTAGGACCTTGAGAGACTCACAGTTAATTTGCATTTTAATCATTTTTCACGGAGGGGAAAAAAGACACAAAAGACATCTCTTCCTATTGGAGAGGTGATTTTATTATCTCTTGAAACTGTCTTAGCTACAGGGAAGGGCCTCATTCTGACAGATATGCAAGAAACTAGCAGAAGTTGTTGGTCCCCAGAGGAACATATCACTGCCCAGAAAAATAGAATTCTAGGGAGTCTGGCAGCCTGCCCCTTAGAGAATATTTTCTTCAGCCAATGAGTGCTTCTTTTTCTTCAAGCAAGAATTATCATTAAAATACAAATTGTCTGTTATCTTAGGGCTTGTCTTGTTGTACTTCAGGTTTCCATTGCAAAGATTTAAATATTTTATCCTTCTAATTAGACCCACTTCAGGAGAGTGTGTAAGGCTGCATTTTCTGCAGAGGTGTAATGAGCAGTTCAAGATGTAAACATTCCAGTGATTTTTGTAGACCAAATTTCTAGTGTTTTAAGATTTCAGACATATGACTTGAAACAATGGAATCTCACAAAGCTAAGAGAACTGAGACATCTGCAGGTGGATGGCTGGTCTCCGATGAAATGCTTGAGTGTTTAGGGAGCACTTGCTCTGTCCTGCTCAGGTCCTGCACCCCAGCTTTTTCTAAACTGAGGTGATGGAGACCCATCTGTGTTCAATCCCTCCTCACTGTGTCCCCTCAAGACATCCCTGTACCTTCCCATCACAGCTACCATTCAACAGATGCCTTTGAGGGACCAGACAAACCCTGTGCTGAGCAACACACAGACTCTCACTGAATCCTTGCAATGGCCCCATGGAATAGCCACATTCAGATCCATTTTATAGGTGAGGAAACTGAGGCTTAGAGGGCACACAGCTGGGGATCAAACACAGGTCTCTGCATCACGTCAGCCTATTATTTTTAAGAACTTTTTTAAAGAGATGTTTTAGGTTCACAGAAAAATCGAGAGGAGGGCATAGAGATTTCTCAGCTGCCCCTCTGCCCCTGTTCATGCACAGCCTCTTCCACCATCAGCATCCCCACCAGGGCTGTGCATTTGCCACAACTGATGAACCTACACTGACACATCGGAATCCTCCAAAGCCTCTGGGCACGGTGGCTCATGCCTGTAATCCCAGCACTTTGGGAGGCCGAGGCAGGCGGATCACCTGATGTCAGGAGTTCGAGACCAGCCTGACCAACATGACGAAACCCTGTCTCTACTAAAAATACAAAAATTAGCTGGGTGTGGTGGTGGGCACCTGTAATCCCAGCTACTCAGGAGGCTGAGGCAGGAGAATCACTCGAACCTGGGAGGCAGAGGTTGCAGTGAGCTGAGATCGAGCCATTGCACTTTAGCCTGGGTGACAGAGTGAAACTCCATCTCAAAAAACAAAAACAAAACACTCCAAAGTCCATAGTTTACATTAGGGTTCTCTCTTGGTGTTGTACATTCTGTGGGCTTGGACAAATGCATAATTATGTGGATCCAAGTTATAGACAGTATTTTCACTGGCCTAAAAGTCCTCTGGGCTGCATGTATTCACCTCTCCCTCCCCTCAACCCCTAGCAATCACTGATCTTTCTACTATCTTCACAGTTTTACCTTTTCCAGGGTGTCATAGTTGGAATTGTTCAGTATGTAGCTTTTCAGATTGGCTGCTTTCAATTAGTAATATGCACTCAAGGCTTGATAGCTTTTTCTATTTTATTTTTTATTTTTATTTGTTTTTCATATTTTTGAGATGGAGTTTCACTATGTTGCCCTGGCTGGAGTGCAGTGGCGTGATCTCAGTTCATTGCAATCTCTGCCCCCTGGGTTCAAGTGATTCACCTGCCTCAGCCTCCCGAGTAGCTGAGATTACAGGTGCATGCCACCACACCCAGCTAATTTTTGTGTTTTTAGTGGAGATGGGGTTTTGCCATGTTGTCCAGGCTGGTCTCTAACTCCTGACCTCAAGTGGTCTGCCTGCCTCGGCCACCCAAAGTGCTGGGATTACAGGTGTGAGCCACCATGCCCAGCCTGCTTTTTCCATTTTAGTGCTGAATAATATTCCATTGTCTGGATGTACCACAGTTTGTTTATCCATTCACTTATTGAAGAACATCTTGGTTGCTTCCAGGTTTTTGCTTTTCTTTTTGAGATGGAGTCTCACTCTGTCATCCAGGCTGGAGTGCAGTGGTATGATCTCAGCTCACTGCAACCTCCATCTCCTGGGTTCAAGCAATTCTCCTGCCTCAGCATCCCGAGTAGCTGGGATTTCAGGTGCCTGCCACTACAACCAGCTAATTTTTTGTATTTATAGTAGAGACAGGGTTTCGCCATGTTGGGCCGGGCGCAGCAGCTCACGCCTGTAATCCTAGCACTTTGGGAGGCCGAGGCAGGCAGATCACCTGAAGTTTTGGCAATTATTAATTAAGCTGCTATAAACATCTTGTTCAGGTTTTTCTGTGGACATAAATTTTTAAGAGCCTATTTTAAAATCCAGTCTAACAATCTCTGCTTTTTAATTGGAGTGTTGAAACTTTTATTTTATTTATTTTTTTGAGATGGAGTCTCGCTCTGTCACCCAGGCTGGAGTGCAGTGGCGTGATCTCGGCTCACTGCAAGCTCCGCCTCCTGGGTTCACCCCATTCTCCTGCCTCAACCTCCCGAGTAGCTGGGACTACAGGTGCAGACCACTATGACCAGCTAATTTTTTTGTATTTTTTAGTAGAGATGGAGTTTCACCATGTTAGCCAGGATGGTCTCGATCTCCTGACCTTGTGATCCACCCACCTCGGCCTCCCAAAGTGCTGGGATTACAGGCATGCGCCACCGCACCCAGCTGAAACTTTTTACATTTAATGTGATTATTGATATGGTTGGGTTTAAATCTACTATTTGTTGTATTTATTTTCTATTTTTTCATCCTTCCTTTGCTCTGTTTTTCTTCTTTTTCTGTCTTCTTTTGGGTTGGGAAATTTAAATGTTTCGATGTTATCTCCTCTGCTGGCTTATTACACACAACTCTTTGTTTTGTTAATTTATGGTTGCTTTTGTATTTATAGGATAGATCTTTAACTTATTACAACCTATTAAAAGAAGGCAGAAAAAGAAGAAAAACAGAGGAAAGAACAGATGAAAAAATAGAAAACAAATACAATAAATAATAGATTTAAACCCAACTATATCAATAATCACATTAAATGTAAACAGTTTAAACACTCCAATTAAAAAGCAGAGATTGTCAGATTGGATCTGCAAGTGATAGTATGCCACTGTACTTACAGAAAGAACTTTAAAACAGTATAACTCTATTTCTCCCCTCTAAGTTTTTGTGCTATTGTTGTTACACATTTTACTTGTACATATGTTATAAACCTCAAACTACATTGTTATTATTTGTTGAAAGTCAGTTTTCTTTTAAATGGTTTAAATAGTAAGAAAAATTTTCATTTATTTTCCCATGTCATTATTATAGCCAGTGCCCTTCATTCCTTTGTGCAGATCCATGTTTCCATATGGTATCATTTCCCTTCTGCTTGAAAGACTTTTTTAGTAATGCGGAAGTGCTGGTGATCATTCTTTCATCTTCTGTATGTCTGGGGGGGAAAGACTTTGTTTTTTTAAAGTTTGTTTGTTTGTTTGTTTCCTGGGCATAGAATTCTAAGTTGAAAGTTTGTTTAAAAATATTGTTCCATCATCTTCTAGTTTACATTATTTTCAGTGCAAAATCTGCTGCCATCTTTATTTTGTTCCTCTGAACGTAATGCATCTTTTTGACATCTGGCTGCTTTTAATATTTTTTTCCTTATCATTGATTTTGGGCAATTTTATTATGAGGTACTTTAGTGTCACTTTCTTCATGTTTCTTGTGCTTGGAGTTTGGAGAGTTTCTTGGACTTGTGGATTTATAGTTTGCATCACCTTTGGAATTTTTCTGCTATTATTTCTTTGGAGATATATATATATATGTGTGTGTGTGTATATATATATATATGCCTATATATGGTGCCTATATATATCCATATATATATACACATATGGATATATATGTGTATATGTATCCATATATATACGTGTGTGTGTGTATATATATATATATATATATAGTTCTGTCTTCTCTCTCCTCTTCTTTTGGGACTAATACACATATATTACATCACCTGAAGTTGTCTCACAGCTGACTGATAGTCTCTTCATTTTTTTTTTTGGTCTTTGTTTCTGTTTGTGTTTTATTTGGGTGGTTATTACTGATATGTCTTCAAGTTAACAAGGTTTTCTTCTGCTATTAATAATAGCCCCACCCAGTGTACTTTTGATACTATATATTATAGTTTTCATCTCTAGAAGCTAATTTGGATCTTTTATATAAAAACATATCTCTTCCATTCTCTTCTTAACATGTTCATTGTTACTTGTAGCTTTTTGAACATATGGAATACAGTTATAACAACTGTTTTAATGTCCTCACTTATTAATTCTAAATATGTCAATTCTGGATTGGTTTTGATTGATTGCCTTTTCTCCTCATATGGTTCATATTTTCCTGCTGCTTTACATGCCTGATGATTCTTGGTTGGATGCCAAACATTGTGAATTTTACTGTGGTGTATGCTAGATATTTTCGTATTCCCATAAATATTCTTGTGCTTTGTTCTGGGATGCAGTTCAGATGCTTGAGAACAGTTTGATTTTTGCAAGTACTGTTTTTAAGATTTGTTCGGCAGGATCAAGCCAAATTTAATCTAAGAGTAATTATTCCCCATCACTAAGACGATGCTGTTCTGAGTATTCTACTACTCAGTGCCTCATAAATTATGAGATTTTCAAGATGGGTGATGGAAACAGGCACTATTTCTGGCCCTATATGGGTTCCAGGCACTATTTTGTATAATTTTTTGGGTGATTCTTTCCCTGCCTCAGGCAGGGTCTGTACAAACATGCACTCATCTGTCCTTTATTGAATGTTTGAGTGGTCCCTCTCTCAAACCCCAGGGTTCTCTCTGTGGGCGGCTGTCTTCTCTCCATACTCTGCCCTGTGGTCTCCAGCTGCCTCACTCTCCTCAGACTCTCATTTCCATTCTTCAACTCAGGGAATCCATTGAGCCCTGCCTGAGTGTCCTGCTCCATGGCCTGGAAACTTTCCATAG
Organism: Hylobates moloch; assembly: GCF_009828535.3. NCBI lineage: Eukaryota > Metazoa > Chordata > Mammalia > Primates > Hylobatidae > Hylobates > Hylobates moloch. The sequence goes on along the minus strand of NW_026652291.1, from coordinate 9,543,682 downwards.
GCAGTAAACCGGAGCACCTGTATGGCTCACCTTGCTAATTTCTCATCACTCGAGGGTCCCTGTCCTTCATTGTCTGATGTCCGGTGTCTTGAAAATCATTTTCAAGTATTTTATCTGGTTTTTCAGTTGTTACAGTTGGGAGGGTAAATCTAGTCCCTATTACCCCATTTTGGCTGGACGTGGAATTTTCTTAAGCCTGTGTTTTTAACAGCTGTATTTCCACCCTTCCTCCTTTTCTCCCATTGTGGGAAAAGGAATGTTAACACTTGAATCTAAATCTAGACCATTACCCCTACCTCCCAGCTATGAACCCCTGGTCCAGCCAGCACTTCTCTTTCTCCCTGTCTCCCAAATGCAACAAAATGTGAGTAACATACATACATACTCTACAGGTCAAGTGAGACTGGGGAATAACAAGTGAGGATGCCAAATCATGCATGGACCAGCCTAACTCCTTTCCAGTCTGCTGTTGCCACTTGGAGTTCTTCCAGGTATCCTGTGACAGGATGTTCCATGAGACATTGAGGGAGCCAGTCTGTGATTCAGGTGTGGGGTCTGCAGACCAGGAGCCAGAGTTGGGCAGTTCAGTGAGCAGAGATGGGTTCTTTAGGCCTCCATCCCAAATACCTGGGCCCTAGGAAGCCTTGTTCCCCAGAAGGATGAAAGTGAGGGGAAATGGTGGGAGCAGGTCGCTCCAGCCTGAGGCCCACGCAGTTTGCCAGCCTCCCATTTAGCCAAGAGCTGGAACACTGCTGATTTCCTCCAGCCCTCGTGAGGACCCCTCATCCATCTCCTCAGCATGAAGCTCTGGAAGCTCATTAGAAATATATTAAGACTTGGTTTCCAGCAGCTTTGAGGGACACCTGAGGGGGGCTGACTAATGTGCTCTCCCAGGCACCCTGCACCCCCGTCTCTCTGCACCAAGTCTTAGCAGCCCTTCCTGCATCTCCTGCCTTCTTTCTGACCTCCTGCCAATCCTTCTTCTCTTCCTATGGAGATTCCACCCGGGCCCTGCTGCGTATCCCAATAATCAAATCAATCAGTCAGGGCCAGCCGTGCAGGCAGGCTGTGTTGGGGAATGTGGAAAGCCAGAAAGAAGTGATTGCCAGCCTTCATCATCTTTGTCATCCTTGCCAACAGCGTGAGAGCACACATTGCATACAGGACATCATTCCTAGGCACGAAGACCTGTGAGGCAGGAGCCCGCCCTCTGGTGGAAGAAGAGGATAGATGTCGTAGGTGAATCTTGAGCACCTGCTAAGAGCCAGGTTCTGTGCTGTACGGGCAGCCTATGAAGGCAACACATTCAGCATGCCCATTTTAGAGAAGAGGATACGGAGGCCCAGAGAGCTTTGGGGCCTTGCCCAAAGTCATCCAGGTGAGAAGAGGCTAAGCTGGGGTCAAGGCTAGATCTGAGTCACAGCTGATGGATTGTAGAGTGTTGGGGTGAGATGGAGGCAGATCTGAGTCCCAGAGAGTGTGGTTCTACGTCACAACTCCTTCCAGCCTAGCTGTCTCTGCAGCCTGTCTGGGCAGAGCGGATTGTGGCTGAAGCCAGGTGTCCCACAACTCAGACAGGCTGGTGCCAGAGGTGGGAGTGGGGACCCCACAGGAGGCTGAAAGAATTGAGAGGGGCACTGGAGGACAGGAAGCTTGCTCCTCCTGGGAGGGGCCATACCTCTCTTCTGCCCCTGCAGCTCACCATCAGAGCATCCCTCCCTTCCAAGGTTCCCTTGAGGGCCAAGATTCTCATCTCATTTATGTCAGGATTGCTGCTGCCCAGCCCAGGGCTAGACCCAGTAAATATTTCATAAACCAACAAAGGAAGAGCAGGGAATCAATAAAGGCACAAGAAAAACCTGGACAGAAAATTATGTCTTGCATCAGCTTGCCGGGCACCTCCTCTTTGAGTCTGGATTATGACTTTCCCCAAGGCCAGTGATCCAGACAGCACCAAGTCCCCCACCCTTGCCCCATATCCTCAAACTCCCCAGTCCCCAGCGCCCCTCTCTTGTCCCCCTGCAAAGTGTCTGCTGCATGCTGGGCCCAGCACTACAGGCATTCTGCGCAGTACCCTCTCCTTCCTCTGAACGATTCCATGGTGTGAACCTGTGATCATTCAGTTTACTCAGGAGGAGAGTGGAGGCCAGACAGGGTAAGACGCCGGCTCAAGGTCTTGCAATGGGGCTTGTATTTGGAGAGGGCTGACCCCTCTAAACCTCTGGACTTCTCTGTCAAAATGGTGACTCAGAGGTAAGGTGACCAACCGCCCCGGTTTCTGCAGGGCTGAGGGGCTTTCAAGACAGGAGACTTCCACTTCCAGTGCTGAAACCGGGACAGCCCCAGGCCAACTGGGATAGCTGGTCACCCTACCCAGAGGCCACTTATAGGGGCTTTTTGGATCCCTTCGGGAAGACTGAAATGTCGTTTCAGAGTTTTGTGGGCCTCACTGCATTTGACTAATATTCTTGCTTTTTAAAAATGAGTGGGGATGGTTGAAACCGTGTCCAGAATCCACACCTTTCCCCAGCCCATTTAATTCTCAAGTGTTAACAAGCACGGAGGATGGGCCAGACACCATTCTAGGCACTGGGGACGCTGGGGAACAAGCACTAAAGTCCCTGCTCTCGCTAATGGCACCTTGTCCTGACAGCTGCTCACCTCCCGTGAAAGGTGACCAAGGAGCGAGGGCGCCACACAGTCCCTGCTGTCTGCTCACTTCTGTGTCCCGGCAGCCATGCAGAGAGGTGCCCAGTACATGTTGACTTTGATGAATCCATCAGGAAGGCAGCAGAAGATGAGCAGAGCCTGGGCAGACCCCTGGCCCCCGGAAGGGGACTCTCCCTGGGCTGGCCGGGCCCAGCATGGAGCAGGAAGGCCCCCTCCTCTTCCGTGGTCCTAGAACTCCCAGGCCGAGCCCCAACAGCAGCTGGTGGTCTTGGAGGAGGAGCAGAGCCCCACCTCCATGATGGCCCTGGCCTGTTCAGTCTCCAATGGCCACCTGTCACCCAGAAGCCTCCCAGTGTTACAGAACACTGTTAGCCAGGTCACACGGCTCACCCCGTTAGTCTCCAGCAGCCCACTGTGGGAGGAGGTACCAAAAAAAGGAGGGATGTGGTCCCACCCACAGTCTGAGGTCTTGGGGAGGGAGCACTCCAGGGAGTCAAGCCACAGCCCCCAGCAGAACACTAAAGCGTCTGTCGCATCACTCTACCCATCTGTCTGCCTCTCCTCTGCATAGGAGACCCTCAGGGCTAATGGAGTAAGCTGTGCCTCTCTTTACAGCTCTCTAGGGCCTGGCGGGTGGAAGGCCTTAATAAATGCCCGCAGTGAGCATAATGACCCCACAGTTGGGGAGCGTGGTGGAAGTTCTGACTCGTCTGTTTGTGCTATTCTGGGACCCTGACCAAACCGCCCATGTAGAAGCACAGACTGTAATGTGCCAGAATCCCTCCCCATCATCCCTTATGCAGGGTGAGTCACCCGCTGTGTCTGTATCTTTAGCAACAGGAGGCTCACCACCTCGCCAAACAGAGACCTCCATGGGAGTCAGATCTCCCTAGGCTACAGCATGGCCCTGTCACTGCGCTGCTGGGGAAATCACGTCATGGTCCCCAGCCAAGGCATTCTCATTTGTGCAGTGCACTGATGGTAGTTATGATAAGTTGCCACAAGCCTTGGGATTTTGCTGCTTAAATATGGTAATGTGGCACCTGAGATGGGGAAGCAGGAGGCTTGAGTTCCCGGCCTGGCTCCGCCACTCATGATTTGGGGCTGTTTGACTTGGAACAAGATGCTTAATTTCTTGGAGCCTCAGTTTCCCTTTCTGTTAAATGGGAACAGTAGTAATAGCTCATAGTATGGGTGGGAGAATCAAATGTGAGATGGTGAATGAGAAAGAACAAACTGTGCAGGGCAGCACAGACACCAGCAATTATTATGTTTGAGCCAAAACTGTATATCCCCCCCTTGCATCATCCCTTTTTTTGGACTAAATGTAGCCATTTTCCTCAACTATTTTCCCAAATGCACATTCTCTCTAAAAGTCTTCGCTAGGTCAGGCTCTGGTCTGTCAGTGTTCTTATAGAACAGTTTTCTCAGAACAGGACATGATAATTCAGGAAAATCTATTACCTCCTTGGATCTAGCCCTAATACATTCATTAATGTGGCCATTGAGGGCCAAATCTTGCCTTGTCTAATGCAAAACCTTTGACTCATTCTGATAGGAGATCTTTCTTTCCTAAACACTGCTGTTCAGCCACTTCTCTCCTCCAGGATTTTTACAACTAATTTTTTTGAAACTTAGCACAGATATGTCAAGAACTGTGAGGGGTTTGCAATTTTACTTTGCCTCCAAGTTCGTCTTCCAAAATTTCAAAGATGCAGACAGAAGACATGAGACTCCCGGAGTCAAAGGGCATTATTACTCACACCGCAGCAAGCAGCTTGAGCTTCACGCTCACATCAGTGCTCCCTGCTCCGCAGGTCCCATGGGGCGACGTGGAGCAGCCCGGGTGGGTTCTGCGCATGCCATGGGTTTGTGTGACAGCTGAGGAACCTCAAGCTTAGGAAACCCCACTCTTTTCAGGGAGACTGCTAGCAAACCTGCCCAGCCTTTGCCTCAGAGCGAGAGATGTAATTATCCCAGCCAGGAAACAGATGTGCCCTCTCCCCAAAGGGGACGCTGTCTTTTTTCAGAGCTGTTTACTTTACCCACATCTTGAAAAGATAGTCCAGAACAGAGACTATCAAATCCTCTATTCAAAAGGCATACAGAACAGGATTCTATGCAGAATTGCCGTCCAACTATGCATCTATACGTATCCCTCACTAATGCAGCTGCGTACATCTGGGCCTGCATCTCAGCTTGACCACTGCTGAGCTGTACCACCTTGGGCAAACTCCTGAACCTCTCTGATCCTCTGTTTTCTGCAGCCTGTAAGAGGAGGTATAATTCTTGTCTTCCAGGAGTTCTGTAAGGGATTCTCTGAAGTGTAGTGTTCATGAAGCCTCCTCACCATGCCTGGTACAGAATAGACCATGGAGAGGAGGCAGCAGGGCCGAGATCACTGTGATTTAGAGCCCATCCTTCTGACCACTTAAATCTCCTTCCTTCACTATTCCTCCCTGACTTAGTCCTCTGGCTCCTGTTTCTTCCCTGCCAAGTGGGGCAGAATCACCTGGGTAGCTGGTGTTGCAAGGCCTGGGGCAGAGATCTCAGAGCCCGGGTCGCACCTAGGCTCTGGAACTGGGTCGTACTTTCTAAGCTAAGCCTCAGTGTCCTTTGTTACAAGGAACCCACACCCTGGGATTTAAGAAAGAATTAAAGGAGATAATAAACATGAAATGTTTGGAATGTTCCTGAAAGGGACAGGTGCTCAGTAAAGTCTTTTTGATGCTATTTGGATAGCTTGAGCCTCTCGGAATGCGGTGTAGGCCATTCTAGCTGCTCCCCAGAGGGAACTTATTAGAAAAAGCAAAACAATTTGCAATCCTCTTGCAGCTCACTCAGCATGCTGGTGGCATGCAGCAGCAATTGGCTGTACATTCAGCATTCACGTGACAGGGCCCTCTGTGAGCTTCTGGCTTGGGGAATACAGAATTGCCCAAGGCGCCCTGCAAGGGGGTCAGCGTGGTCAGCTGGGCCTTTTTGGTCTTGACAGTGCTGCTCGCATATCGTGTGACCTTAGGGAGAGGAGAGTGATGAGGAACCTCCTCCTTCTCGCTGGGCTCCACTGAGGGACTCAGCACCGCATGGTGGTCAAGGGTTTGAGAGGCAATCAGACTGACCTAGGTTTGAATCCCGAGTTTGAAACCAGCTGAGCAACTCGAGCACACCACCCATCTTCCTGAGCTCAGTTTCCTCTTCTGTAAAATGGGGATAATGACTTCTCCTGGCTCATGGAGGTGTAAGGATTAGGTAAGGCCATGTATGTGCAGAGGCTGGCCAGGAAATGGTGCCTATGATGACGTTGCGCTATTTTCTATTTTTTTGGTCTGCGAAATGCAGGTTGAGTGGGTAGACCCTAAGATCTCTTATTTCATAGGGAGATGGAAAAACTCCTGGAGTTGCAGTCAGAAAACCCCAGTCCAAATTCTTTACAGCCTCATACAATTTATCTGCACCTCACCTGTCGATGGTGCCAGCTCCCCACGCCTCCTTCTGTGATATATGGCAAAAATCCTCGTCACCATACCTGACAGAGGACTTTGGTAGGTGCTCAAGGTCCCTCTCAGCTCCAGGGTTGTCAATCACCAGGGCCGCTGGCCTCAAAGTATGCTCCATTCAATCAGGGCTATAGCCAGTATGAAGGTAACTCAAACATCAGACACTTAATGGGGCTCACAGGCACACCTACAGGGTTCTGCTGTGGTTTGAATATTTGTGTCTCCTGCAAAACTCATGTTGAAACTTAATCCCCAATGCAATGGTATTATCCCAGTCAGGAAACAAACGTGCTTTTGGGAAGTGATTAGACCGTGAGGGCTTAACCCCCTCATGAATGGATTAATGCCTTCTAAAAGGGCTTGAGGGGGTGAATGTACCCCTTCTGTCCCTTCCACTTTGTGAGGACACAGCCTTCCTCACTCCCGAGGGTGCAGCAGCAAGGCACAAAAGCAGAGAGCAGGGAAGCCTTCAGCAGACACCAGACCTGCCTGCACCTTGATCTTGGACTTCCCAGCCTCCAGAACTGGGAGAAATAAAATTCTATTGTGTATAAATTGCCTAGTCTGTGGGATTTTGTTATAGCAGCACAAACAAGCTAAACTAAGACTGGTTCCAATGGCTAGAGCTGCCTGTCGCTCTGTTCTGATGCTGAGGATTAGACCTCAGGACATCTACTGGAATGGTTAAGGCTGAAGGAGCTCATTGAACCCCAGCGGCACACAGGGGGAACCGGCCCAGCAGCAGACTCCTTTTTGCCAAACATTGCAGGAGTGATGTCTTCTGCAAAAGGGGAATCTGTTTGGCCTCCTGCTGATGAATGATGTCTATTGGCCCTTGGAAGTAGAGTCCATTCTTTATACTTTGGGTCAGGAAAATCACGTGGTGCTAGTAGATCTCCTGGGAGAGAATCCTGCAGACCTCCTGTGTTCTACCTGGAAGGAAGCTCACCTCCACCCCTGGATCCATTGTGGAGAACCATGTGGAGGCACTGAAATTCCTTCACGTCTCTTGGTTCCTGTCACGGAGGTTGGAGAAGTTAACCTTCAGGTGCCATTGGTCCCTTGAGTCACCATAACCATAACTGACCATACTGACCATGCTAACGCCTGCCTTGCTGTGTGCCAGGCTCTCTGTTGAATGCGTTACACGGAGCAGCACAGCTAAGCCTCACCACCATGCTCTGAAGTCGGGATTACAGTTAAGCCCAATTTTCAGGTGAAGCAACTGAGGCTCAGATTTGAACCAGCCACCTGGCTCCCACGTGCTGTGTCTCATGGCTCACTCCCTCAGCTCAGGGTCTCCACTCTCCTCCCTGCCCTCACTTCATGGGCACATCCTCCTCACTCGGTCACTCTACACCTCTGTCTGTGTCCAACTTACTCACAAACACAACTTGTGGCTCCTGGAAATAACTGCCTTCTGTGACCCGATGCCATTTTATTCCATTGGAATAAAGATCCTTAATGACACCGTTTCTACCTCCCCTCTTCCCTAACTCCCACCTCAACTCACCTCCCCCTTCTTTTAAGAATCTTGTGAACATTGGCTTATTTATACTTATGCACCATCTCAGGCCTCCCGGGGCAGGTTTTAATCATCTACCTTCTTGCTGGAGACATCTTGAAAGGCTCCAATCCTTCACCCATGCTGAGAACATTTCAAGCAAAGCAAGAGGCATGAGAACAGTTTTTAACTGAAGTTAACATTGTGGCTTTTTCCACACAGCCAGACACTCAGGCACGTTGGGGAGATTAAAAGTGATGTTGGAAAATGCATCCACGAGTCTGTGACCTCAAGCAGAAAGCAGCAGCCACTTGAGCTCATGGATCAGACAGGATGCATCTCAAACAGAGAGTGGGAAGGATCCATAGATTTCCCTGCCTGGCCCAGCTCTCCCAGGTGCCTCCTACAGCATTGCAGCAGTAGGGCTGCCACTGGCGGGGCTGGGAACAGCTGGGGGGCTATCTCCTGTGCAGGGTAGCCACAGGTTGCCCACAGGGCTTCGATTCCCCAGTCTTGGCTCTGCCAGAGCCTAGTTGCATATCCCGAGAAAGTCATGACTGAGCCTGTTTGCATATTTGAAGAGGGGCTCAAGATTACCTTCTCCAGGCTGGGCGCAGTGGCTCACGCCTATAATCTCAGCACTTTAGGAGGCTGAAGCGGACAGATTGCTTGAGCTCAGGAGTTCAAGACCAGCCTGGGCAACATAGTGAGACTCTGTCTCTACAAAAACTACAAAAAAGTTAGCCAGGTGTGGTGTTAAAAAATTAGCCTACCCAGGTGCACACCTGTAGTCCCAGGTACTCAGGAGGCTGAGGTGGAAGGATTGCTTGAGCCCAGGAGGTCGAAGCTGCAGGGAGCCATGATTGCAGCACTGCACTCCAGCCTAGGCGACAGAATGAGACACTGTCAAAAAAACAAAACAAAACAAAAAATCTGCCCCGTGGGTTTATTTTGAACATTGGATGTGGTAATTTGTGCAAACAGCTTTGCAAATATAACAGATAGTAATGACACAGCTTGACATGTATTGAGCACTCATGAAGGGCCAGGCACTGCTCTCAGCACTTCTCATCATTCCCATTCTACAGATGAGGAAACTGAGGCCCCAGGGTTATGTCACCAAGCCACACGGGGAGCAAGTGGCAGAGGGGGATTTGCAGGTCGTGTTTGGTCATCCTTGCTGTCAGCCACTGTGCTGTGCTCACTTGTCACGTGGCAGCATAGCTCATAGGATATTCTTTAACCTGGCAGCAGTCTCTGCTGAGGGGGCCCTAGATGGGTTGGGTATTTCTTGACCCAGTAACATCCATCCAAATTCCCATGCCACTGCTGCAGCCCTTGGCCCCGCCTCTCCTTCTCCCTGGACCACTGCAGGTGCTTCTCACCTAGGGGGTGACTCCAGTTGCTTCCTGATCTGTTTCCTTTCTTCACCCTTGCCAGAGGGAGCTTTCTCCTGCTGAGGGTCTTCTGTGGCTTCCTCCATCCATGGGATACAGTGCCAGGTCCTTGGGCCAACCTTTGTTCCCATGAGCAGACCCCATCTCCAGGTCTGGGCCCGAAATGCATCTTCCTGGTGCCCACACCAGTCAGGCTGAGACACATGCAGCTCCCCATAGTGGTGCCCCAGATTTTCAGTGCCTTGTCCCCGGGATGCTCCCCTCCCCTCCTTCAATGCTGGATTCAGAATCCCCTTCCCACAAAGCCAGGTGCCTGGATCCCACACGCTAAGACACTGTCCTTTCTTCCAAGTGGCCAGTGCTCTTCTGTAGCATTACTGGGGACTTCTCCCTCCCTATGGGCTAGATTGTCATGTGTGGAGCTGATTGGCTGGTTCTTGTGTGTCTCCCCAGCACAGGACATAGGGCTGGTGTGAAGTCGATTCTGCACAGAAAATGAAGGAGGTGGGATTGGTGTCGCAGGCCCAGGTCTCTGCTGGCCCCCACACTGGCTGTGGGACCTTTGCAAAGGTGACCCCCTACAGCTACCATCTCTGCAACAGTAAAAAATGGAATGACAGCCGTCCTATTGGCACAGCAAGCACTGACCAGCCAAGAGAGCTGCGACGTGCTTTGTGACGTGTAGAGAGTTCCAGCGCGGTGCATGTTCATTGCTTGAGTGGCTAAACAGAATATTGAGTTTATTCAGCAGATTTTTTATCCTCTGCACCCTCATTCTCGTGCTACCATCTGGGGACTCAGGGCTCAGCTCCCTGACAGAGCAGTGTCCTTCCTCACTCTGTCTTTCTCCCTTGTCTCATCCATACACTTGATTTCCTCCTCAGCCACCCCCAATTCCTGTGCTGCATGCCTGAAAGAGGCAGGAACTTCACCTCTATGCTTTGGCCAGAGGCCTCTTCCCTCCCACCCGTGCCCAGTGCCAGGGACTCAGCCCAGCATCAGCAAATCCAGCAAACACATCTGTCTAAAGAGGAATAAGTCCCACATCTCCCATGCCTAACGTCCAAGGAGCTGAGATGGGAAGGGTCTGGGTAAAGTGTTCCCTGAGCCCCGAGACACGTCCCTGCCCATTTCCATAGCCCATTGTGCATTTGCCATAAACTCATAATTCTGAAGTTTGAAAAAGTTCTTCCCAGAACATGCACCATCTTTAAATAGTAAAAACAAAGACAATGCCACGACCATCACCTACTACTAATGCTACTAAAACTAAACACAGTGGCAGCTTATTAAATTACCATTTCCCTGGTGCCAGGCTCTGTGCCTAAAACCATGCACTGGGCCTCATTCTCAGGGCTTTTCTTCTGTCAGCTCAAGAAGTCCTCACAGCACCTCAAGGAGGGAAATACTTTCATTACCCACATTTAGAGATAAGAACGATGAGGCCCAGAGAGGGTGAGGGATTAGTCCACAGTCACACAGCTCCTTGGTAGCCAAGTCAGACATGGGGCGTGGATGGCCCAGCTCTTTGTTCCTGCACCTTCTCCCTGTTGGAGTAGCTGGGGTTGGTGTTATCTGTTGCCATTGGGCATGTATTTGCACCCCACATTTTAGTTCATAGGTTCATTTAAGGAGCTACCCGTATGTGTGACAAACAGCAAACGTGGCTGCCTAGAGAGCCCACTGCCAGAGCTAGAGCTGTGTGTGATGAATGTCTGCAGTGGCAGATATGATTCACTGGGGTTCTGATTGTGTGTGGGTTTAACTTACTGTATTTTCTTTTAAGTAGCACTAATTTGCCATCATGTGCCTTTGGGTGGGCAATATTTAAAGAAATAAACATCTCAGGACAGGTGCAGTGGCTCACACCTGTAATCTCAACACTTTGGGAGGCTGAGGCAGGAGGATGGCTTGAGGCCAGGAGCTGGAGGCCAGCCAGGGCTGGTCTCTACAAAAAATAAAAAGTTAGCTGTGTGAGGTGTTGCATGCCTGTAGTTTCAGCTACTTGAGAGGCTGAGGCAGGAGGATTGCTTGAGCCCAAGAGTTTGAGGCTACAGTGAGCCAAGATCACACAACTGCATTCAGCCTAGGTGGCAGAGTAAGACCCTCTCTCTATAAATAAATAAATAAACATCTCAGCATAATTCCACAGCTTTCTTACAAATGCTCGACAGAACAATTATTCTAATACTTTGTCTTCTATCTCAGTCACCACATTCCCCCTTAACGAGGAGTTAATCAAACTTCCTGAAGATAAACCCTCTATCCAGCTGGTCCAGTCCTTTGGCTCATGTTGAAGTCAAAAGCCCTTGCAGGCAGCTTATATTGTCTGCTCATGGCTTTTCTCCAGCAAGTCGCTCCATGGATTGAGTCCCTGCCATGTGCATATGTCTTCTCTGAACCTTCCATAGTCTGCCCACTAGGGTGTTGAACCACAGGTCAGGTAACGAAAATGGGCTTGGAGTGAAGGAGTGGATGTGTGGCTATGCTACCAGTGGGAGAGAGAGCCTGACTTTGCACCCCGGCCTGAACCCCTAGTCCTCTTTCAACCTCAACCATGAGATGAGCATCACCAGCTCCAAATGCTCCCCGTTAATCAAGAAAGAAAACAAAAAGGACCAATGGATCTTCGTGTTTTCCTTTCGTTCATCTACTTTCTCTCTCCCCTGCCTTTTGCAAAAGCTGACATGGAGATTGCAGCCCTCCACATGTGTCTTTATGGTAATAATTTGAAACAGCAGCACTGCCTGTTTCAGTTGGAAAGGAGGCATTTGCTGCCTCTTAGGAAAAAGTCCTCCTGCCCAGCTCCCTGCTCACGGCTGCTAAGGTTTACATCCTCGCAATTCCACCACTCTGAGCTGCATCCGTGTCAGAACCCTTAGGGAGTGGTCCAGATCCCTTTGCCAAACATTTTCAGCAACTGGAACCCAGGTTTCTCAACAGAGGATAAAAGTGCTGTCTTCACTCCTGGGCTGCCAGGTACATTCTTCCTTGGCCTTGGGAGTGCCCTTACATACTCTCAGGACGAATCCAGTCTTGTTTCTGAGATGATTTGCTCTCCAACAGACAGGTTACCTATGGAGCATAATATAGACTTGATTTCGCCCAGACAAGCCACTGAGCATTTATTGAGTGCCTGCTATGTGCAAAACACTGAGGATCAAAGAGACACCACAGACCCTTTCTGCCCAGAGTCACAAAAAGAGTGGGTGTCAGTACCTTTATCACAAAAAAAATTTTTCATCTGATGCTTTTAAAGAGTTTGGAAGGTAGATGAGGCAGGAATTATCATGTCTGTTTGAAAGCTGGGTAAGCAGAGGCCAGGGAGCTGTGAAGCAGCCATTGACTTGCAGCTGGGGCGGGTCTCAGGCCTCCTTGCTCCTGTCAAAGCTGCCATCCCCTCAGGAACAGAGGGTGAATAGGATGGAGGTTCCTTATAAGAAGTGACCTCTCGAAAAGTACTGTCCACCCAAGGAACAGGACTGTGGCATCCTTTTTTTGCTTGTTTGTTTTTTGAGACAGAGTCTCGCTCTGTCACCCAGGCTGGAGTGCAGTGGTACAATCGTGGCTCACTGTAACGTCTGCCTCCTGGGTTCAAGTGATTCTCCTGCCTCAGCCTCCCTAGTAGTTGAGACTACAGGCAAATGCCACCACGCCCAGCTAATTTTTGTATTTTTAGTAGAGACAGGGTTTCACCACGTTGGCCAGGCTGGTCTCGAACTGCTGACCTCAGGTGATCCACCTGCCTCAGCCTCCCAAAATGCTGGGATTGCAGGAGTGAGCCACTGCGCCCGGCCATGTGGCATCCTTTTGAGGAACAACAAAAGTCACGTCCCTACATTGGCTTAGGCAAGGATTTCATGACCAAGAACCCAAAAGCAAATGCAATAAAAACAAAGATAAATAGCTGGGACCTAATTAAACTAAAGAGCTCCTGCACAGCAAAAGGAACAGTCATCAGAGTAAACAGACAGCCCACAGAGTGGGAGAAAATCTTCACTATCTATACAACTGACAAAGGACTAATATCCAGAATCTACAACAAAGTCAAACAAATCAGTAATAAAAAAAAATCCCATCAAAAAGTGAGCTAAGGACATGAATAGACAATTCTCAAAAGAAGATACACAAATGGCCAACAAACATATGAAAAACTGCTCAACATCACCAATCGTCAGGGAAATGCAATCAAAACCACAGTGCGATACCACCTTATTCCTGCAAGAATGGCCATCATCAAAAAACAGTAGATGTTGGCATGGATGCGGTGAGCAGGAAACACTTCTACACTGCTGGTGAGAATGTAAACCAGTACAGCCACTATGGAAAACAGTGTAGAGATTCCTTAAAGAAATAAAAGTAGAACTACCATTTGATCCAGCAATCCCACTACTGGGTATCTACCCAGAGGAAAAGAAGTCATTATGCGAAAAAGATACTTGCACACGCATGTTTATAGCAGCACAATCCACAATTGCAAAATCGTGGAACTGACCCAAATGCCCACCAATCATTGAGTGGATAAAGAAACTATGGTATATATATATATATATATATATATATATATATATATATATATGAGATGGAATACTAGGCAGCCATAAAAAGGAATGAATTAATAGCATTTGCAGTGACCTGGATGAGATTGGAGACTCTTATTCTAAGTGAAGTGACTCAGGAATGGAAACCCAAACATCATATGTTCTCACTGATATGTGGGAGCTAAGCTATGAGGATGCAAAGGCATAAGAATGACACAGTGGACTTTGGGGACTTGGGGGAAGAGTGGAAGGGGGGCATAAAAGACTACAAATAATGGTGCAGTGTCTACTGCTCGGGTGATGGGTGCACCAAAATCTCACAAATCACCACTAAAGAACTTACTCATGTAACCACAAACCACCTGTACCCCAATAACTTATGGAAAAATAAAATTTAAAAAAATTTTAAAATTAATTTTAATTTTTTATTTTTAATTAAGATTAATTAATTTTAATTAATTACTTTTAATTTGCTCTCCTGGCATTTTCCATGCTGGGATTCCGCTCAGGCCAGCTCTGTTGAACAGGCTTTGCTGGTTGGCAGGGATTGTGCACACACGTGGCGCCACCTCCCTTCGCTTCTCTGGCCCTGTTTTCTTCCTAACCCAGTGTGCTCTCTTCCTCCCATACATAGGTAGGGGGTTTTGACGTGACTTCCTGGACATCATGTGTAGCAGTGGGGGTAGTTTTCTCTGGCTTCTGACCCAGCCGGGTGTATTGAAATAGCTGTGAGGCTGCAGGGTCCTGAGCCGGATTGTGTTGGCACAGGATGGGCACCTCTGTGCCTTCCTCTTCTGCTCATACAGGTGCCCCTGGGGAGGAGGGTGCAGTGTGTTCCGCTGAGAGCTACATTGGTTGGAGGAGACTATAGCATTTTAGAACGTCCTCCTGGAGATTCCGACGTGCATCTCCGGTGGAGAATCTGGCCTTTTGTTGCTGTTGTTTCATGCCATGATTACTACTGAAGACAATTTTGCCATATAGAGGAGAGGATGTTTAAAAATAAACCAAAAGGATCCACTTAGGGAGGTAAACATCCTGCGCTTGCCGTTGCCCCGGCCCCGCTTCACTCCCGGATGCGTGTGCTTGCTGATGGAGGATGATGCTCAATTTCACTTGTATTCCTTTTGTCCTCTCCTCTTAGCCTTCATCACCCCCCACCACTTTCCCCTTCTCTCTCTCTTCCTCCAAAATAGGGATTACATAGTTTTTCTCTTGGTACCTCTGGCTTCTAACCTGATCCCCCCCACCCCCAGCATGTAGTAGGTGCTCAGTAAAATGTCTGTTTCACTAATGAACGAGATAACAATTGAACAAACGAATTCCCCACCCATCCTCCGAAGGCCCTGAGACTTTATTCTGCTCAGTGGCAAGGAATTTAATCTGATTAGGAGGCTGCTGACCCACATAGGGGACGCCCATTTGGTTCCAATGACACTGCTGAATCATTTCAAAGATGCTATCGAGTTAATTGGGGTAGAATAAATACTAATTTATGGCAACCTTTGCCAGCTGTTCTCTAAGGGAAATTTTTAAACTCCCCATCCTCTTGCTTTGCTTGACTGCTGAGACCCAGTGAGAGTGGCCTGAACTTCTCATAGCTGGACCAACAGAGGCACAGCCTCCTCCCCCTTCTCTCCACCTCAGGAAGCCACAGCCAGGTGGAGGAGCTCCTCAGGTACAGCCAGGGAGGTGGGGCATCTCAAAGCGGCCTTAGCTGTTTCTTCCTAAGGTTCTTAGCCAGCCTCCTCTGAATGCAGGCTGTGGCTCTGGGGCTTGTCCCAGTCCCCTGAGTTCTCACCATGGACTATGGGATGCGGGTGGAGGACAAGGTCCCCAGGACCCTGGACCACACCATCTGAGCCTTTCTGTCCCCCCAGGGCAAGTGCTTCCTCCATTATTGCGAATCTAAGATGATGTGCTGTGATGAGACAGCGTTTTCTCCCCCTGTGTTGTGCTGAGTTACTATGGCAACACTTTCAGAAGAGGTGAATTTGCTTTTTCCTCTGAATTCTGAAATGCTCTCAGGCTTTCCAAAAATATCCTTATTTCCCTGAGTCCTACTGTGGGTTGAGGCATGTCGGACACACAGAAAATAGAGTCATCTTCTCCACCATGTATATATTACATCAAGTAGCTCAATGCACAGCAATTGATTGGGTAAACTTTTTTTTTAATAAAAAATATTTTTAGCATCTGCTCTATGTCAGTAGATGTGCTAGGCACTGGGATTCAAAGAGAAGGTAGACTCAACTCATATCCTACAAGTGCTCACAGTCCCTAAGAAAAATAGCCAAGTACACAGCTAACTATAATGTAACGTAAGTACACATCTAACTATAAGATAATGTAACATTACATAATATATTGTAACGTAATGTAATATAATGTACTATAATACACGTAATGTAGTAAATATAATGTAATGTAATAAATATTTTGTCAGTTCTAGGAATAAATTAGTGTAGGACCCCAGTAGAGAAAGCTGTTAATTCAGCCTGGAGTGAGGAGGGTTAGGAGTTGGTAGATCTAGAGTTTGATTTCTGATCAATTACATATGGGCTGTGCCAGCTCAGGGAAATGAACATGCCTCTCTGAGCTCCAATCCTCTATCTCATGCTGAGCTGTTGTGAAAATGAGGGGACACCACAAAGTCACAGCAGCCAGTCTCAGAGCAGCTGTTACTCAAAAGATACTGCTCCTCCTTGCCCAAGTGCTGGGGTGCCCAGAAGGGGCTCAGAAGAGGAAGTGAGCACAGATAGAGAGACCTGCAGGAAGTGGAGCAGCAGGCCAGCACTTCCGTCAAAGGCAGTCGCGCCAGCAGCAAGGTGGCCACGTGAGCACACCTGGCACATCCGTTCAGAGGGAGATAGGAAAGCCATTGTGGCCAGTGCAAGGGACTGGATCTGAACCCATTGCCATCCTTGGGCTCTGGGTGGGACCCCCTTTTGAAAGCTTCCACTGAACCATAAAGATAGCACAGTGGTAAAGTGCCTACAAGAGAGGCACCGCAACAAACATGAACATTGCTCTAAAAATTAGCATGCACTTTGGGAGGCTGAGGCAAGCAGATCACCTCAGGTCGGGAGTTCGAGACCAGCCTGACCAACATGGAGAAACCCCATCTCTACTAAAAATACAAAATTAGCTGGGCGTGATGGCGGGTGCCTGTAATCCCAGCTACTCGGGAGGCTGAGGCAGGAGAATCGCTTGAACCCAGGAGGCGGATGTTGCTGTGAGCGGAGATCAGGCCATTGCACTCCAGCCTGGGCAGCAAGAGTGAAACTCCATCTTAAAAAAAAAAAAAAAAAAAAATTAGCATGCACTCAGTGTAGGTCCCAGTGTCATTGTGCCTGGTCACACTTGGAGTGCTGTAGGCATGCCCCCTACCTTCCACCAGCTTAGATGCTCTTTGAGGGAAGAAAGCAGCCCTCTTTGTCCTGTGCAATGTTAGCACATGCAGGTGGCCACTTATAGGGGTTCCAGAGAGGGTTATGTCTTCTTTACTATGTGTGCCTGTGTGCTCGCCTGTCAAACAAGGGTGACGATAGTACCCACCTCATAGGGTTGTGATAATAAAACCCAATCATGCCTGTAACGTGCTCAGCCCATATCTGGCATAGAGCAGGCTCTCAATAAATATCAGCTTTCATTTTTATTTTATCCACCTCGTTGTAAATTGAAGACTCTCCAACATGGGAACATTAGTCAAGGAGAGTGGCAAGTACTGATATCCAGTAGCAAATCTTTCCCTTAACTGCACCGTGAGTGGGCGAACAGCACAGAAAGGCTCGGTAGCTCCCCGTGTGTTGGAAAGCTTAATGAAAGAGCAGATTATGTTTTTTCAGCAAAACAGCCAGATTTGGAGGCCAGTTCTCTGCAGGATGTCATCTCAACGTGTTGCAGGGCTGGGCAAGTTAATGAGAAAGCCTCTGGGTTTTGGGGATCGGAGAAGGCCTGGATGCCATTCCCAGGTGTGTGATGTGAGTGATCTTAGGTGGGGTGCTCCGTGGCCATCCGGCGGGCACTCACTGCAGATGCATGGGCACTGATTCCAGCCTTCAGCCTCCCTGTCTGTAGAAAGAGGCAGACCTCACCCACTGAAACCCTCTACAGGGAGTAGAAAAGGATTTCTCACTTCCAGATGAGACCAAAGCTGGGACTGTTTGGAGTTCTCTGTTTCCACCTCCCTCAGGATGAGCACACAGACCATGTAGGGAGCAGCAGCCGCTTACTACCCCTGGGAGAAAAGCTTGGCCACATTCATCAGCAAAAGCCTGTGCACCTGGCTTCTGTGCAAAGTTCTGCCCATTAGCTCTTGTCACCTTTAGCATGTGCTGTGCTCCAGGTGCTGTGCTGTGCTCCAGGCGCTGTGCTGAGCACCAGAGGACCGTGATGGTTCATTTAAGGTGTCGACTTGGCTGCACCCTGGGATGCCCAGATTGGGCGTGTCCATGACAGTGTTTCTGGATGAGGTTAGCATTTGAATCCGTGGACCCCGTAAAGCAGATAATCCTCCCCAATGTGGGTGGCATCAACCAGTTCACTGAGGGAGAAAGAAAGAAGAATTTGCCTCTTTTATCTCCTGCCTGCCTGCTTCAGCTGAGACATTGGCCTTCTGCTCTTGGATTGGGTTTTAGCCCCTCAGCTCCTCTGGTTCTCAGGCCTTTGGACTTAAGACTGAATTATGCCACCAGCTTCCCTGTGTCTCCAGCTTGCCGGTGACAGATGGTGGGGTTTCTCAGTCTCCATAATTGTGTAAGGCAATTCCTCATAGTAAATCTCTTCATATATATGTATATATATGTTATTGGTTCTATTTACGTTCATATATATATGTTATTGGTTCTGTTTATGTTCATATATATATATATATATGTTATTGGTTCTGTTTCTCTGGAGAACCTGGACTAATACAGATTTGGTAGAGACTATTGATTTCTATAATCCTGGAATATTGCAAAGTATACGGTGATACTCGAGCAGTTTGAATTTAGTTTCTGGTTCTTTGGAAATATATAAACTCTCAAAGCCTCAGTTATAATACCTGTGTGGTGGGAAGACACCACCTCCACCTCCCTGTGAGGCACACCATGATTAGCCAGGGCACGCATGGGGTGTGCATGAAGCTGGACAACTGGCAGCCCAGTTTGGAGCTGGCGCAGTCAGCCTGGGCAGGCAGGCGCCTTTCGAAGGCTTCAGCCTCCTGCACTGGCTTCAAAGGCCCAGGACTCAGAGGCTGACATGTGACCAGGGACCTCCATGAGTTACTCATGTAATGGAGTTGAGGGCCTTGATGATGTGGAATTGCATGCCACAAAATCCTGCTTTTTTGTTTTTAAAGGATCTCAATATGTATTATTTTACAGAGGATGGCTTTCTACTTTGAGATCCCTTCTTCCCAGCAAACACCAACCAACCTTTATTTTTACAGCCTGGAAGTTTATTGTGATGCTCTTGGCACAGACATCTCACTAAGGAGAAGTCTTCAAACCTGTGCTTGTTAGCATTTCTTCCAGGGCCTTCCAAAGACCCGGGGGAGGAACTTCACAGAGCATGCTATTGTCCTGCTTCCACTTAATATTCCACATCAGAGGGCCCTGCCCCAGGAAGAGGGGTCTGCTTTTGTACTAAGCCAGGCAGATTTACTGAAATGCACCCCCAGACCTCACCTCCACTTGTAGCCAGGGCTAAACCAAGAGCCTATGAGGTAGGAGCCCTGTGGACAAATGAGGGTTTTCCGCTGTGGAGGGCACTCAGCTTGTGCTCCTTGGAATTGTCCCTTTTCCTTGGTTATTAAGTCTAGGTGCCTAGAGTCCTACGTTCTTTACCTGGTTGTTTACTTTTTAAATAATTGATTGCCCACCTCAGTGTCTCATGAGCCAGGTAGCCATCCTTCCCTTGGATCACTGGAGCTGACCTCAGCCCAGCCTTCCCTTTCTGGAGCCGGTTATCTATTGCTGCCTCATTCTTCTCCTTCTGCACCAGCTAAAGGCCTCTCCTTTTCTCTCTCCTTGAGGAAACCCGTGGCAGATAAAACTGGAGCCAGGTTTGTAGAAATGGCAAGTACTTAGGGAGGAGGAAACACTTGAGGCACGTCCCAGGAAACCCAGATTCTGATTTGAACTGGATTGCAAAGGTTCATTCGCCAGTGTACACGAAGTCTCTCTCTCTCTCTCTCTCACACACACAGACACACAGACACACACACACACACACACACACACACACACACACACACACACACACTGTACTGACCCCTTCTACTCCTTGCTAGCTGAGGGACTAACCTTAGGCAAATCGCTTAACCGTTTCTAGAGGCAGTTTCTGCATCCCTTTTTGTTAAAGGCACGGATAGAAATTACCCCACCAGAGTCACTGGCAGTTGTGAAGATTCCAATGGAAGGTGTGCAGGGGAGTAGCTGCATGCCCTGTGTCCTCATGGGGTGCACCCGCATCACCTTAGTTTCTTCATCCCTAGGGTAGTAGGGTCTCTGAAAGGCAGCTAAACCACTGTGAGTTAATGACTGCCACACTGTGAAGGTCATCGATCATTGTCTGCAGTTTGCAGAGACAGCTGAGCTCACTCTGAGCCTTCGGTGATGTGCTGAGAAGGGGAAGCAACATCCAATGAGGTTTGTATTAGTCCATTATCATGATGCTAATAAAGACATACCTGAGCCTGGGTAATTTGTAAAGGAAAGAGATTTTTTTTTTTTTTTTTTTTTGAGACGGAGTCTTGCTCTTTCGCCCAGGCTGGAGTGCAGTGGCGCAATCTCGGCTCACTGCAAGCTCCGCCTCCTGGGTTCACGCCATTCTCCTGCCTCAGCCTCTCCGAGTAGCTGGGACTACAGGCGCCCGCCACCACGCCCGGCTAATTTTTTTTTGTATTTTTTAGTAGAGACGGGGTTTCACCGTGGTCTCGATCTCCTGACTTTGTGATCCACCCGCCTCGGCCTCCCAAAGTGCTGGGATTACAAGCGTGAGCCAAAGAGATTTAATTGACTCACAGTTCCACATGGCTGGGGAGGCCTCAGGAAACTTACAATCATGGCGGAAGGGGAAGCAAACACGTTTTTCTTCACATGATGGCAGGAAGGAGAAATGCTGAGCAAAAGAGGGGAAAGCTCCTTTATAAAGCCATGAGATTGTGTGAGAACTCACTCACTATCACAAGAACAGCAGCATGGGGGTAACTGCCCCCGTGATCCAATTACCTCCCACCAGGTCCCTCCCACAACACATGGGGATTTGGGGAGCTACAATTCAACATGAGATTTGGGTGGGGACACAGCCAAACCATTTCACTCTCCCTCTGTTGCCCATGTCTCCCTTCAAGCCTTCATCACCAGGGGTCTTTCTCTTATAGTGAAATGCAAGCAAGCCCCTGTCTCTTCTCCACTTTCCCTGGATTTGGTGGCATAATCTCAAGTGTTCTGATTGCCATCATTGCTACTACTGTCACCCCAATTAAGACATGAACACACAGTGCCCCCTGGGGATCCCTAGTCTTTGACCAGCTTGCCACAGTCCCAGCCTTCTCTCCTGAAGGAGTTCAGGTGGCAGCCTGTGGACCCAGCCTGTTGCCACCCTGAGGGATGGTGCCACTTAATCTTGGGAAGCTGGGCCTCGTTCTGTGGTGAGTGAGAACCCCAGATGTCTCAGCAGGAGACCAGCCCCAGGGGGAGTGTAGACAGCTGCAGGGAGGTGGAGCACACAGGGTGCCTGCCAGGGCTGGTGGACGTCACCTTGTGCCTGTCCAGCCCTGGGCCTTCATCACAAAGTTCTTTTGCTGAAATCAATCAGCTTGAGCTTCAGCACAGTTCCGGGGCATGCCTGAGAGAGCCATGTGAACATGGCCTCACACAGAGGTGAAGGGAGAGCTGGTGTGAAGGGAGAAGCTCTTTTTGGAGTTGCCTCTGACTCAGACTCCACAATGGTGGAGGGCTCAAGAGATCCCCCAAGTTGGAATGGCCATCAGGGTTAAGGTGGGGGATGTGAATGGAAAGGCCTGGGAGCCATGCCCACGCTGTTGGAGAATCCTTCTGAGCATTTCCTCAGGAAAGTTGTCGCATGTTCTGCAGGCCTGTCGAAACACCACAGTGATCTCTGCTATGGGCTGAGGTCCACTGAGTCTCGATTTGCCAAGCACCTTTGTCATATATGCAGTAAAATCTTGGCGCTGCAGAAAGAGCTTGGGACGTGGAGGCAGATGTGGTTTGGGGTCCAGCCTGACCCTGGGCTCTTGGGCCTCAGCTGAGTCTGTGCAGTGGGAAGGTCACCACCACCTCCCAGGGGCCCTGAGGACTGCACAGAATGGTGAACGCCGGGCTTGCCATAGTGCCTGGCTCAGAGCAAATGCTGCAGTCTCCTTCCCAGGTGTGCTTTTGATTTACTTGCTAATATGCATACCAGAAAATTGTTTTGGTGGAGGGGATGATACGGTTCTCTAACTTGTAACAAATGCACAGAACCCTGTGACCATGACCACAATAAAAATTTAGAACTTTCCATCACTCCAAAATATCTCTTCTTGCTGTCTCTTGCGGTAGACCACGCCCTACCTGACACATCCCTGTCTCTGCTATTGTCCACCCCATTGTTTTTTGCATCATCCAGAATACCATCTAAATGGCCTTGCCCACATAGCTTCATTCAGTGTAACCTAACGCATTTGAGATTCACCCATGTCATTGCGGACATCAATAACTTGTTCATTTCTATCGCCGAGTAGGATTCTATTGGGTGAATGTAGACAGTTCACCCGTTTACCAGTTGAAAGACATTCACATTGTTTCCAGTGTGGGGCAGCTACGAATGAAGCTATTGTAAAAATTTGCACACAGGTTTTTGGTGAACACCAGTTTTTATTCCTCTTGGGTAAATACGTAGGAGTGGGATTTCTAGGTCATATGATAAACATATGTTTAACTTTGTAAGAACTGGCTAAACTGTTTTCTTTAAATGGCTGCATAATTGGTTCCCACACCAAGGTACAAGAGTTCTGGTTGCTCCAATTTCTCATCAGAAATTAGTAACACCAGGTTTTTTTTTGTTTGTTTTGTTTTTAAAGTTTAGCCATTGTGATAGATGTGTAGTGTTATCTCATGGTAGTTTTAATTTACATTTCCCTAATTAATGATGATGAACACCTTTTCAAGTGTTTATTTGCCCTCTGTAGATATATCTCTTGTTCAGTGACATATCTCCTATTTAGCTTTTCAGATATTTTAACTATTTTTAAAAGTGGGTTGTTTTCCAACCCCATTAAAATGTGGGCAAAAGACATGAACAGACACTTCTCAAAAGAAGACATTCATGTGGCCGAGAAACCTATGAAAAAAAGTTCAACATCACTGATGATTAGAGAATGCAAATCAAAACCATAATGAGATATCATCTCACACCAGTCAGAATGGTGATTATTAAAAAGTCAAGAAACAATAGATACCAGCAAGTTTGTAAAGAAAAAGAATGCTTTTATACTGTTGGTGGGGGTGTAAATTAGCTCAACTGTTGTGGAAGACAGTGTGGCAGTTCCTCAAAGATCTAGAAGCAGAAATACCATTTGACCCGGCAATCCTGTTATCGGGGCTATACCCAAAGGAATATATAATAAATTATTCCATTAAAAAGATACATGCATGCGTATGTTCATTGCAGCACTATTCACAATAGCAAAGACATGCAATCAACCCAAATGCCCATCGATGATAGACTGGATAAAAAAAAATGTGGTACATATATGCCATGGAATACTACACAGGCATAAAAAGGAATGAGATCATGTCCTTTGCAGGGACATGGATGGAGCTGGAAGCTGTTATCCTCAGCAAAGTAACACAGAAACAGAAAACTAAGCACTGAATGTTCTCACTTACAAGTGGGAGCTGAACTATGAAAACACGTGTACACATGGGGGACACTGGGGCTTGTTGGGAAGGGTGGGAAGAGGGAGAGCATCAGAAAGAATAGCTAATGGAGGCCGGGCTTAATACCTAGGTGATGGGTTGATCTGCGCAGCAAACCACATGGCACTTGTTAACCTATGTAACAACAAACCTGCACCTTCTGCACATGGACCTCAGAACTTGAAATAGAAGTTGAAGGAAAAAACAAAGTGGGTTGTTTTCTTATTGTTGAGTTTTCAGTGTTCTTTATATATTCTACTTATAAGTTCTTTGTCAGATAGATTATTTGTAAATAGTTTCTTCCAGCCTGTGGCTTGTCTTTTCATTCTCTTGATGGTGTTTTTCATGGAGAAAACATTTTTAATAAAATCCAGTTTGCAGTGTTTTCTTGTATGGATTATTCTTTTGATGTTGGATCTAATAACTCTGCCTACCATAAGATTACAGATATTTTTCTCTTACTTATTTTCCTAAAGGTGTTATAGTTTTATGATTTCATTTAGGTCTAAGATCCACTTTGAGTTTTTTGTATAAGGCATGAGTTTTGTTTTTTTGCTGCAGCTGTTTTGTAATTTTTGTGTAAGAGATTGGGTTCCAAGTTCACATATCTGTCTCTCTCTATATATTGTTGCATATTGATGTCCACTTGTTCCAGCACCATTTGCTGAAAAGACTATCCTTTTTCCATTGAATTGCCTTTGCAATTTTTTCAAAAATTAATTGGCCATATTATGTGCATCTCATTTCTGGACCCTTTATTTAATGTATGCATCCATCCTTTTGCTAACACTACACTGTCTTGATAACTGTAGCTTTATCATAAGTCTTGAAATACAGTAGCATGAGTTCACCAAATTTGTTTTCTTTTTCAACATTGTTTTGATTATGCTTAGTCCTTTGCCTTTGCAAATAAATGTTTGAATCAGCTTGTTGGCATCGACAAACATTCCTGCTGGGATCTTCATTGGGATGGCATTGAGGTTCTCCATGAATTTGGGGAGAATTCACATCTTAACAATATTGAGTCTTTGATTTCATGACCATAGTATGTCTCTCCATTTATTTAGATCTTCTTTGCTATTTCATCAGTATGTTGTTTTCAGCATTTGGATCCTGCAGGTATTTTGTTAGATCTGGGCTAAGTATTTTATTTTTTGGTGTTGTTGTAAATGGTGCTTTTTGGCTAAAGCTCATATTGTTTGTTGCTTGAGTGTGGAAATACAATTGGTCTTTTAATATTGACCTTGTGTTCTATGACCTTTCAAAATTCAGTTATTAGTTATATGACATTTTGGAAATTCCTTGAGATTTTCTGTATAGACAATCATGTCTTCTGCAATTAGAGACAGTTTTATGTCTTCTTTATATATAAGGCATCTATGTATATATGACTTTTATTTCTTTTTCTTGCTTTATTGTACTGGCAAAAACTTTCAGTGTGATTTTGAATGGGAGTGGTGAGGTTAGACATCCTCTCGTATTCCTAGATCATAGAGGGAAGCATTCACTCTCTCACCATTAGGTATGATGTTAGCTATAGGTTGTTTGGTTTTGTTTTCGAGATGTTCTTTATCAGATCCAGGAAGTTCCCTTCTACTTCTAGTTTACTAAGAGTTTTAAATCTTGAGTGGATGTTTACTTTTGTCAAACGCTTTTTCTGCATCTATTGATATGATTGTTTTGTTTCTTCATAGTTCTGCCAGTATGGCATGAATTATATGAATTGATTTTTTTTGGATGTTGAATATTTGAATGCTTTGCATTATCTTGTTTATATATTGCTGGATTTAATTTGCCAATATCTCATTGACTACTTTTTGTCTGTGTTCAATTGAGATATTGGTCCACAGTTTTCTGCTCTTGTAATGTCTTTGATTTTGTTAGCAGGGTAATGCTGCCTCATTAAGATGATTTGGGAAGTGTTCCATGAAATGAGTTGGAAAGTGTTCCCCCCTCTTATTTTTTGGAACAGAATGTCTACAACTTGTATTTTTCTTCTTTATATTTTTGGTAAATTCTTCAATAAAATCATCTGGTGATTTTTTTCCCAGAAGATTTTTAACTAAAAATTTAATTTATTTAATAGCTCTAAGGACTGTGTGGTTTATCTTTTTTTCTTAAGTAAGTTTTGGTAGTTTGTGTTTTTTAAGGAATTGATTCATTTCATCTACATTGTCAAACCTATGGGTAAGTAGTTGTTTTTAATCATCTCAGTAATTCCTTATTGTCTGTCCTTTTACTGTCAGTAACATCTGTGGCAATATCCCTTTTCCATTTCTGATATTGGTAATTTGTGTTTTCTCCCTTCTTGCTCAGCCTGGCGAGAGGTTTATCATTGTTACTGATCTTTTAAAAGAAGCAGTTTGTAGAGTCACTGATTTTTCTCTATTGTTTCTGTTTTCAATTTTATTGAGTTTTGTTCTTATCTCTATTATTTCCTTCCTTCTTTATGCTTTGGGTTTAATTTAATCTTCCCCTCTTCCTAATTTCTTAAGGTATAGTTTAGATCGGGGTGTCCAACATTTTTGCTTCCCTGGGCCACATTGGAAGAAGAAGAATTGCCTTGGTCCACACATAAAATACACTAACACTAATGATAGCTGATGAGAAAAAAAATGCAAGAAAATCTAGTAATGTTTTAAGAAAGCTTACGGATTTGTGTTGGGCCACATTCTGTCCTGGACTGCGGGTTGGACAAGGTTGGTTTAGATTATTAAATTGAGACCTTTCTTCTTTTCTCATATAAACAATTAGTACTAGAAATTTTTCTGTAAGCACTGCTTTAGTTGCATCAATGCATGCTGATAACTTGTATTTTCACTTTTATTCAGTTCAGAATATTTGCTAGTTTCCCTTGAGACTTCCCTCTTGACCCATGGATTATTTAGAAGTGTGTGATTTAGCTTCCAGGTTTTGGGAGATTTTCCCAATATCTTTCTGTTATTGACTCCTAGTTTAATTCCATTATGATCAGAAGACATATTTCATAGGATTTTGATTCCTTTAAACTTGTGAAGGTTTACCTTATGACCCAGGATACGGTCTGTCCTGGTGACTATTTCACGTGCCCATGAGAAGAATGTGCATTCTGTTGTCAGGTGGAAGGTTCAATACACGTCAGTTAGATCCTGTTGGTTGATGGTGACATCCAGGTCTTCTGTGTCCTCGTTGATTCCCTATTTCTTTCTATACTAAGAGAGAAGTGCTGAGGTGTGATAATTTTGGATTGGATTCT
Organism: Hylobates moloch; assembly: GCF_009828535.3. Classification (NCBI taxonomy): domain Eukaryota; kingdom Metazoa; phylum Chordata; class Mammalia; order Primates; family Hylobatidae; genus Hylobates; species Hylobates moloch. The sequence goes on along the minus strand of NW_026652291.1, from coordinate 9,516,924 downwards.
GGATGTTTTGAATATTATGTTGTGAGATGCCAGGGGCTATGGGCTGAGTTGTTGCCCCCTCCCACAACTCCACCATTCCTATGTTGAAATCCTAACTCCCAATACCTTAGACATGAGTGTATTTGGAGATAGGGTCTTTAAAGGGGGGTGATTAAGTTAAAATGAGATCACTAGGGTATGCCCTAGTTCAGTATGATTGGCGTCCTTATAAGAATAGGAAATTAGGACACAGACATGCACAGAGGGAAGACCATGTGAAGACACAGGGAGAAGGCGGCCACCTGCAAGCCAAGGAGAGAGGCCTCAGAAGAAACCAGCCCTACCGACACCTTGATCTTGGAGGTCCACCCTCCAGGACTGTGAGGATGTAAATCTCTGTTGTTTAAGCCACCCAGTCTGGGGTACTTCATATGGCAGCCAGAGAAAACTAGTACACTGTGTCTTGTTAAAAATTTTAGAGCATTGCTTTGTTTTAGCAGGTTGGGTCTGGTCTGAAAATTCTCTGTCACCTTCTATAAGCAGTGGTTGCATGTCGTTTGGGTGTGTCTTGCAGGTGTACCCCTCAGGGGTTAGTCTCGACATGGCAGGGGTTTGCACCACAGTTCAGTTATCAGAGCCTTTACTGTGCTCCTTTGAATCTCTTTGGTGCATGCAGTTTGGGGTGAGCCCAAAATGTGTACATGTTCACACCACAAACTTAGGGGGTTCCCTTCTCCAGCTTCCTCCCTCTGGGTTCCCCTGACACTGTCTAGCTCCCAGGGGCCTTTCCGTGTAACCCTCTGGCTGCAAAGCCTGCATTTCTGCCCGCTGCATCCTCCTGTGCTGCTGCACAGGTCTGCACTGCTGGGGCGCCCTGCAGGCAAAGCAGTGAGAGAAGATGGAAGAGATCAAGGGAGACCCCACACTCTTCAGACCATGGGGCCCTTCCCCGGGTTCCTCTGGCCAGCAGGAAGGGTTTTCTGTTGTGTTTAGGTCACTGTCACTGCTGCCATCGCGACCGTGGCAACACAGCTCAGCAACTGACACTGCCTTGAGAGGCAGGACCAGGAGAGAAAAAAGAGAAAACAAGTGAAAATTGGGGATTCCCCTCAAATTGCCAGCTCACAGGAGCCTGGCTTCTCAGTCTTCTGTCTAGAGAGAGGGGGTTTCTTCTAGAGCTTTTTTGCTCAGTCCTGGGAGATAAAAAAGGCAAAAACCCCAGTAAGCTCATGATGCCTGTCCTTCTCCAGGTTTATCTTCCCTCCCTGAGCCAGCTGCTGCCGCCTTCTTGTCAGGGGCCTTGGCCAATGCTTGTTGGAGCTTGCCTGGGCTTACTGTATCTGTGCCGGCACCGCAAGCATTTTATCATATTCTCCTCGTTGCATAATGGCCCTGTGGGTCCCAGGCAAGAGTTCTCATGTTGAGACAGGGAACGGATCCAGCAATAGAAGTGGCCCAGTCCAGCAGGCAGACTGGGCTGGCACCAGGATCTTACATCTCCCTTGGGGCCCCTTCATGTACCACCCATCCCTTCAGGAGGACCTGCCTGCCTGTTCACGGTCCTGCAGTCTTGCCCACCCCAGGTCAGGAGGCCACTGCGCCATTCAGAGCCCAGCCTCCCAGCAGTTCCTGCTGATTTGTAAGAGCCCACGAGTGGGAAATGAAAACTCAGGTGCCTTTCCATCCTTTGCTGACCCTCCTGCTCTGTGGGGCTTCAGCCCTCCCCGTCAGAGGACGTTTATGAGGGGATCAGCGTGTACCCAGCCATGCGCCTTCCATTTCTTTTCTTACATTCCCAGTGTAATCCACATAAAATAAACCAGACCCAAAAGTGGAAAATGGAGAAAATCAAAAGAGACCCAACTCTGGAGACACCTTGAGACAGCAGGTCCAGCTCTCTGCCTTGGGAGTCACGGGGCCAGGCAGCAAGGATGAAACTTACAATGACAGCTCACGAGCATGGAACATACACAGCCGGGTGCTGTGAGTGTCTGTCACGCCATAGCACCTTAGGAGGTGGTTCCTGCTCTTATCTTCATTTTACAGATAAGGAAGCCGAGGCATGGGATAGTTAGTCACTTGCCCTCATCATACAGCTAAAAAGGAACCACGCGGGAGCTCAGTCTCATGCCTGATTCTGCAGCTCTTGTAATGAATCCCAACCTGTGTTGCTTGTTTCTAGCCAAAATGTCTGCACCCCGTTGAAATCCCATCACCATTTTCTTCTCTCTGTGAAAGTGCACATGACACCATTTTATGACCGTGTTTCAGTCTATATTCTTTTTAAATGTTGAGCCCTTCAGAAGTCATGAGTAACCCTTGGTGTGCCTAATGCCTATCACTTCCTGGTCTTCCTGGTGCAAGTGGGCCTTTGGTATTTGTTGAATGAATAATGAAAGGATGGATGGATGGTATTCAAATCTGTCCAGCCTTTATGTTTAGACCAGAGACCCTGCGAGAATTTAGTGATGAGAGAAATTATCTTTATAATGTTTGTATACTAACTGGAGGCTTCTCTGGAATTTTCTGATGTGCTAGGTCCCCCAGAGAGCCTGGGCCACAGATGGTGTGTTCTGAAGAGACAAAACTGAAGGCATGGTCCCTTGTAAAATTCTAAAATTGCTGCTAGTTTTTAGATTAGCCACGTATTGAGTTGTCAGATGTAGCAAATAAAAGATGCACAGTTAAATTTCATTGTCAGATAAACAACAAATAATTATTTAGGATAAGTATATTCCATGCGATATGTGGGATATACTTATGCTAATATGTGGGATATACTTATGCTAAAAATTGTGTTGTTTATTTGAAATTCGAATTTAACTGGGCATCTTAAATTTTGTTTGAGAATTTTATTGAAGGGTTTATATGGCAATATTTGCCACACAGACTCTCACTTTAGGCCCGTCTATAACTGACTTCAGCCTTCTTAGTATTGGGCAGGGACTTCTGACCTTAGATATCACCCCATCCAAGCCACTCCCTAGTATGTAAGGATCCAAGACCGGGCAGGGCTGGAGCAAGGCCAGATCTCAGGTCTCCAGACCCAGAGCAGCGTGGGAGCAGCACAGCCCACTGGGGACGTGGTTGTCTTTACCCCCATAGAAATTTAACTTTAAAATTCACAGCCCAAGAGCATCAGATTCTAACTGTTCTGGGCCAGGATGCTGCAGGACGGGCGATGCCAAGCCGGGCACTGAGACTGCATCTAAGGGAGGAGGGTCTGGTGGCCCCCGTATCACAAGCCATCACAATCACACTTCTGTTGTTTTGTGTTTACCCGTCCTCCGAAAGGCCTGCCGGGGTCACCTCTGATAACCACGCATTGAAGATTTGCTTCTGAAAGCGTTTTCCGTTCCTTTCTCTGTAGAGGTGGAGCTTAGGGGAGATTTATATAATGGTCACCTCCTTAGCAGGAACAGGTAGAGGCCTAAAGACCATCCCACTCCTTGGAGCAGCTCTGCTCTGGGAGCAGGATGGAGACTGTCCGGAAGGCAGGGCCCTCTGAGGCCCCTGGGGGAGGCCCCTGGGGGAGGCTGTCCCATTTTCCACAATGGCCCGGACCACCTGGAACACCTCACATCGCACTCAGCCACTACATGCTACATGGTGCCCCAACACTGCAGGGCAGGGACCCCGAGCCTGGGGCACCCTCCTGAATTCAGAGAGCACTGAATCCCACAGCCACAATCAATTATAACCATCATGCGTTTGGTGCACTCCAATGCTCGAAGCACTGCTCTTAATTTTAGGAAGTTCAAAAATACCAAAAGATAACAGACACTCATATACCCACTGACTGGAATAGGCCATTTATAATATTTCACCATGTTTGCCTTGTCTTTCCTTGTAAGAAACAACTACAGATGAAATCGGTCTCCTTTGTCCCATCTCCCCCTTTCCCAGAGGCAGCCGTGATCATGAATCTGGCTTCACAATCCAAGTTGGTACTTTTACTAACATTTGTATAAATCCATGCATAGTACATGGTCATATTGTGCATGCATGTTTTTGATTTCAAGAATGCTATCTGAGTTTATTTTGTGACTTGCCTTTTTCCCTAGAAAGCATTTTTCATCCAGTGTTAAGAACCTCCCAGCAGCCCCCTTCTATAAGGCTGTCTTTATTATTTCCCCTGTTTTTAACTGAGAAACCTCTGCCTCAGAGAGGTTAAGAAGTGGGCCTAGATCACACCACGAGGCAATGTTGGCCCTGGGGCTAAATCTCATCATGCCCTCAGGATTCTTGACTGATGGTCCTAGGATTCATTCATTCACCAAATATTTTTTGAGTGTCTGCTCTGGTCTAGGTACTGGGGATACTGGAAGATCCCTGCCTTCTGAAAAGAGTAGGCAGAAAATACAGCCTTCTGTCTTCAACAAGCCAGCAAGTGTTTTTGTTTTCGTTTTTTTGAGACAGGGTCTCGCTGGCACCCAGACTGGAATGCAGTGTTGCCATCAGACCTCACTGCAGCCTTGATTTCCTGGGCTCAGGCGACCCTCCCACATCAACCTCCCTAGTAGCTGGGACCACAAGTGTGCACCACCACACCCCACTAATTTTTTTTATATTTTGTAGAGATGGAGTCTCACTACGTTACCCAGACTGATCTTGAACTTGTAGCCTCAAGCAATCCTCCCACCTTGGCCTCCCAAAGTGCTGGAATTACAAGCATGAGTCACCGCACCCGGCCAAGAAATGTTTTTTTGTTGTTGTTTCTTTTTCTAATCTTGACGTGAATATCTCCTCTGATAGGGAAGCAAGCCCCCCATCACCCCCCAGGTCACCCTGTGTTGTCCTGGTTGCCAGTGTCTAACTCAGCAAGAGGAGACTAGTTTTCTTGTTCTGCCCCCTAAGCCACTCTGTCTTCTGCACGGTAGCTTTTCTAGGGTTTAAGGTTAGGCTCACACCCCCAAATCTGCTCTGAGTCAAAACCTCATCCAAGAATCCCATTCTCTGAAGGCCAGTGGCCACCCTTGCCCACTGGCGTGAGAAAGCTCCATTGCTCGCTTCCAGCAGTGGTGTGCCACCAGAAGGGCATCTTTAAAAGTGGCTAAAAGTAAACTGGAGCTGGTCGGGCGGGCTTTGAGAGTGACATTCTCTCACCACCTGCTTCCAGGATGACCTCAGCCAACACCCCTCATGCTGACCACAAGCCAGCTCCTGATCAAATTTTTGTAACTTTCAAATGATGGAATTGAGACTGACTTCTTGTTTTTGAGTCACGGAATTCTGCTGTTGGAAGTTATTTTTATGTCTAACTCAGCACTCTCCATTTAGAACCTATTTTACAAGGAAAAAAGAAATATCAAAACAAAATAAAACCAACAAACCCGAGACAGACGGATAGAGCAACAGGGCTGACCAGCTTTGGAGCACCTCTCAGCCACCTGTCTCAGCACACATTGGGGGCATGGGCGGCCATCTGCTGACAACTGAAAATGAGTATCTGGTTATCGATCACACAAAAAGCACATGACCAGAAATGCCGTGTTCCTGATTTCCTCACTTTAGCTTAAGCAGCTGGATAAGAGATGCATTTGATACTGTCCTACAAGGACAACAGAGCGAAGGAATATTGGTAATTGTTGTGTAACTGTCTTGGGCCATGCTTTCTTATACATGATCTTATTCACTGCTTGCAACAATCTTGCTGGTTGGACTGCATTCTCTTCATTACTTACAGAAGGGAAATTGAGGCAAGTGGGTAAGTAACTCACCCAAGATCCACCATATGTGGCAAAGCAGGATTCACCCCCGAGCCTTTCTGACACCAGAACCCACCCTCATTTCCCACGCTCTGAGACAGCAGAATCCGTCCCACACTAACCATCCTCTCTGGCAGTTCTGAGCTCCCACCACAGGGGCAGGGCAAAGGGGACTCCCCATGAGGCCTGTCCCACAGCTGGGAGCCCCAGGATTGGGGTTTGTGAAGTACCACCGGTGGGGAGCCCTCCTGTTGATTTCAAATTCATTAATTCCTCATGGTTTTACTTGTCACTTTTTCTGTATGTTAAGGATGGGGCTGAGGGGGTTTGTGATGAGTAGACCATATCCTTGCCTTCAAGAGTTCTCTGTCTAATGGGAGGTGGACATCCAGTTATGCACACCATCCCGACTCCTTTCTGGAACAGAAGTCTGGGGGATGGTCAGCAGAATGATGCCTCCACCAAGAATGTCCACGTCCTAACCCCTAGAACCTGTGTATGGATTACTGTTCATGGCCAAAGGGACTTTGCAGGTGTGATTAAGTTAAAGATTTTGAGATGGTAGGAGTGGCCTGGATTAGCCAGGGAGGCTCAATGTCATCACAAGGGTCCTTCTAAGAGCAAGGCTGGAAGATGAAAGAGAGATTGGAAGATGAGAGAGATTGGAAGACGTTATACTGCTGGCTTTGGAGATGGAGGAAGGGCCCATGAGCCCAGCCATAAGCCCAGGAATGTGGGCAGCCTCTAGAAGCTGAGAAAGGCGAGAAAACAGATTGTCCCCTAGAGCCTCCAGAAGGAGTGCAGCTCTGCCAACATTTCCATTTTAGTCTAGTGAGATCTCTGAAACTGTATGATAAATTAGTGTTGTTTTCAGCCACTGTGCTTGTGGTAATTAGTCACAGCAGCAACAGGAAACTGACATGCAAACCTATTAAATAAATACCTGCAGGGAGGCAGAGAAGTGAGGGGTGCAGAGGCTGGAGGGCATCACCCTGATCCGTTTGGCAGGAATGTTAGGAATACAGGTGCCGAGTGCCTCCTGGCAGGAGCCCATCGGAAGCAGGTGCTCAAGGGCCACCGGATGACCTGGTTGGCGGGAGCCCTACAAAAGGCTCTGTCCGGATTCCCTTCCTCTTTCCCCAGTGTTTTGGATGAAAATACTCATCTTATTGACATGTGCCCTAAAGAGAGGAGAGAGACAGGACATATGCCCAGAGAGCTCCATAGGGTGGGAGAGTGGCTCAGATCCCATGCGTGAATTCCAGGGAGGCGTCTGTCTGAGCACCCAGCAGCATGGGCCTGGTGAGGGAGGAGAGACAAGAAGCAATGAGTGGGAAGGGACAAGAACGCTGATTAATTCCTGGGAATCTGGCAGGGGTCGCGGGGGGATGTGGGGGCAGAACAAGCCCCCGCAGCCCCCGTCATGCCCAAGAGGAAAAAAGCACAGCTTCTCTCACACTGAGCCTGCTTTCCAAAAGGCCTCCAGCAAATGTTGGCGGCTTTACCTTAGCCTGGGAGGCCTTCTGTTGTGGACAGGCTGGGCAAAGGCCCCGATAATGTTGCCTGGGGAAGGGGAAGCCTCCCATTAGGCTGGCATGTGTCTGATGCACCCACACCCCATCTGACCTGCAGTTCTTTTATTTCCACTTATAATTGTATTTTTAGCATAAGAAGTACTTACATAAAAATGTACCCCTCGAGGGGTGAACACAGCATGGTAACCTGCAGCCCCCATTCGGAAATTGCGCCTGGCCTGCCCTGAGCCCCATAGCAGTCCCTTCCAGTCACTGCACTCTCTAGGTCAACAGCTGCCCTGTTCCATCCCCTCAAGGACAGCACCATGTTAAGAATACAGGTGCCAAGTGCCTCCTGGCAGGAGCCCATCAGAAGCAGATGCTCAAGGGCCACCTGGTGACCTGGTAACGGTCATCCTTTAAGAGGAGGCCACTGAGACTCAAGGCAGGCCAGAGAGCTTCTGAGCAGCAGCTGCCCAGGCATCTGTGTGCCTCTAATGTTCCAGGAGCCTGACCCTGAAGCCCATGGGGCTGCATGCAGAGCCAGGAGTGCCTGGGCTCACAGTCAGACACTCGTGGCGCTCAACCCTGACACCACCACAGATTAGTGCTATGGCCTTGACCTCTGCTTATCCATCTGTAAAATGGGGTTGCAGTATTAGCCTCCACCAGGATAGCTGAATGATTGACAGTATTTTAATATCTCTGGTGCAGCCCGTGACCATAGCAGAAGCTCCGCACAGAATACTGTCTCATGCGGTGCTCAGTAACTGTGCATCCAATGCAGGCGTCACTGTGTCATGTTCATTCACTTCAATGTTCCCTTCAAGAAACATTGATTATGGGACAAATAGGTGTCAGTGCCAGCCTGGGAATGCACATGCACATTCTGCCTCTGGAGAGGGCCTGGGAAGCCTGGACATGGGCCTCCTGGGCTGGGGCAGGGAGGGGCCTCCTCTTCACTGCTGTGTCTAGGATCACCCCCTCTCTTGGAGCACCCCACCTCCCACCTGAAGTCTGAGCAGCAGAGAACCTTTAAAAACAGAAATAGGAAGTTCTGATCCATGAATGCAAACATTCTGGCATCCCATGTGCAGTGATGTGCGGCACGGGCGGTGGGAATTAGGGTCACTCTTCTGGGGTATTTGTTCCTATCCACTGGAAGGTATACAATGTTCATACTCATTGACTCAGAAATTGTGTGTCTGGGAGTCTGCCCTAATAAATAACAATGTGTACACAAGGATGCATGTACATGCTAATGCATGTACAAGGATGTTGATCAGTGCATTATTTTTCATAGGAAAAGTGGAAATTGCTAAATCTCCAACTCTAGGGGAGTGGTTAAACTGTGGCTTCTGTTCGTGATAGAATAATACACAATTGTTAAAATGGAATTTTGATGGCCATTTTGAAACAGGGATTAAAAACACGTTTAAATGTGTTTTCTCTCTGTCTCTGTCTCTTTTTCTCTCTGTCATACACGCACACACACACACACACACACACACACACACACAGAGGAAAAAAAGATTGGAAAGAAAAACTATCAAAATGTTAGCAGTGATTATGTGGTGGGATCATGATTCTCGTTTATCCTGTTTTATATTTTCTTAGGGTTCTATGCTAAGCATATATTATTTTTAAAATTAGAAGAGGAATGAAGGCATTTTACAACCCATATTGTTATGGAGGAGCCTGGCATCGGGGGAAGGGAATGGCTGGAGGGGTTGCTGTGAGTCCTGGTGAGTCACCAGCTAGCTATTGGGTGAGTTCCTTGATGCTTTCATAGTAGTGTGGGCATGAGAACATCTGCCTCAAAAGGCTGCTGTGAACACTAATTTTTATAGATTACCATCAATTATAAAACCACAAAAGCAAAGCCCCATTTTGCAGGTGCAGTAGAGGTCGTAGCTTCATGTGGGGTCGTTTGACCAGGCCACTTCCCTTTTGCAGGGCACATCTGCCCAAGCCCCCACGGCCCTGGATAATTCTCTCTCTCCTTCTTCGCAGCTGCCCATGATGGGAGGAGCTTTCATGGACTCGCCCAATGAGGACTTCAGCACCGAGTACTCCCTGTTTAACTCCTCTGCCAATGTCCACGCGGCCGCCAACGGCCAGGGCCAGCCGGAAGATCCTCCTCGGTCCTCCAATGACGCCGTGTTGCTATGGATTGCCATCATAGCCACGCTGGGGAACATCGTGGTGGTGGGCGTGGTGTATGCCTTCACCTTCTGAGGATGGCACACCCTGCACCACCATGGGGTGAGGCTTGGCACGTAGCTCTGACTTGCTGTTGGCCTTTGGCTTCTCCTGTGTTCTAGAACCAGGAGTTTTGACCAGGGGCAGCGGCCGTCCTTCTGGAATTTCCCCCCAGCAGCCCTGATTTCAAATATCCCACGTTGTGGTCAAGCTGAGTCAGAAGACATGGAAGTATGGGTCTCCCACCCCTAGAGGCATGACAGGGCAAGGCCTTCAAAGGGAAGATTGGGGATCCTTGAAACTGCATTCCAGGAACAGGAAACCAGATGGGACAGCTAGTTAGGTTTAAAATATAGACAAGGTTTTGGTGATCGCTTGCTGGTGGTAAATAATCACTCGTGTGTCTTGTTTTTATGCAAACTTATCGAACCTAGGGCGTCGGGTGCTGGGGCAAGAGCAGCCCTCAGAATTTCAGTGTTCCTGACCCAATTCTGGTTTCACATTCAGTCCCTTGGCCATCTAGTAGGGCCATTGGATGTTCCTAATTTGACTTTGAAATGGCACCTTTGTCACGAGACACCCGGTCCCTTCCAGGACCCAAGTGCACCGGGACACCCAGGGCCGGGGGGTTACTGGTAATAGGGTAGGGTTTCTGGGGGTGTTGGTGGTGGTTTTTATCTCCTGGTCAGACTTTCTCTTCTTTTTAAGAAGAGGAGAGGACGTCTTTAGAGCTAGATCTGCCAGGCAGTGGACTCTTCAGGCCATCCACATGAGGATGATGTTTCTTCTCTGAGGAATCGTGGAATTTTAAAGATGAACAAGATTCATGTCCACTGAATTATTCAACGGATGGGTCAGAAAGGGGGGTGATTTGCTTGTGGTCACCAGGCAGGTTCGTGGAGGATGCGGAACAGAAAGATGTGTCCTCACTCTCAGCTCACTGCGCTCTCTGCCCCAACTAAGCACTTCCCTGAGGAGGCTGCTGAGAAGCTGCCCTCAGGAGAATGTCCAGGCATCTTGAAGGTGGGTGCAAGATTGGCAGGCCGCTCAGATACCCGTCCTTGACACTCAGTGTGGATACCGTGCATTCTCCTGAAGCTGTGAAAGTGCTTCTGTCCAAGCCACTTCCTTAAATTCTGAAAAATCAGCATCTGGGGTCCTGGCAAATGAGGAAGCTTCCAAGCAAAAACCAGAGAGAAGGGCACACTTTTCTTTCTTCATGAGGAAATCTTATTGCACAGGACCCACCCCCACCCCCACCCTCCTTTCCCAAGGCAGCCTCCCAGTGCAGATAGAGTGGGAAAGGTCCCAGAAGGGGGCTCACTCACTTCTAGGCCCAGAGAGGCTTTCTCCTCACTCTATACACTGCAAAAACAGAAAAACTGTGTCAATAACACCCTCTGTGGTGGAGAAACTTAAAAGGCTGGTTATGGAGAAACTTAAAAAGCTGGTTAGGAAGCTCTCACGTATATTTAGGGACAATTACAAGAAAGCTGGACTTGCCACTGTGGTCTCTGGAGAAATGAGTGTTCTTGATGACAGGCAAAGGGACGTCTTAGTTGTCCAGAAGCGGCACTCTTCCCTGGAAGCTGCCATGATAATGGGATTACCAGCCTGGCTCCAGACAGTGCCTGCTCATGGCTGCCAGTTCTTACTGATCACGTCCGTCACTGCTGCCGTATATCACCTGCCAGTGCATCAGCTTAAGGGGAGGTCATGGGTGCAAAAGAAACTGACCCTTGGCAATGAGGGAGAAGGGACTGGACCACCTGCCTGGAATTCCTGGAATCACTGACAGGGCGGAGGCTGGGCTGGGGAGTTAGCTGCAGTGTGCGTAGATGGCTGTGTCTCCAGCAAGTCTCTCTCCATCAAACCCCAGGTCTGCCCCATAAGCAAGATCTTTAACAGATAGATGTCTCCATGAGAAAACCCAAGACGAGAAGCCCAAAGCCAAGGCGGGGTTGCTTGACGTCCTCATGGAGTCACTCTGCCCCACATGCTCAAATCTCCCCTCCGGCCCCACATCCCTAGGAGGGCCTGACCCCTGTAAAGATGCAGGAGGCAGCTCCCTGGCCTCCAAATGGCCCATAGAGATGGCAGTCGGGAGACAGGGTTCTGTGTGTGCTGCGGAGAAGGCAGGAGAAAAGGATGGCTTCCAGCTCTGAAGAGGACTCCAGCAGCCCAGGCACCGGGTGCTTCTGGCTGCGGAGTTTTCCCTATGGAGGCCCCGCAGCCTCCAGCCCTAACATAAATGTCAGTTAAATTCAGTTTTCAAGCCTCTCTCCCTTTTCAGTGTCAGAACAGTAGATGGTCCAGGGCATTGGAGGCCTCGACCACTCGGCATTACAGATTACAGTGACTTCCTCGGGGTTGCCCCATCTTGGTCTCCTATGGTTTCTTTTTTTTACCACCATCTCTCAAATAACAATAAAGATAGATGTGCCCATTAGTGTCTGATTAAGGAGCAAAGGATGGATTTCTGGCCACAGCGAGCTGCACTCTCCCTCCTGCCTCAGTAGGGGTCCGTCTTAGCAGTCCGGAAAGGGGAAAAAGATGCCGTTCCTCACTGCTTGAGTTTTGTGTCCAGGTGCCACTAGACTTGCGTGCACACTAACTCCTTACAATCACCACGCAGCATCAGCACCCCAGTGCACAGATGAGGAACCAGAGGCTCAGAGGAGTGAAGTCGCCTTCCTGAGGTCACAAAGCATGAAAGTGACGAGCTAGGATTTGAACCTGGGAAGTTGGGCTTTAAAGCCAGGCTCTTTCTGCCACACTGTACTGCCTTCTGTGACTGGGTGGCACTTCCAGGGCACATTTACACCAAGCCCTGAATCTGCAGAGACTGTTTCTCAAGATACCCGTCATGGTGTGGCCTGGGCCAGCTCTGGCTTCCACAGGCCCCTGACTGTTCTCAGAGTGGAACGTGCTCAACCTCCCTCCCAGTGCTCTCTCTCTGCCCAGATTTCAGGGGTGTCGATCCCCAAGGCCTGCTCCCTTCTTTAAGACTGAACTCAAGTCTCCTTGGAAGGCCCCAGTGAAGCTCCCAGAGACTGGTTTTCTTGGGATGCAAGCAGAAGGGGACCCTCCCTGGCCAACACCCAGGAGCCCAACAGAAGCACCCACACATAGAAAGAGGCTCACTGCAGCCAGAAGTGCAGAGTCAGAGTCCTGGGACTATCTTGTTCTGCAAGGTGACCCCAGGCTCCCCAGGACAGGGGAGAGGGATCATCCTCGTTCAGACTCTAGCTGGGGCCTCTGTACTGGCTTCTCCCTGGGTGGGGTTGCCTGTTAAATAGCTGTGCCTTAGAGAAAGGGTCCTGCATTTTCTGGAATGTTCTCTGTGCTTGCCCCTTTGTGTGCCCCTCCATTGCTCCTCTACAAGCAATTAGGTGATTCAAAAGAGCAACTTAGGCTGGGCGCAGTGACTCACGCCTGTAATCCCAGCACTTTGGGAGGCCGAGGCGGGCAGGGACAGGAGTTCGAGACCAGGCTGGCCAACATGGTGAAACCCTGTCTCTACAAAAAATACAAAAATTAACCAGACATGGTGGCATGTGCCTGTAATCCCAGCTACTAAGGAGGCTGAAACAGGAGAATTGCTTGAACCAGGAGGCGGAGGCTGCAGTGAGCTAAGATCGCACCACTGCACTCCAGCCTGGGCAACAGAACGAGACTCTGTCTCAAAAAAAAAACAAAAAAAGAAAAAGGAAAAAAAAAAAAGAGCAACTTGCTGCTTTGTGAGGTTGTGAGTGGTTGAGAAGAGGCCAGATGCCGCTGTAGCCAGGCCTGGGACCCAGGCAGGATGATGGCGCAGCTCTTCCTACTCCAAGCCAACGCTGTCCTTCCCCTTTCCCATGAAATCAAGGTCAAGAGGCATATAAGACTCCCTGCTCCACTCTAACCCCCAGAGAGAAATGATTCTGTCTCCTTTCAGATCCCCCAGGATCTGAGGGAGAAAAGATGGGAGGAAGGGCAGCAGCATTTTGCTGGAAAGGCAGCAGACGCTTTTCCAGCCCCGGTTCAGCTGGAAGGCTTGGAGGCTGGCCAGACCACTCTGGCGTATCCTGAAATGGGTCCCTGGAGACCGAAGAGGCTCAGTGGAGTCTGTCTGTTGTCAGCGCTGCTGCCTGATCCCTGCAGAACAAATGGCACTCTCCTTCTTCAGAAGCATCATCTGCTTTCATTATTAGCAGTAATATTATTACAGTTATTATTCTTACTGGTGCCTGTTTTGCACATCTTTTTGTTGCTCTATTTGTATCTCATTTACTTCTCAAATTGCCCCTGGGGGCAGGAATGAGGATGCAGAGAGATGCACATTAATTACTGTAGCATTTTTCTGTGGAGAAAACTGAGGCCAGGGCTGATTGCTCACAGCTAAGGAGCTGTGATTCAGACCCAGTTCTGTCAGCTCTAGAGGCACCCTGCATCCACGCCTACCAGGGTGATCCCCCTGGAATGGACCATCTCGGGATACGGGGCCTCGGAGGCTGGGGTTGATGTTTGGTCCTGAAGAGCTTGTAGCCAGATTGCCACGTTCAAGTGTAAGTCCAGGAAAGGGGCAGGCAGAAGTGCACATGGATTTATCAGTTTCAGAACCTCACAGTGATAAGAGGCTTTAGAGAGCATCTAATCGAGACCTTTAGTTTTTCGGGGAGAGCAGCTGAGGCCATGTGGAAAATTAGTGGAGAGCTGACAAGTGTCTGGGCGCCTGGCCCAGGGGTCTGTGGTCTAGCACGTTGTGCGTTTGGTGGGAAACAAAGGGCTTGCCCGGGATTACCTGCTCCAGCCCCAAGGTGGGTTGTGCTCGCCGCAGCTGCCACCAGCCCGCTTTGCTTCGTCCTGGCAGATGCCCAGTGATTGTCCCTGAGAAAGTGCCAGGGTTGGGCTGAGCTGCTATGACAGGGAGGCCCAGGGAGTTCTGCTCAGGGAGCCAAAGGGAACAGCCAGAGCCTGAATGTTCTATGTTCACCTGCCCCAGCCCCTCCCACTCTGGCCCACTCCACAGGCCCCTGACCATGGTCACTCACTGAGAGGGATGGAGGAGAAGGTGGTTGAACTGAGTACAGAGAACCCAGAGGACAGAGCCCACAGCTTCCAAGCAGGAAAAGGGACCTCCCTGAAAAATCTGGATAACCAGAATCATCACAGCACCACGCATTCCCAGCACGTCCTTCTGAGATCAGACCTTGGGCATTTACTGGGTTTCTTTGTGAGGAGAAGGGAAAGTGACAAAGGGCAAAACAATGCAAATCATCATGACTGAAGACGATAAAAGACTCCCCAGAGTGAGAAAACAGTTACTGCCAGAAGCAGAATGGAAGAGCCAAAAAGTACACAAAATTGACTCCACGAATTTTGAAATAAAAGCGTATAGTGGGTTCTGAGTCACTGTAGAAGTCATGCATTTATTATCAAGATAGAAAAGAGCAGAGAATGACGTGGACATTGGCCCTTGGAGAGGCTGCACAGGTGGTGCGGTCGCCGGGGGATTCCGGATGTGGGTCTTTTGACCATGGCGGCAGCCTCGCACCTGCCCAGATGGCTGCATCCAGACATTTGGCAAAGCTATCATCTGCTCTTGGGTCCTTTTTCAGGCTGGTTTCTAGCCTCCCCGAGAGGAGGTTTGAGCCCCATTCTGCCTTGGAAATAAATCCTGACAGATGTGCACAGCATATTTCAGGGAATTTGCAGGCCTCAATTATTGGGGGAATCAGAGCCCACTCCACACTGAGCCCCGTCCACGTGGCTAAGCAACACCCCTGTGTCCCCTGTATCTGTCTCACTGGCTGTCTTTCTGCCAGTTTCTTAAAGAACCACACCACATTACCGCGTTTGCCATTCGAAGCATTGTCCCAACAATGCAGATGGTTCTGACAAGGGTTCTATACGCTGGCAGAAGGGAGCTTCCAACCTTTTAACTTGAGGAAACTGAGTCTCTGAGAGGCTTGGGAGGTTGCCAGGTGGAGCTTTTCAGGAGACAGAGGTCTTGAGCCCAGGACACCTAACTATCAAGTTTTCACTAGGAGACTTAGTGGTGGCTTTCATGAGGCCAGTCATTCTCAAGGAAGGGCTGGGGGCCATCAGCAATACCCGGAGACATTTTTGATTCTCACAGCTTGGTGGGGGCTGCTATTGGCGTTTCATAAGTGGAGGCCAGGGATGCCACCGAACATCCTACAATGCACAGGGCAGCCCCCCACAAATAAGAATTATCCAGCCCCAAAATGCCAATAGTGCCGAGGTCAGGGGACCCTGCGCTGGGCCATCCTATCTCTGATTCTAAAACTATGCCTGCTTTCTACTTTTCCCCATTTGTGGGTCATTGAGTAAATCAAAGCTCTTCTGAGCAGCAGCAGTGATCATGGTCACTGCCCTGAGTTCAGATAATGCCAGCTGAGGACAGTGATCTGGAACTCCCAGCATGTCATATGGGTCTTTTAGAAATCCATGTGACTGTTTCCACCATCTTGGGCATTTGTGGGGACCCCACACTGGAGGGAGAAAGCCCTACAAAGTGGATGGGAGTGTGGGGCTGAACTTTTCCCTACCTTTAACTTTGTGTCTCTGGGACCTCCAGGGACCTGGCCCCTCACCAATGCATCTGAGGAGCATGCTTGGGGAAGAGCTTAGGAAGGGGGTAGGCATGGGAGTGCTGGGTAGCAACCTTTGAGCAAATCTGCAACTTCTCTTATTTCTGACCTTTTTCCATGTGCCCAGTCCTATTTCCGCCAGTTGAAGGCATACTAATATTCTTTATACTATTTAATCTTTTGCAGAAACCTTATTATTGTAACTTGCTGCTCTCCAGATACCAGTTCTTCATGCCGAGAGCATTGGAAATGTTTCTGTGTCTTACTTATGTTTTCATGGTCAACTTGTAAATGTAACCAGTTGACTTCATAAAAGGTATTTTAACTATTCTTGGAGTCCTTTGCTACCCAAGCACCTGGTTTTGCCATGCGATCACTGACTTTTCTACAGTGAAGACTCTTTCTTAATGTAGGATTTTGCTGTGCTCTTTTGATTAAAAATATCTAACCTTAAAAGATGTAAAAATGTATCTGTGAAATCTCACTTTGTTAGTGTTGTTGCTGTTGTCATTTTCTATTATGATAATTGAAAAGAGAAAAGGAGAAAACATGAACTCCTCTGTGTCTGATTCTCATCTGTGCTTTATAGAAAGCAGACGATCTACTCAGCTTTAAAAGGCTCAGCCCCAGTGTCACCTCCATTCTGATGCTTTTCCTGCCCCACCGAGGCAGGACAGGTCCCCTCCTCCCTATCCCCTCCTGATCCCACTCCATCATCACACCTGTAGCAAATCAAATCGCAGAAGCTACATTCAGTTTTCCCAACTATCTGAGCCATCTAAGAGCAAACTTATCTTATTCAACGTGTTATCCCCACCACCCAGCACAGTGCCTGGCTCCTAGCAAACATCCGATATTCTGTGAATGAGTCAATGACACGTGAATGACCAGCCCAGTACATTTCAACACTACGAGGAACAGGGACCATATCATTTTCCTTATTAGTTCACTGATAATAACAAACATTCATATAGCACTTATGAGGGGTTTGGTGCAGCTCTGAGCTTGTTCCACACATGTTAACTCACTTAATCTTCATTTTACAAACGAGAAGTCTGAGGCATGCAGAGGTTTCTTGCCCAGGGCCATGTAACTGGTGAACCAGAACTGAAAACCTGATTCTGGGTCAGTCCTGGGCTTAGGCCTCAAGAAGCCTTTTCTTGTTCTGTCTTTGGAACCCTGAGGATGCAAGCAAGGCTAGCCTGCTAGACGAGGAGAGACCAGAGCCTGGCCATTCCTAGCCTGCCAACAGCCCAACAGATGACTGAGTCAAGGGAGGGGTTAGAGCAAGAAGGTGTTCCATAATGTCAAGAGCTGCATGGACTTTGTAGGCAGCAACTAAAGAGATCACTGAGGACTGCCTGGAGGAGGCAAGAGTTAACCTGGCATGGAATCTGCAGAAACAGGTGCACAGCAGAGGTTGCATGGGGTTGGGCTAGAAGGCCAGGCTGGATGAAGGTCAAGGCAGCAGTGGAGCTGAGGCTGCTGAGGATGAAGGGATACAGCCAGCTGGAAGGGGCCTTGAATGTCAGGGTGGGCACCATGGTGGGCCATAGGCCACTGTTGGCCATAGGGAAGCAGGGCTGGTTCTCAAGTAGAGAGGGCTGCAGCTTCTGGAGCAGGGAGGCAGCAAGAGAACTGGCAAGGGGCTCTTGATTTTGCCCCTCGAACCTGCCCCTCTGGCATCTTCCCTAGCTCGCTGGATGGCACCTCCGCCCTGCACCAGAGTGGCTGATAAGCTGGGGTCTCCCTCCCAGTCGTGTGCCTTGCAAAGATGGCAGAGGCTTTCACATGGCCCAAAGGACTGCGTTCTCAAGACTGATAAGCATCATTCTGAAATAGCAAAAATGGCTAGCAGCAAGGTTTTTCAAGAAAAGGAGGCATCCCTAGTCCAGTGCTGCTGAATTTATGTCTCAAGCAGCTACAGCCAGTCCAGCCCAGGCCACAACGTGTCCCTCACTTCCTGTCCCACCCTCCTTGCTAACATTTAATTGATTTAATTGAATTTTTGGTTTTACCAATCAGGATTGTAAACACATACATCCTCATGCAATGTGCCTGTTCCTAGTCAACCCTGGTATTGTAAGGGTATGGGCAGCTTTCCTGGAGCAGAATGTCCATCCGTAATGTGGGGCCTGTAAAGAATTAAAGGTTCAAACAACCACAGCTCTTCACTTCTGTCCAGGAGTCGGTTATGCTGTGGGTAGTGGGGTGTTCCTCTCCCCTAGGGATAAGCCGGCCCCCCATTAGCTGTGTACCCTTGGAGGGCTAATGCCTCCTCTGGCTCACCCGTTTGTCCTCCCCAGTGCCCAGCCCAGGGATAGCAGTGTCAGGCTTTCCATAAGTGAACTAATGAGGGGGGCAAGGATGAACACTGCAGCCTCCCTTCGGTGCCTGCTGGAATGGCCAGGCCCTGCATTCGCTCCCCAGAGCTGCCTGAGCCTTTAGGGTTGGAAGAGGGGGAGAGGAAGGGGAGGGACAGGTTTCTAGGGCTGAGATGGGCCCTTTAGTGATTCTGGCAAGGCTGCCTGTTTATTTAGCTGCCTGCTACCCATGGTCTCCAAAGCCTGCCCTCGCTGGGGATTTTCCATTTGGCTTCCAGTGGCTCAGGCTCCTGCAGGGTGCTGGCCTTACCAGGCAGCAGAGATGGCCCCATGATTAATATTGATACAAGCCAGCTGCTGAGGCCTCTTTCGCAAGCAAGACAAATAATATTAACTACCACAGCAACCGGCGTCTGAGCTGCGCTGCCCTTAGGGTTTGCAAGCACTATCCATTCCAGCTTTCCGTCCTCTGAACAGGTGACCTGAGTTGGCCCCTCCCATGCCCCAAGCACAACCAGGCAGGGCACCTACTCTCCATCTTGTGTGTGTGTGTGTGGGGGGGGGTGGGGGGGGGGAGGCAAATGATCAGATTAAGACAATGGGTTGTAACTGAATGATAGTGAGAAGCTGAAATGGGCAGGGGCTGAGCAGGGCCCATTAACCAAGCTAGCACTCCAGGCTAGAACACCAGGGAGACAAGCCTCCAGTTTTTAGAAAACAAAACTGAAGTTCATTGACTTGTTCATTCAATAAGCAATAACTGAGCACCTGCTATGAGCCAGGCACTGTTCTAGACACTCAGGGTGTCTAGTGAACAAAACAAAGGCCCCACCCTGATGATGGCAAAGGGAAGGTAGACAAGAAGCCAATAAAGAAACAAGATCAACCTTACTTTCTGAAAAACCAAAAGAGAGAAACAGTGAAAGAATGCGCTACGGAATGGAGACAAGTGTTGGGGGAAACAGAAAGTCAGTGTGGGGCTGGAGCGGGAGGGGCATGCGGTTTTGGAGAGGATGATCAACGCACTCCTATCCCCAGGGGAGAGGTGGTGCCAGTGGCTCAGGACAGGGTGACAGTTCAGAGAGGTGACCTGAAAACTGTCAGGCCTCTGAGCCCAAGCCAAGCCATCACATCCCCTGTGACTTGCATGTATACACCCAGATGGCCTGAAGTAACTGAAGATCCACAAAAGAAGTAAAAATATCCTCAGCTGATGACATTCCACCATTGTGATTTGTTCCTGCCCCTAAAACATTGCTCCCAGCTCCACCGCCTATCCTAAAACCTATAAGAACTAATGATAATCCACCAGCCTTTGCTGACTCTCTTTTCGGACTCAGCCCACCTGCACCCAGGTGAAATAAACAGCCATGCTGCTCACACAAAGCCTGTTTGGTGGTCTCTTCACATGGACGCGCATGAAATTTGGTGCCGTGACTCGGATCGGGGGACCTCCCTTGGGAGATCAATCCCCTGTCCTCCTGCTCTTTGCTCCGTGAGAAAGATCCACCTACGACCTCAGGTCCTCAGACCGACCAGCCCAAGAAACATCTCACCAATTTCAAATCCGGTAAGCGGCCTCTTTTTACTCTCTTCTCCAACCTCCCTCACTATCCCTCAAACTCTTTCTCCTTTCAATCTCGGCGCCACACTTCAATCTCTCCCTTCTCTTAATTTCAATTCCTTTAATTTTCTGGTAGAGACAAAGGAGACACATTTTATCCGTGGACCCAAAATTCCGGCGCTGGTCACGGACTGGGAAGGCAGCCTTCCCTTGGTGTTTAATCATTGCAGGGACGCCTCTCTGATTATTCATCCACGTTTCAAAGGTGTCAGACCATGCAGGGACGCCTGCCTCTTATATCTCTGCACCCCTATCCCTTATTTCCGCACCCTGACCTCTTATCTCTGTGCCCCAATCCCTTATTTCCGTGCCTCAACCCCTTCTGCTTTTCTGGAAGGCAAGAACCCCCCACCCCCTCTCCGTGTCTCTACTCTTTTCTCTGGGCTTGCCTCTTTCACTATGGGCAAGCTTCCACCTTCCATTCCTCCTTCTTCTCCCTTAGCCTGTGTTCTTAAGAACTTAAAACCTCTTCAACTCTCACCTGACCTAAAATCTAATCATCTTATTTTCTTCTGCAATGCCGCTTGACCCCAGTACAAACTCGACAGTAGTTCCAAATAGCCAGAAAATGGCACTTTCAATTTTTCCATCCTACAAGATCTAAATAATCCTTGTCGTAAAATAGTCAAATGGTCTGAGGTGCCTGACGTCCAGGCATTCTTTTATACATCAGTCCCTTCCTAGTCTCTGTGCCCAATGCAACTCATCCCAAATCTTCCTTCTTTCCCTCCCGCCTGTCCCCTCAGTCCCAACCCCAAGTGTCGCCGAGTCTTTCTAATCTTCCTTTTCTACAGACCCATCTGACCTCTCCCCTCCTCGCCAGGCCGAGCTAGGTCCCAATTCTTCCTCAGCCTCCGCTCCTCCACCCTATAATCCTTTTATCACCTCCCCTCATCACACCGGGTCTGGCTTACAGTTTCGTTCCGTGACTAGCCCTCCCCCACCTGCCCAGCAATTTACTCTTAAAAAGGTGGCTGGAGCTAAAGGCATAGTCAAGGTTAATGCTCCTTTTCTTTATCAGACCTCTCCCAAGTCAGTGAGCGTTTAGGCTCTTTCATCAAATATGAAAAACCCAGCCCAGTTCATGGCTCGTTCGGTAGCAACACTGAGACGCTTTACAGCCCTAGACCCTAAAAGGTCAAAAGGCCATCTTATTCTCAATATACATTTTATTATCCAATCTGCTCCCGACATTAAATAAAACTCCAAAAATTAGAATCTGGCCCTCAAACCCCACAATAGGACTTAATTAACCTCACCTTCAAGGTGTACAATAATAGAAAAAAGTTGCAATTCCTTGCCTCCACTGTGAGACAAACCCCAGCCACATCTCCAGCACACAAGAACTTCCAAACGCCTGAACCGCAGCAGCCAGGCGTTCCTCCAGAACCTCCTCCCCCAGGAGCTTGCTACAAGTGCCAGAAATCTGACCACCAGGCCAAGGAATGCCCGCAGCCCGGGATTCCTCCTAAGCCGTGTCCCATCTGTGAGGGACCCCATTGGAAATCGGACTGTTCAACTCACCTGGTAGCCACTCCCAGAGCCCCTGGAACTCCGGCCCAAGGCTCTCTGACTCCTTCCCAGATCTTCTCGGCTTAGCGGCTGAAGACTGACGCTGCCTGATCGCCTCGGAAGTCCCGTAGACCATCACGGATGCCGAGCTTTAGGTAACTCTCACAGTGGAGGATAAGTCCGTCCCCTTCTTAATCAATACGGAGGCTCCCACTCCGCATTACCTTCTTTTCAAGGGCCTGTTTCCCTTGCCTCCATAACTGTTGTGGGTATTGACAGCCAGGCTTCTAAACCTCTTAAAACTCCCCAACTCCGGTGCCAACTTAGACAATACTCTTTTAAGCACTCCTTTTAGTTATCCCCACCTGCCCAGTTCCCTTATTAGGCCGAGACACTTTAACTAAATTACCTGCTTCCCTGACTATTCCTGGATTACAGCTACATCTCATTGCTGCCCTTCTTCCCAATCCAAAGCCTCCTTTGCGTCCTCCTCTTGTATCCCCCCACCTTAACCCACAAGTATAAGATACCTCTACTCCCTCCTTGGCGACCGATCATGCACTCCTTACCATCTCATTAAAACCTAATAACCCTTACCCCATTCAATGCCAATATCCCACCCCACAGCATGCTTTGAAAGGATTAAAGCCTGCTATCACTCGCCTGCTACAGCATGGCCTTTTAAAGCCTATAAACTCTCCTTTCAATTCCCCCATTTTACCTGTCCTAAAACCAGACAAGCCTTACAAGTTAGTTCAGGATCTATGCCTTATCAACTAAATTGTTTTGCCTATCCACCCCATGGTTCCAAACCCATATACTCTCCTATCCTCAATACCTCCCTCCACAATCCATTATTCTGTTCTGGATCTCAAACATGCTTTCTTTACTATTCCTTTGCACCCTTCATCCCAGCCTCTCTTTGCTTTCACTTAGACTGACCCTGACACCCATTAGGCTCAGCAAATTACCTGGGCTGTACTGCTGCAAGCCTTCACAGACAGCCCCCATTATTTCAGTCAAGCCCAAATTTCATCCTCATCTGTTACCTATCTTGGCATAATTCTCATAAAAACACAGGTGCTTTCCCTGCTGATCATGTCCGATTAATCTCCCAAACCTCAATCCCTTACAAAACAACAACTTTCCTTCCTAGGCATGGTTAGTGTGGTCAGAATTCTTACACAAGAGCCAGGACCGCACCCTGTAGCCTTTCTGTCCAAACAACTTGACCTTACTGTTTTAGCCTAGCCCTCATGTCTGCGTGCAGTGGCTGCCACTGCTTTAATACTTTTGGAGGCCCTCAAAATCACAAACTATGCTCAACTCACTCTCTACATTTCTCATAACTTCCAAAATCTATTTTCTTCCTCATACCTGATGCATATACTTTCTGCTCCCCGGCTCCTTCAGCTGTACTCACTCTTTGTTAAGTCCTACAATTACCATTGTTCCTGGCCCGGACTTCAATCCAGCCTCCCACATTATTCCTGATACCACACCTGACCCCCATGACTGTATCTCTCTGATCCACCTGACATTCACCCCATTTCCCCATATTTCCTTCTTTCCTGTTCCTCACCCTGATCATGCTTGATTTGTTGATGGCTGTTCCACCAGGCCTAATCGCCACACACCAGCAAAGGCAGGCTGTGCTATAGTACAAGCCACTAGCCCACCTCTTAGAACCTCTCATTTCCTTTCCATCATGGAAATCTATCCTCAAGGAAATAACTTCTCAGTGTTCCATCTGCTATTCTACTACTCCTCAAGGATTATTCAGGTCCCCTTCCTTCCCTACACATCAAACTTGAAGGTTTGCCCCCACCCAGGACTGGCAAATTAGCTTTACTCAACATGCCCTGAGTCAGATAACTAAAATACCTCTTAGTCTAAGTAGACACTTTCACTAGATAAGTAGAGGCCTCACAGGGTCTGAGAAGGCCACCGCAGTCATTTCTTCCCTTTTGCCAGACATAATTCCTCAGTTTAGCCTTCCCACCTCTATACAGTCTGATAACAGACCAGCAGTGAAACCTTTATATCTCTTACAGTCCTCTGTCTTCAGGAAAAGTAGAACGGACTAAAGGTCTTTTAAAAACACACCTCACCAAGCTCAGCCACCAACTTAAAAAGGACTGGACAATACTTTTACCACTTTCCCTTCTCAGAAGTCAGACCTGTCCTCAGCATGCTACAAGGTACAGCCCATTTAAGCTCCTGTATAGATGCTCCTTTTTATTAGGCCCCAGTCTCATTCCAGACACCAGACCAACTTAGACTGTGCCCCAAAAAAACTTTGTCATCCCTACTATCTTCTGTCTAGTCATACTCCTATTCACTGTTATCAACTACTCATACATGCCCTGCTCTTGTTTATACTGCCAGTTTACACTGTTTCTCCAAGCCATCACAGCTGATATCTCCTGGTGCTATCCCCAAACTGCCACTCTAAACTCTTGAAGTAAATAAATAATCTTTGCTGGCAGGACTATGCTGAATCTCTTTAGGCAGTCTCTAATCAGATGTCCTAGGTCCTCCCAATTCTTAGACCTTTTATACCTGTTTTTCTCCTTCTCTTATTCCATCTAGTTTCTCAATTCATCCAAAACCGTATCCAGGCCATCACCAATCATTCTATACGACAAATGTTTCTTCTAACATCCCTACAATGTCACCCCTTACCACAAGACCTCCCTTCAGCTTAATCTCTCCCACTCTAGGTTCCCACGCCGCCCCAATCCCGCTTGAAGCAGTCCTGAGAAACATTGCCCATTCTCTCTCCATACCACCTGCCAAAAATTTTCGCTGCCCCAAACTTCAACACTTTTGTTTTATTTTTCTTATTAATATAAGAAGGCAGGAATGTCAGGCCTCTGAGCCCAAGCCAAGCCATCGCATCCCCTGTGACTTGCACGTATACATCCAGATGGCCTGAAGTAACTGAAGATCCACAAAAGAAGTAAAAATAGCCTCAGCTGATGACATTCCACCATTGTGATTTGTTCCTGCCCCCAAAACATTGCTCCTAACTCCACCGCCTATCCCAAAACCTATAAGAACTAATGATAATCCACTACCCTTTTCTGACTCTCTTTTCGGACTCAGCCCGCCTGCACCCAGGTGAAATAAACAGCCATGTTTCTCACACAAAGCCTGTTTGGTGGTCTCTTCACACGGACGCGCATGAAAATAACGTGACTGGCCACCCCAAGCTTCTGGATGGAGAGAGTTTTGTACTCAGTTCTTACAGAGTATTGTCTTGTCCCAGAAGTGCTTTTGGAAATAGCATCATTCATTCATTCATCCATTCCTTCACTGAGTCTCTACTCTGAGCTGGACAGGCAAGAATACACCCTGGCTCCTGCCCCCACGGTACTCACAGTCCAGGCTCGAAGTCCCTGTGTCGTGATCACGTTTGGGGCAGCAGGACCCAGTTCTCCCCTGAGATTAAATCTCAGAAGACACCTGGTTAACCAGCCAAAGTCTGCATGCGAGTGACACTGGCTGGAGACTGCTGCCCACAGGGAATGCTCAGGTGGTGACCTATACCTCGTTGGACCCTTCTGAGTGGGAAAGGTACCTCCCTGTATGGCTCCTGCAGGTGCTGCTGGGGCCTAGCACCCTAGCACCTATCTCAAGAAGTCAGACATGGCTGCTGGGGCAGGTGCATGCTGGTCTTGGGCTCTCAGCATCTGTTGTCACTCCTCTCGGTAAAGCATGCTATTTCCTCTTGGGGAGCCACAATCGCAGTCTATGTGCTCGATCCCTCCTGGGCTGGGTAGCCTGAATGTCCCATGGCCACAATGATATGTGCAGGGTGGGTGCATGGCTCTGGCCTGGGCAGCGGTGACCTTGCAACCCCCTGATCCCAGTGGCTGGGCCAGGAGTGACTACACGACCAGGCAGATGCAAGCAGCACAGATGCCCTGACTTGTAAGCGAGCACTGGGAAGTGAGGTCTGCACGGAGGACTCTGTCTCTCCGCTGGAAGGAAAGCCAGGAGGATGTGAGCCTGTCATGGCAGCTGCCATCTCGCCACTGTGAGAGAAGCTGCTGAGAGTGGAGTCACAGGAAGCAGAGCCCAGAGATGGGAAGAAAGAGATTGGCTCCTGCTGGGTCTAACTGGACCCCTGTGGATCAAGCCACATCTGATTCTCCTTACATGAGCTGATCAATTCCCTGTCTACTTAAACCAGTTTGAGTTGGGTTTCTGCCCCTTGTCATAGAAAGGGTGTTGGTGATACTCCTTCAGTGCACTCTGGCCTTCACCCCACATGGGGATGGTCACCCCCAGGTTGAGGAGATCCAGGGGGCAGTCCTATTCATCCTCAGCCATCCTGGGCTCTCCTGCCTGGCTGCTGCCTCACTCTATCCCTGCTCCCACCCAGTTTCCTTTGTCCCTGGAAGCTTGAACTTTGAGTCTAGCCACAGGTTCAGCTTTTCTGGCTCGACACATTGTCCCTGGTTTTGGCCTTATCTGCTGGTTTCTGATGGCCTCAGATACTGTCCACCAATGAGGCGCAACACCTAGGACCTGACCCCAGGATTAGCCTGACCCTGCCTCAAAGAATTAGAATGTGTCAAACAAACTCCCTCCTCATTTTTGTTTCATGCCAGTAGAGTGGGGTGGGGGACCGCCCCGGTACAGCCCTTTGTCATTACTGCTGCTGTGGGAAGCCTAACATCACCAACATTATGCATCCCACTTCGTAGTTTGCAGAAATCTTTCATGCAATGGACTGAATATATGTGCTACCCCCCAAAAAAATCCTATGCTGAAATCCTAACCCATAATGTGACAGTATTAGGAGGTGGGGGGGTCTTTAGGGAGCAATTAGATCATGAGGGTGGAGCCACGTGAATGGGAAGTTCCCCAAAAAAAAATAAATAAATAAAATAAAATAAATAAAATAAAAAAAAACAAAGGGACCCCAGAAAGCTCTCTCACCCACTTTCTGCCGAGTGAGGATATAATAAGATGGCCCTCTGCAACCTGGAAGAACTCAACCTTGCTGGCACTTTGCTTTTGCACTTCCAGCCTCTAGAGCTGCAAGAAATAAATCTCTGTTGTTTCTCCAAGCTAAGACATTTCACATACATTTTCTAATGTCATCACACAGGAGCCCTGCAGTGCACTGCACAGATGCCCTCGGAGGGCTAGTGCATTTTGGTGTGCCCTCCCCCTGCACCCCCAGCAGCAGTGTGCCTTTGTCTCCAACTGCAACCCCTGCAGCCTGCCCTCCAGCTATGGGTCCAGCAGCTTTGCCCACACAGAGGGAGCAGCCAGGAAGTCCAGGCAGTTTGCTCCCTTCCTCCTCCCACATGGTGGCACTGATGACAGGTGTCCCAGCTCCTTTGCCTCCGATGGGCTCGAACAACATACACCCCAGAGCTCCCTGCAGGACCAAGATGAGGCTGCCCCCAGCAGGACATTGCCTGAAACTGCCACCCTGGCTTTGCTTCCTGCAAACATCCCCGTTTCCCAGAAGCACTTCCTTAATAAATCACTTGCATCGAACCCTTGTCTCAGGTCTGTTTCTAGGGAACACATCGAAAGAAATGGCCCTAACTTCCATGAGAACTAGATATGTTCATCTACATTTTACAGACAGGGAAGCTAATGCTCAGAAAGGTTAAGCAACCTAATATCACATAGCCAGTGAGTGACAGGGTAGGCTTCAAACTCAGTTCTTCTAGACCCCACAACCCAAGGCACTCCATCCTCCATTGATTAATTAGATGCCTGGGATTGCAATTAGCAATCAAGTCTTCAGAAGCTGGACATTAACACCAGAGCCTTAAAGAGCTCTCTGCAGCCCAGAGTCATCGTAAACACTGACCACAGCAGCCACAGCCCTGAGTTTCATCTGCCCTCTCACCCGAGCCTTGTCCATCCTTTTTCTTGCTCTGTAAGACCACCGTGTGGATCCTAGGATGGAAGCCTTCATGTCCATCCAGATAGCCCTGAAGAGGAGAAACACAGAGCCCCAGTTGCTGCAGGGTCTGAACCCAACTGTGACTGCTTCCACCCTGTGAAAAAGATACTTGTTATGAAGCCACTGATGAAGGTTTTCTTATCTCCACTCAAGGCTTCCCCCACCTTGCAGTGTGCTTAGGGTTCCTTCTGTTTGGAGGGAGGGGCAAGAGCACTACTGGGCAAATGTGAACATGAAAACGCCGTGTGATGGATGATCGGTCAGTCACAGGCACGTGGCTGTGTGATGGCCCCGTGTGACTCCCACTGGCTGGCTCCAAGTGCTGCTAGAAGCTGGATCAGAGGCAGAATGCTTGGTGGGCCGCTCAGAGCCGTGAGCTCCCAGGCTCCCTTACACCCATAGGCCTGCAGAATCAGGGGGTCATGTGAGCTGGGGCTGCCTTCAGAGGAGCACGTGGCAAGGCCGAGTTGCCCTCCCTTCTCCCTTATCTACACTACCCTCCTCCCTACCTCCCTCCTCCCTCCCTATGCTCCCCTCCTCCCTACCTCCCTCCTCCCTCCCTATGCTCCCCTCCTCCCTACCTCCCTCCTCCCTACCTGTGCTCCCCACCTCCCTACCTGCACTCTCCTCCTACAAGGAGTATTGTGTTTGTCTGCACCTGTGCTCACGCTCAATTTTTGACTCCCTGGAAGCACATTCAAAATCCTGCCTTGCCCAAGAAACTCCAAAACATTTAATTTATTCCTAAAATTTGCCCCCAGGGGCAATTTTGAGTTACTGGGCCTAGAAAATCAGTTGGATGGAAAAATGCAGTGAGCCAGGACCAGCAGGGGGCAGTGTGGAGTTAGGGATGGGAAGAGACCCCGGCAGCCTCTGGGGTCAGTGGATTGTCGCCCTCTGGTGGCTGCAAAGAAAAACAGAAGAAGCTCTGAGAGTCCCCCGAGTACCTTTCAGGAACTCATGTTCCCATACGAGAAATAGCCCACAAACCACGAGGTCCCAGAGAGGAAATTAACTGATAACTCCCTGGGATCGCCCTGCCCCACCCCCAAAATAAATGCCAAGCAAACCTTCTAAGCCAGGACTCAGACAGGTGAACAGGCCGAACCCCGTCCTCAGACCTCCTCTGATGAACTGGGCATGGCTCTGATTTGTTTGAATAAAGCTTTGCATTGAAGTACAACACACAGAAAGAAAACTGTGTATACCGTTCAACAAATTTTGACAAAGTCCTCATACCCCATAAATCCAGAAATGGGGCCAACAAGCGCAACATTCTCAGAAATGTCTTCAGCCTGCACCTTGTTGTGAAACTCACTTAAACTGGTTGCCAACAGTAACAGCAACAGAAAATTTGGATTTCTGGTTTTTCTAGAGAAAATGGAAAGATTCACACAGTGGCTGCCTGCCCGTGCCTGGAACAGCAGTTCATGCCCGGCCGCCTAGCCCAGGGAAGAGGGGAGCCTGCCCTGTGCCCTCTGTTTTAAAGGCCCTCCCTGTCCTCCTCTTACATGGTCCTTCCTCACAAGGCAAGGGCTGCAAAGGCCAGAAGACATGTCCACCTGGCTCTGTCATCCCCCTTCTAGATCACACTTCTGTACTCAGGACCCCAGAATTCTGTCTGTGTTCATATTTTTGAGAGCTGACTGCCATGGTTCAGGAGCAGCTGCCTGTGACATGAGGAAAGGGCATGTTCAAGATGTTTAAGCTGGCCGGGCACGGTGGCTCACGCCTGTAATCCCAGCACTTTGGGAGGCAGAGGTGGGCGGATCACCTGAGGTCAGGAATTTGAGACCAGGCTGGCCAACATGGAGAAACCCCGTCTCTACTAAAAATACAAATTATCCAGCACGTGGTGGTGGCACATGCCTGTAATCCCAGCTACTCGGGAGGCAGAGGCAGGAGAATCGCTTGAACCCGGGAGGCGGAGGTTGCAGTGAGCCAAGATTGTGCCATTACACTCCAGCCTGGGCAACAAGAGTGAAACTCCGTCTGTAAAAAAAATAAATAAATAAATAAATGATGTTCAAGCTGTGGGTGGGAAGACAAGGGGGGCAGACCTGGGGCCAGGCCCACTGTCCTGGGCACCACACCCCAGCACAGCACCCTAAAAAGCCACTGTTAGAGTTCACAAGAGAAACAGACCAATATAGTGTGTGTGTGTATACATGGGGGGGGGAGAGAGAGAGATTTATTTTAAGGAATAAGGAATTATTTTGTCCAATTGTGGGTCCTGGCAAGTGGCGCTGGCTAAAATTTGTAGGGCTGGCTGAAATTTGTAGGGAAGGCTGGTAGGCCAGATATTGCTGTCTTAGGTCCAAATTCCCCAGAGCAATTAGCTGGAATCTCAGGCAAAGTTTTTGTGCTTCAGTCTTGAGAATTCCTTTCTCCTGGGGGAAAGTCTATCTCCTGAGGCCTTCAACAGATTAGATGAGGCCCAGCCACATGATGGAAGGTCATCTGCTTAACTCAAAGTCTAGTAACTTAAATGTCAATCACATCTAAAACATACTTTCACAGCACCAGCTAGACTGGGTTTGACCAAATAACTGGGCCTCCATAACTTAGCGAAGTTGACATAAAAGTCACCATCACAGATTCCCAGAAGGCTATGTTCAAATCCAGCCTTCCTTCCAGGGTGCAAAGGTGCATCTGTTCAGGTGAAATGAGAGGGCATATTTTGCTCACAATTCGTTAGCTGAATCATATCTGTAAAACGTTTTGACAAATGGCGTGTTGTCCTCCATTTGTGCAGTAGCTTGGCCCAGCATGAGTTAACGGAAGCTTCCCTGAAACTCCAGGTTGTTCTACAGCAGCTGGCTTTAGCCTCATCTTACTTGTCTGGCCCTGTAGGTGTTGTGTTTGCAACCCTGGACTTAAAGAACATCGGTTTGGAAAGGGATAGATGGGGATGAAATTATTAGCCAGCCTATTAATTTCAGACTGGCTCTAGTTCTGTATTTATGAAATCCCATCAAAGTCACCCTGCCCCCGTCTTTGTATTGGGTATGGTGGTGGGGGATGGGAGGTGAGGGATTGCGATTCTATTTCCTGGGAATACAATGGAGGAGCATCCTATGGATTTAAGGAGATGATGTCAGCAGCTGGCCTCACACACAAGTGTGTGCTCACAGACCCTAGCAATGATTGCCACTGTGGGGGCTCACTGCTCAACAGAGCAGCCCAGCTCCCACTAAAACCCATTCCCTCATGGTTGGAAGAGTTGGGCAGGGCCTCATCTGCCTTAGAGTTCTTTAGGGAGCACCTTTCTCCTTGGTTAGTATTTGGGAGGAGGTAAGAGAGAGGAAAGTGCACTAAGGACAGGCCAAGTCTGGCCCACTGCCTGTTTTTATAAATAAAGTTTTATTGGAACATAGCTACACCCATGAGTTTAGTCCTTGTCCATAGATGCTTAAGCACTGCAGTCGGAGCTGAATAGTTGCAACAGAGGCCATAGAGCCAGCAAAGTAAAAAATAATTGCTGTCTGGCCCTCTATAGAAAATGGTTGCCAACCTCACCAGAGCAGGTAAGTCTGAGAATTAGCCGTTCCTAAAGACCAGGCAAGGTCACCTGGCTAGTCCAGCAGGAGAGTCTGTCTTCTTCACCCTCCCTTTTGTCATCTTTGGGGGCAGCTGCCCCTAGGGAGCTTAGGAGGAAGCAGTTCGGTACACAACTGGCACAGAGAAGGCAGCCCCACAATCATTTGTCCTATCATCCCATCTTTACCCCAAGCAGGCCACTTATCATTAGTCCTTGGGTTAACAGAGACAGACAGAAGCAGCCTTGGAGGCCACATATGGCTGCACAGTGACAAGTTGTCACTACACAGAGGCATCTGGCCTAGGGGCATCCAGGGGCTGACGTGCAGATTGTGCCACTCACCAAGCTGTGTACCCAGTGTGGGCCACCTGTGCCCACACCTCCTCTTAGTTTTCATAAAGGAACCCACGAGCCATATGAGCTAATGTGGTGGCCCTCCAGGTGCTTTGCTGGATATCCATCCTGGCCCTGACCTTGACATTATCTGAGCCTCAGTTTCCTCATCAGTAAAATGGGAGCAAGAGTAGCACTGTGCTAGGCTGATGAAGGCCCTCCAAAGATACCCTTTGAAGCCAT